>NC_090936.1:1109577560-1109907918 GCF_040938575.1 Ambystoma mexicanum | reverse complement strand
TGGTAGCCGCATAGTGTAGTAACTCAACAAATTGGCCCACATAGCCTAAAAAGTGCCCCACTTTGACCCAAAAAACGGACACACTCTAACATTTTGTATTTTTTGTTCGGTCATTGCCCTATTGCCCTATAGGCCGTGTCCAGGGCTGGTTGCCTCCTAGAAGGTTCATGCCATTGTAATGAAGGTGCTGATTCAGCACCGAACAGGGGGTGCACCTACCAATTGAGGGAATAAGCGGTACCGGCTGGGACACCTCCAATGGGACTCTGGATGCTTAAGTCAGCCTCCAGATCAAGCCAGGGGAAGAGGACACTTTGTTTATGACACAACATTGACACAAAGAACTTGTATGCATAAGTACGAGAAGGGTGGAACCACAGGTAAGTGCTCTCTCTGGGGGTGCCACAGGTTGGGCCTCACCCCGAAGGACCGCTCCGAACACATGACCCATGTCGGTGAGACAGCACTGGTCGATGTAATCAAGGCAGGTGAGCCAGCCTCACAGCTGCCCGTGAGAGCTGAGGAAGTCGACAAGCTCCAGAGAAACACTTACAGGACACCAAGGCAACCTTAAATTGCCCTTTGGCCAGTGCATATGGGAACGGGGAGGGTGAAATGGAGGCGTGTTCCCTGAATAATCAAACAGGCGGTAAGTTCTGGTGTCCCTGAAAGGTAACCAACCCCCAGAATATCCACCTCAGTGTTAGCGAAGGTCGCTATCGTGCAGGTGCCGTGTGAAAGTCCCCCTTTCCACTTGTTCCGGTTGTCTCGTATTCCTTCTGCTTTGGTGCTGGTCAATGGTAGATGAATAAAGGAACGGAGACCAGCACAAATATGTTATTACTAATTGCAAACAGCTCGCAGGTGTAGTGGGAAGCAATGTGGCACCACATGGGAAGCAGATGAGCTGTGAGAGGGCAGCTCTGTTTGCTCCAGTCATGTTTGACTAACGTATGTCTAGCAATAGGGGTATGATGTATTTCAACCAGTAAGCTTTGTGGGAGCCGCAAAGACGTAAAGTTTGAAGTGCAACTGTTTCTAACTCCATGAACATTGTATTAGCAGTAAAATAAATGATGTTCGCTGTGTGTCCGTTGGTCAGCTCTCATCAACCAGTTCTGTTCTACTGTTCGTCTTGATTTGTGCTTTCCCAGCTGCAATAAACAGCATTACTTCTTGCCCGGTGTGTGCTCCTCTTTGGACTACTTGTGGTAACCAATCATTACGATATTTGGAGGAAATTTTTGGAGGCCACAGTGAGATACTCAGTTCTCTCGGGCAATTGATGGTATTCCGGCCACCCTCCCTGGGGGCGTGGGTCCGGCGGCCGCAGACCTGTTCGTCACGCACCACAGAGGAGGCCCTGCAGACGCTGAACTGATAAAGGTCTGCCTGGTCCCGAGCAAACCCCACACTCAGGGCGAGCAGTGAGCACGTACGTGATGCTCAGTGCTGCGGGGACTTGAGGATCTCTAGGACGTGAGTGCAACTGTGCAAGAAAGTGCTACATCTTGGTTGCATGCCCACGGAGGCGGGGGACTGTATTTTTTGGTGATTAGGACGCATCCTCAAGGTGGGAGGATGGTCGGCCACAATAGTATTAGATTTGAGTACATACCACCCTATAGGGAGTGGATGTGGGTGTGGGTACACCTGCGTTAGGGCAGGAGAGGTGCATAGTAAGAGGCAGACCCTGTTAGACAGGAGTTGTGCATAGCACTTGCGATTGTATAGTTGCGTTATTTGGGTAAGACGAGTGTAATGTATTATTGTATCATTGTTTCAGCGGTACAGAGAGGGACGGGCGCATGGTAGTTAGAGTCATTCGTATTTATTCACAGAGTTGGCCCAAGGTGGAATGGTCCACACAGACAGGTACCTTGTGTATAATAGTGAGCTTGGCATTTTAGCGGTAAGCTAGTGAAAGAAGTGAGGTGACTTAGCACTTATCTTTACTAAATTGGGGAGAAGGTGAGCACATGGAGAAGGCTGCTTGTTATTAACAGCCCCACCATAGTGGACGGGCCTGAGGAAAAGGCCAGTGAGACCAGCAAGAGTGTGTGGGTAGGCCTGTGGAGAAGGCAAGACTGAAAGAAGGGGGATGAAAGTGATCAAGAATGAGTGTGTGTGTAGCGGCGGAAAAAAGGAAGGTGTGCCGAGGCTATTTGGGACATAGAGCAAGGGCAGCCAGAAGCGGGAAATAAGAGCGTATTAGGATCTTTACCGTAGATATGTTCGAATACCATTTCCCCTACTGAGATTTCACCAAATATATTTCACTGAAAAAGGTAGTGGAAATGGCATATGTCTAATGCATATTAAGTGGGGTATGGGGTAAGAGCATAAGTTAGGGTAGGAAGAAGGGGTGAGGTGGAGTCTGGGGGGTTTGGCCTATTAAAAAGAAAAAAAGAAAATAGAAGATGTGGTTTTTCTGTGAAAGGGTTTTGGTGAAATCTCCAGTAGCAGAAATATATTCGAAGAAATCACATACATCCTATCTAGATAGCCCCGTCGATCACATGTCCAAAAAATTGTCCCAGTATTGGGATAAAATACTAAAGTATGATTTTCAGGGTGTCCAGGAGACTGCAGAACAGTGTTTCCATGCGTGGCCCGAAGAAGGCATATTCGACAGTAGAATAATAGAAAACATGTTCTCGCTTTTGTTAACAAAATACAAGGGCTCCAAGATGAAAAGTAGGCAGAACATATTGGGGCTTTGGAAATTGTACAAAGAAACAAACGGGAGCAAGTGAAGAAGGAGGGAGAGGGGACAAAGTAAGGGAACGGACCAAGCTCTCCGCTCTCTGCCTATTGTGTCTATCTGACACTGCGGCCCGCGGCGGGGTATACAAACCCACAGCGGGATCACCCAGAAGGGGACAAAGAGAAAACAGAAGAAAAGAGGGACAGAGATGCACAGCGTGAGGAGGTACACAAAAGGGGGAAAGGAAATACTTAGCAGACATTGAAAGGAACACACGACAGCAGGCGGATGCATTACTCAACGAAGCGCAGAGGGTGATAGAAGAGGAGGTGAGGAGGAAAAATAAAGGGGACAAGAGAGAATGGATGTCATTGAGGATAACATTTAGACGAGACAACAAGAAGGAAGAATGCAGAGAGGAGCAGGTAGACGGAGGGGATGAGGGTAGTGCGTCCTCTGGAGAGGGAGCAGTTGGGGTGCGAGTGGAGCGATGGAGAGGGTGGCAAGTGGACACCTGACAAAGACAGGATAAGGGGGAGGAAACAAAGAAGACGAAAGGATCGCAAAGAGTCTGGAAGGGACTGGTCAACCTCCCTCCACAGTAGAAATGAAAAGATGAAAATGGGTCGTGCCAGGCCACCAAAGGGGTTGGGGGAATAGGGCCAAGATCAAGGCAAATGCCGCTGTTACAGAAGGGGAAAGGGGTCGCACATTACATACCATGGCAGACAATGGACTGAGACAATCTAATATGCAGCCTGCTCTCCCTTTTGGCAGGGGCAAGCAAAACGATACAGGCAATTAAAAAAAAAACAGCTGGGGTGACACTGGCAATAGGGGATATGAAAAGTTTGTTCACGACCAGAATAGGAGAACAAGCGGACAAAATATGAGAGCAGGTGGTGTACAAGGGGGTGAAATTAAGCACTAACGCCCAAGATGGGGCTCCATTGAACAACTGTTGTGCACACATATGGGAGGTCCTGAGAAGCATGTACCCTGATGCCTACAACCAGGGAATAGTAATGGCACACACGATGAGACCAGATGATGACCCCACATTTTATATAAAAGAGATGCAGCTTCTCTGGGCACAGGAGACACAAAGGTCCAGGTAATAGTGCATACCCTTGTTCTATCACATACTGCTCAAGGGGCTGCTGACAGATGTCCATGCATCATTAGACAAGATTGTGGTAATAAATGCAAAGGGATGGCCAGAGATACAGTCAACGAGAGTACAGTGCTGTAAATGAAAGCAGGAGATTGAGAGGCAGGCAGCAGAAAATGCTGCAAAAGCAGAAAACAAACTGGTGCAAAACAAACTGGCGAGGTATACAATGCAAGGGGGAATGCTTGTGGCTAATGCTGTTGCAGTGGCACTCGCCCAACAGGGAGGGTTTCCTGTGGGAATACACCACAGCAACAGAGCTACATGCAGCTGCAATATAAACCACAGTGGGGAGCCCAACAGCAGGGAAATTATATGCATGGGGGGTTCTTTCCAATGGGGACAGGGCACATGCCAAGAGGAAGATGTGGAAGATAGAGGGTCTTTATGCAGTGTTTCATGTGCCAGAACATGGGGCCCTTTGCACATGCATGTCCTTTTGGGCAAGAAGCACGGCACAGGCAATGCAAATGGCACAACAGCAAGGGAAATCACAGTACAGCCACAGTGGCAGCAGAAGCAGCCGCTCCTAGCTCAGCAGCAGCAGGGACCACCGCAAGTCAAAGCGGAGCCAACGGATGGTAGAATGGCACCCCAACTGTGACACAAACACCAGCACTAGCCACGGGAAGCACAGTGGTGTTAAGGCAGTACATGGTACCCCACTACACCGGGGTCAGCGTGGTCAGAGGACATCAATTCCCTTTCTCACAGAAAGCCCACAACAATAGGGGATCTCGCAGAAAGCCTGAGTGTGTCCAGGCTTTAGCAGTAACTGATGGCCCCGAAGAGGAACCCGAGGTAAAAGTGAAAATAGGACTAAGAGAATTTTCATTCCTCTAAGATACAGGAGCAACACATCTTGTATAAGGGAAGGGGGATTCCCGCTATGAAATAAGGTAAGGAATACCCAGGACTTCTCTGGGGCAGTAGTGACAGTTCCCATAACAAAAGATTTGCCACTAACAGTAGGGACGCAACACATCATAGCACCACTACTGTATTCCAAAGACACTCCCATCTATATACTAGGGAGGGACTTACTCAGTAAGCTAAATGCCACAATATTATGCACAGCATCAGGCATTTACTACACACGAGTGGCCATGCTCCTTTTAGTGGTCGCACGCTCAGAGCACACTACGAGGCCAACCCATGTACCTGAGCATGTTTTTGTATGGATTTGAGATACTACTGGGATTGGTTCCAGGAGTACGAGGGAAGGTGTGCCGATTGGCATCAGAATTCCTGTTCAGACCACAGTACCAGAAAGATGACATAAAAGGTACCACACTTGTACTACAGCTAGAAGAGGTGGTGAAACGTAAATACATGGTGATCCTCTGCAGGACAGATAATAACATGGAATGGCGAATGGTGCTATACATCGACCCAACACTGACAGTAACAGGATAAACAGATGAACAGCTGTTCTCGGATGTGGAGGAAGAGGGAGAGATGGTATTCCAGGAGCAGATACTTTGGCCAGTCAAAGTAGTTGAAAAGTTGGTGTCAATACTGACAACTGATAAAAAGGGGGAGCAAACACACAGATGAGGATCTCAAAAGGGTCCCAGAGAAATGATGGACTAAAGGACCTCATGATGTAGAGGTACGGAAAGGAGTGGGGGAGGTGAAGATAAAACTAAAGGAAGGGACACTGCTGCCCTGTGCAAAACAATACCCATTGTCAAGAGAAGCAGATGAGGGAATATACTAGACTATGCATGCACTATGGCAGCAGGGCTTCATACAGGCATCCTCATCGCCATGTAACAAGGCTATCTACCCAATAAAGAAATCAATGGGTGGGTCTTAGAGATTTATACAGGATTTACACCCTCCAAACAACGTAGTAGAGGATGAATTTCCCCTGGGACCAGACCCCGCTACAATAATGTGGAACATCCCAACAAGGGCAAAGTACTTCACAGTCATTGACTTGAAGAATGCCTTCTCCATTCCATTGCACCCAAACTCAAGATACCCGACAGCGTTCACATATCGGGGATCCCAATTCGAACACAGTAGACTGCTCAAGGGGTACTGCGAGTCAGGCATTTTCAACAGAGTGAAACAAATGGACCTGAGCAATTTACAAATGTCAAGCACAGTGATCCAGTATGTTGACGATTTGTTAATATACATTGAGACTGAGGGAGAGTGTAGGGCTGATTTGGTAAACCTTTCAGCACTACTAACAGAGAAGGGGTACAAGGTGGACAAGTCAAAATTGCGATGCTGCAAGGGGGAGGTTGTATACGTGGGACACAAAATATCCACTGAAGGGCGCAGGATAAATTAAGACAGGGTAGAGGCAATTCACTTGAAAGCACATCCATGCACAGTGAAGGAAATGCATAGGTTTCTGTGGTTATGCAATTACTGCAGGACATGTTTTATGTTGCTATTCTACATACACAAAACCCTTATTGCAGCCCCTTAAGGAAGCACAGAAGAATAGGGAGTTGAAATCGACATCAGAAATGGATGAAAGCTTCACAGAATTAATAGAAGCATTGGCCCATGCAGCAGTGTTGGCCACCCTGAACTATAAAGAGAAGTTTTACTTGTTCTCGCACTCAGATGGCTTAGTGATGATGGCGGTCCTCATGCAAAAGAAGCAGTGATGCAGGGGTACTTCTGTTGTGAACAGGCACTTGCGGCTGCAGCATTTTCAATAGAGAAGGCAGTGACAATCAACATGGGATACCCCATAGTACTGTACGTGGCACACTCATTATTTTCCATATTGGAAAAATTAAAAAGCACATTAATGACAGAGGGGGCATCGGGGTATGAGGTAATACTGACAAACCCAGATATTGAGGTGGTGGGGTGTTGTGTGGTAAACCTGGCAACATTCAAAGCAGAACCTGCAGAAGAAGGGGACTACATACATGACTGTGCAGCACATATGGACAGAATGAAGGGAACATACAGGTCAAATAAGAAGAAATAAAAGGAGCAGATATGGCTTATGTTGATGGGTTGTCAGGTATAGACCCTGATACTGGAAGGAAGCATACTGGAGCGGTGATAGTGTGCAACAAGAATGGGAAATATGTAATAGCGTCCCAGCAGTGATTGCCATCGCATTATTCAGCACAGGCAGCAGAGTTAGTAGCAATGATCAGTGCTTTAAACATGATGGAAGGGCATACAGCTAACATATTTTCAAATTCTGCCTATGTGACATCCAAAATGGATTCAGGATTGGTGCGGTGGGAAAGGAGGGGGTTCAGGAGAAGTGACAGGTCCCTGGGACAACATGCAGAGCTGCTTGGGAAAATGATTGAAGCACTGAAACTGCCAGTGGAGGCGAACATAATAAAATGTGCAGCCCATACAGGTGAGCAGAACCAAATATCTTGGAGGAGCGCAATGGCCAACAGAGCAGCAAAGGTTGCTAGTTGTTGCACTATGACAGCTGCACTGCTCATGTATTCAAAGAGAATATAGCAGCAGAGATAAATGATGGATGGTATGTACCAAATTTACATGAGCGAGTGGCAGAATGTATGGGAAATTGTATGGTGTGCCAACAGTTTTTGTCTGGTCGTACTTTGAGGACTGTGAAGGGAACATCATCACGACAAGACGAGCTCTTCTGGTACTTAAATATTGAGTATGTTGATATGCAAGATAGATGTGCCTCTTACAGGCATATGATCGTTGTGATCTGTCTATTTTTATGTTGGCTTGAGGCGAGGCCCTGTGCTAAAAATTACGCAAAAGCATCCGCAAAGTTCCTAGTAAGGGAGGTGTTTTCAAGGGGGGGGGGGGCTTCCGATGAAATAAGGTCAGACAATGGCCAACATTTTGCCAACAACCTTTTTAAAGAAATAAAACACCTCCTGAGAATAAAACACAGGCTATGCAAAGTGTACCGGTTGCAAGCGAATGGGATTGTCTAGAGACTAAACAGATTGCTTAAAGAACGCTTAACAAATCTAACATCTTCATTGTGCCAAAATTGGCTTTATTGCCTCCCATTGGCACATGAAATTGTAACTGGCAGGAAGATGCATACGCCTGTCCCTCCTGCATGTTCAATTTTGAATGCTGATACCACAGCAGAGGTTCTAGGAGAAGAGATGAAAAGTACTTGACTGAAATGACTAATGTCCTTAAATACATTTACTGCTAGGTCCAATGGGGATGAGGACTTTTCAAAATCATTGCTCCTCTAACCAGGTGGTAAAATGTTCATCTGTAACATCATAGGGAGGTGGAAAGAACCATACAAAGTTGTATATGTGGCGCGCACAGCAGTAAATGTTAAATGAAGGAGGGCATGCACTAATATTATTGACGTCCGCAAGGTCGACAGCAGCGAGTAGCGGAAGGAAAAGAGAGAAACGCCACTTGATAGGGAGTATTACTTAATTATCTTTGACTTTATTTTCAGCTACCAGAATGTATAGAAAGGCCACAAATGAAGAGGATAATGGGCAAGCAAGCAATGGGGGGAATGGGAAGAAAACTAAGCTTAATATGAAAATAATAGGGTAGGATTATTTTGTTTCTTTGTCTCCTGGCTTCTTTCTTTTCTCTGGTTTTTACATGACAGAGGTGATGGAAGTTCATCAGCTGATAGTTTAAGGGAGACATGCACCAAAATTATCTTAACGGGTGTTGAACAGTTCTATGATCCCATTGGGGAGGGAGGAGACACGGCATCTGAAAATGTGTGTTATAACTAAATGAAAAAGGTGGGGTGAAGAAGCACCAAAGGCAACTGCTATGTGTGCTTGCTAATCCTGCACATCGCAGGGACACCAAAACAATTCTTGCCACGAGAAGTAGCAGTTTAAGAGGGGATGTCTGATACATTTGTCTCTATGCAAAACTAGAGGGCTGTTTCAGGGGTTCACAGTAGAAGTGCAATGGAAAGATGAAGGGGAGGAGGTGTATACTTAAAATTATATACAGCTGGAAAGCATGGCCAGGGAAGAAGTCACAAAGCATGTCATAACACTGAAGGGACGTAGAGGGGGAAACAGTTAGCCTCTACCCACAGGAGAATATATTGCGAAAATTCAACAGGACATGATATACTGTGGTTCCACACCAGACCCCTGATGAGAAAAGTGGGTTTGGTGTTTCACAGTGGGAAATGGGAAGGATGGATGGTGCAGTGCCATGTGGATGGGCTTGTGCATTATGAAGAAGGGGTGGTAAAGAAAATAAATAGTGAGTGCCGGGAAATATGGAATGTCAAGATACATGCTTTGGCATGGATAGATGAAAAACACTGTCCAGTATACATAAAACCACTCACACAGCATTCTCTGTGTTTCAGAGCACCTGTGACGATCGTGCTGGGGGACACTGACTGCAAGAGGATAATGAGCATCTTGGCATTGTAGAAAGGGACGGCGGTTGTGATGGACTATTGGTGGGTCTGCAGGCCCAGAGCATATTCCCAGCTACCTCCAGACTGGGTAGGGATATGCACACTTGTGACCCTCCACAGCCCTGCATTGGTCGTGACCCGGGCAGACCTGCTACCCTTCAATTAACTTTCTCCACTAAAGGTAAAGGATAAGGAAGAAGAGCTGAAGGAGGTGAGAGATGAGCCAACGCGAATGGCAAGAAAGAAAGGAACAGCAATTATAAATCTGCTGAATTAACACAGAGCTTGGATGCATTCCCATGGCATTTAAAACTTTTCAGCAAAGCATCTGTTTTCTTTGCATCCCTCCTGCTCCCCAGAGTACAAGCAATCGCCATTGCAAAAGGGCTGCAGATAACCCGGTACAAGGGGCTTCAGTTGGCAAACACGACCGAAAAAGGATTGAACGCAGTACAGAAAGAGCTCTGTGCCCTGTACCTGATGGCCTTGCAAAACAGATGTGTTCTTGACTTAATTACTGAAATTGAGGGTGGGGTCTGCCACAAAATAGGAAGTAACTGCTGCACAGCAATACCCACCAATGTTGCCACCAATGGAACACTTATGGAACTGTTGAAGAGATATGTACCCTACATGAAAAAATGGTTAAGGAAATGCATACTTTTTAATTTTGTTAATGTTTATTTATTGTGTTGTGTTGGTTAACTATAACCTTTAACACATTTTAGAAATGCATAATACTGCACCAGACAATTGGCTCAAATCACTATTTGCTGGGTGCCAGAGTGGCCTGCGGTTAATTTCAAAATAACTGTCCCAGCCCTTATCATGATGCTTGTTGCCTTCTGTGTTGGTCAGTGGATCATCAAGCAGGGCGATTGTCGGAGGAGGAAAGCACACAATATAGTGTCTGCTAATAAAATTGATGAGGATGCTATCGAACTAGAAGGAAAGCCTACAGGGTGAATGTGGGAGAGGATGGAGTGCATGTTGTTTATGCAGCACCCCCACCAAATGTAGAAGACTATGATGCTTTTTGGGTAGCATGCTCCCTATATGGGCGGGATTGTCTAATAATTGGGGACACACTGGAAGGGCTTGAAGAAGGAAGAGGGAAAATGAACAAGGTAACATGGCTATGGATGCCAAAGTAGCGTTGTAGGGAGATGATGTGAAAGAAGGTATCAAGCAAAAGATCGATCGAAGGGAAGAATATAATGAAGGTGCTAATTCAGCGCCAGACGGGGGCACACCTACCAAGCGGGATGGCATGGGACACCTTCAAGGGGGAAATCAAGGGTACTGTGGGAGCTAGAGCCAGCCTCCGGATTAGGCCAGGGAAAGAACAAGGGGAGGGGGCCACTTTGCTAATGACACAACATCGACACAAAGAACTTGTATGCATAAGTATGAGAAGTGTGAAACCACAGGTAGGCACACTCTATGGGGGTGCCACAGGTTAGGCCTCGACCCTTAAAGGCCTGTTCCAAACACATGACCTGTGCACTACAGTTAAAGGAGGGCAAAGCATAATTCAGGCTGTTTGTCTCCAGCAGACCGCAGTAACGGAGACAGCAACGGGTGATGTATTCTAGGTCGGTGAGCCAGTCCCACAGCTGCCGGTGGGAGCTGAGGAAGTCGACCTGCTCAAAAGAAACACTCACATGGCACCAACCTTAAATTGCCCTTTGGCCAACGTGTATGAGAACCGGCAGGTGGAATGGAGGCGCGTTCCCTGAAGAACCAATCAGAGAGTAAGTTCTGGTGTCCCTGAAAGGTAAACAACCCCCAGCATATCCACTACAGTGTTAGCGAAGGTTGCTATCTTGCAGCTGCTGAATGAATGTCTCTCTTACCACCAGTTCATGGTGTCTCGTGTTCCTTCCGCTTTAGTGGTGGCCAATGGCAGATGAATAAAGGAACAGAGGCCAGCACAAATCTGTTATTACTAATTGCAAACTGCTCACGGGTGGAGTGGGAAGCAATGTGGCACCACATGCGGAGGAGATGAGCTGGGAGAGGGCAGATCTGTTTGCTCCAATAATGTTTGACTAACGTATGTCTAGCTATAGGGGTATGATGTATTGTAACCAGTGAGCTTTGTGGGAACCCCAAAGACATGAAGTTTGAATACCAACGGTTTCAAACTCCATGAACACTGTATTAGCAGTACAAAAACGATGTACGGTGTGTGCCAGTTTTCCAGCTCTAATCAAACAGTTCTATTCCACTGTTCTGTTTGATCTGTGCTTGCCCAGCTGTAATAAATAGCATTACTTCTTGCCCAGTGTGTGCTACCCTTTGGACTACTTGTGGTAACTATTCATTATGACCTTTGGAGGAACCATGGTACACTATTTAAATCCAGATACAAATATAACTACCAACAAGGACAGAAAAATTAGTAATGAACCTGCTGATGACCTTCCTATGGCATTCATCAACCTACACCTGGTCGTCTTTCCGAGATTGTGTGTTTGTCCAAAGCTGGGACCATTCTGAGGGTGATACAACATTGCTTTCCCACAAAATCCTCTTGCAGCATGTTCCTCTAGGCAACGAACATTGCTGAATCCGTGGCCAGTACTCATCTACTGCTCCATCTTATCGGCTCATAGTTCACCCCAAACCATTGCTCCCATGCTTATACCATTTTGTGTTGGCTTTGATCGTTGCCTGTGGACATTTGTCTAAGCCCTCGCCTTTTCATGTATAGCCCAGAATTACACTCTGAAGAAGGGGCTACCATTAGATGCTAAAACAGTTATAAACACTGAATATAATGTCCTCCTGGCCACTAAAAGACAATGCTCTGAGTTATACACACTCTGGCCACTAAAAGACAGTGGTCTCAGTTATGCACAGCGAATGTAATCTGTTGACCAAGAAAAATACTGTTGAGAAGCTCCTGGTACCGTGATGCAGTGAATTCAGCTCCTTTTCCTGTGAGAATGAATTCTAGTAAATGTGAATTTTTGATTGAGTTGCACTGCAATTGGTTCAACTGCCTCACAGCTCTGCTTTGACCATGTGTGCAATGCACAGCCCCCCACTTAAAGAAATCCTGAGTACATCACTGACATGTAATCCTCTAAACCCTGTACATCTTTCTAAAACATTGGGGTGAGGGATGGGGCAAGTCTTTTCAAGAAAAAAACCTCACCTCTTTTAGCAGCCTGGATGGGGTGCTCAGAAAATTAGTTTCCCCCCAATACCGGATGTTATTATCTGATGCACCACCTGCCTTCGGAGCTGAATGACTTGCCCTGGCAATCATTGCCCGCCTCCCATTGGAAAGCATCGGTGCTAAATCCTTCTTTTCCAATCAATCGTTTCTGCTTCTCAACTTGAATTTGCTGTCCATGTTCTTTACGTAATGGCAATCAACCCTTACTACAGACTGCACAACAGAAGGAGGATTTTTTTTGAATTTTTTAAAAGTAAGCCTTTAGCAACGACGTTGGCGAATTATGGGTGCTGATGTATGTTTTACCTTGGCAGACAAGCTACACCCGTCGGTAACAGTGTCCTCACTGCTGTCCGACACTTAACATGGGTGGCGGGCCATTATCTGCCTGCTGTGACATGTTAAAATAAAATAAAAGCAAGGATGTTTATTTTAATAAAGTGTTTTTAGTTCAACAGATCTATTTCACCTATTACATACGTTTATACATACATCAACAATTAATCTATTTTAAGTCATCCTTATATTATATAATATTTAAAACCTACCATACACGCATTTCCACTCACTAAAGCAAATTATTTCGATAAACACGATATTATCTCCCTCTCTGATGCAAGAATGTCCATGTTTTGGTGCCTGTCTGGCTGAAGCCAAAGAGCATTAAGACTGTCCTTCCTGTTGCTACCAAGATATGGATCTGCTTTCTGGGTTGCCGTTTAACGTGCCTTTTCGCATAGAATCCATAGCAACGCGAAAGTTATGGGAAGTTGTCAATATAACTCTGCAGGTTAACGTGCCTGCTGCCGAGACCTGTGTGCATCCTGTATGTCACAAGTAAGAATTTTAGTAGGAACCACTCAGCATTTCATCCATTTGGTATTAAACACAACTGTTAGCAGAACTTTAGCACTCAAGTGAGATAATGTGGATATAATCCCCGAGTCAGCGGGCTATTACCGCCTAAGGTAATGCCCCTAGGTCCCATAGTTAACCAATGGCCCGTCGGCGAGGGGGTTATTGCCATTAGCATTCCATGGTTTTTAGCCCCGGGATACTAATGGTGTTGTTATATTAGTTATATTGTGATGCCTGAGGGCTGCGATGTGGTTTAAATACATAAATAAATAAAATAAAATGTTCAATCGCCTTTTGTTTTGCCGGTTGAAAAGGCGGCCGCTGCAGTACGCATTAGTTCTAGAAAGACTATAACGCGTGTACTGCTTTATTACTACGGATCAACAGGGCACCATTTTGGCCCAAGTTGAACCGTAGTAATGAATGGGGAGGTGAGTGAAGAGGCTTTGAGACCCGGCGCGAGATGCACGCCGATGCGTAAGTGGGGTTACACCGTGGTAAGGCTTGAAATTGAGCGAATACACGTTCAGTGTTTCCCATAGCATCAGAGCACCCGGTACTTATAATATATAACATATCACATACTGTTATCAACGCCTGAAATCGGGTCCCTTCCATGCTATTACACTCAGGGGCTCATTTAGATGGTAACGCTAAAGTAGCCGGATGGTAAAACATGGGCAGAGACAAGCCCGGTGCCCTTTCTTTGCCATCCATGATTTTTTGTAAGGGATTAGCTAGACATCCTCGGGGGCGGACTGAGAAGGGACTGGTGGGCAATTGCCCCCCAGGCTGTCTGGGATGTTGCCCCCAGGGCCAGAGCTGCAAAATGTTTTATTTGTATATATTTTAAATCCAAAATCTAGCCTGCCTCAAAGGGACCGAGTGCTGCAAGGCCTGCTTGGTTTCTGTGTAGATGGAGCGAGACACGCTGCTCATTTCAGCTATGTTGGAGATGTGTTTTGGTGGCTCGTCGGCCTCCGAACTGAGTGAGAGGGAGAGGAGTCTAGGCTGCAGGGGCATGTTCATGCCGCCCAGTCGCAATGTACACATTTAAAAGACAGATTCTGTGACAATAGATGGTAATGTTGGCATCACTGTGCACCATGCACTATTGCTCTGTTACAGTCCACCACAGTTTATCATGACTCCTGCTTGTCAAGGAAGTAAGTGGCCATATCTTATCGAGTTTATCCTCGGTTTCATTCTGTAGGAAGGTTTGCCCTATGGTCTGATGAATTTCTAGTGAGTTCATTAAAAAAGGTTTTTACTAGCACTCTGAATAACACCCACGGATGTTACTATGTGGTGGTTATAGGGATGGATGTTGGGTTATTTATGATGCTTACGTTTGGGCACAGCTGAAAAACACACAGAGAAAGATAAAACATTCAGGTATTAATTATTAGTATTTACTTCAACTATGGGAGATCCCAGGGTTTATTTGATATAGCATCAGGTGGGGTTATCCCTGGGTTAGCACACTTTTATAGTAAACTATCCCTCCTGGACTGCTTGTAGAGGTAGGCTCTAAATACTAACTATCACACATTTAAATTGCACAATTTCGATTCTTTAGAAAAAAGAAAGTTTACTTTTTTAAATATTAATTCAGTAAAATCTTCATCACCCTCCAGTTCTCATAAATAGGTATCACCAAATATATTCAGAATGTCAACAAATACAATTGTACATTTAAAAATACATATTAAAAACCAATATGAAGTGCAAATGTGCTAGAAAGTGTCATTGTACTAAAGTGCTGTAGGTTCTATGAACCTCTACTTGTGCAACTATTGCAATTATTATAAAGATCTAGTTGAAGATCTAGTATCTATTGTATTGCCCAACATGTTTCATTCCTCTTTATTCGGACCCAATCTAAGGACCTTCTTCAGGGGCTTACCACTTTCGCTTCCGACAAGCTATGATACCAGTGGTGGTTTGTCACTTTCCTTCTTTGAGGTCAGAAGATTACTGCTCTGTAGTTCTAGGAGCCGTACAATCTTTGCATCCTCCTTCTCTAGCAGGTAGGATACTCATGTCATATACATTATTGGGTACACCTATTGTAACCTTGCTCTTTTTTTCCTTTTGAGCCTATCATTAGTTACAGCTTGACTTGGTTTACCGTTTTAGTAGGTCCTGCATTACGGCATGGCATCCAGCTTCTTGATGCTTACCGTTCATGACTCTTATTTATTCTCTTTTATTATTTTCGTTTCAAGCTGTGTCCAAATTTTCCTTCTGCAGTGGTAAGGTGCCTGGGTTCTTCTATTAGGAGGAGCTGTTACCCCTTTGCTTTCCCTTCTTTTTTTTCCGCAACAATTCTTGGACTGCTCTTGTTCGTTGTCCTTGGTTGCCGCTACACTATGTGCTCATCCAGCATACAGCTCCCATGTGGGGTTCTATCTGTTTCAGCATGCCGCTTTGGTTCGAGCGTCTGATATATTTTTGGAGGTGGTATTTCTGGAATACCTCCAGAGATATTTAGAAATACCCCCTCAGGCAGTGGTAACGTAAAAAGTTTTTTTTTTTAAATGTCTTTCAGCTGTTTTCAACATCAATGTCAACATCAATATCAATGGTCAATTCTGACCGTTTTATGCATTACATAGGTAAGGTGGTGAGGGGGTAATCAGAGACACCTACTTTTACCCCCTTGACATGGCCCTTTGTAAAAACGTTTTCCACTCTATTGAAGGGAAGCACCTGCACTTGCCTTCTGTACATCACAAAAAGGTTTTAAAAATATGGGCCCATTTGGATTGTTTAACTCTACCTCCTAGTTGGAGGTAACAGAGGTAGATTGTCTCCAGAAAGTCTGCCTAAAATACCACCGCCTGTACTCCCATGGAATGCTGCATATGGTATTTGATCAAACCCTGAACTGGGTGGTTGGCAACGGTACTTGCCAAATACTTCTAATTTTACCATTATCACCCAACTCTGAATGACCTCCTAATACTGTATCATTCTTATCTTATGTGACCAACAAAAGACACACATTCAAATCAACAACATATCCAAACAATAGATAGAACATCAAATGATAGCAGATACATCCTTCCACCTATACTTTACAGTCATAAATACACTCAAATGCATCACTGCAGTCACAGAAACTGAAAACACACACACACACACACACACACACACACACACACACACAGAGATATAGTATGTAGCTCATATCCCCTCTCCATAACCAGATCCCATGCAGATTCCGTTTGCAGATCCCTCTGCTTCCATGAATTGAAATATGCAGCAGACTTTCCAAGAAAGGGCAACTTGGGAGCCCAATAAAAGCCTAGTCCCCTCTGTGTCTTTCTCTCTGCATTGTCCAGGTGCAGACCCCTTAGATACAATTACCAGCAAGACCATGGCCACAACTTCTTGTCTTGTCTGGCAGAGACTGAATGCAAAATCATGGCGTTCTACTGTCTACATGTGAGCCAGGGCAACAGAATATGGTGAGGGGCAAGTAATGGGATTGGTGTGATGGACACTTAAGAGCGGTGATTGGCACGGAGTTGGGACTGAGCAATGAGTACAAAGGAAGGAGGTGCATTCAAGGTAAGGGAAGGGGATTGAAGGATACAATGTAACAATATATTGGGAGACCACATTCACCACAGGGAGTCCTTTCCCCTAGCATAGAGCACCAGCACACACATTATGTAGGTTCAGCTAGCCCTATCTATGACTCATATAGAGCCACGTAGATTCCCTCCTCCAGTGCCAACAATGGCCCAACAACCAGGCTGTAGTATAGAGAGAATATTTATATATTTAAAGTATAGGTTCAATTAATAATTGCCTTAAATGTTTACACACGCTACCTTTTTTGTGGCACAAAACACAGCTTCAATGCTAAACACACTTTACTTTTTGTAATAAGCAGGTACATATTACTTGATAAGGTTTAGAATTAAAACAAAGCACAGTTTTGTTTTAAAAGCAAGTCACAATTGCAGCCCTTATTCCCTGCACACTTGAAAATATTACGAGTTTGGAAATCACACAGACTTTTGAAAATACTTTTGATTGATAGAACCTTTCTTTCTTCACCCCAAAAACAATACAACATTGTTCTGCAATTAGGATCACTTACTCACTCTTCAAAAAGAGTTTATATTTTTCATTGATGAATTACCCTTGGTTTCACTTTGCAAAGCACTTCACTCCACAGCACCGAAACCCAGGCATCAGTTATATGCAGCACCCCTCTGTTTACAGGCTAGGTCAAGGGAGTGGGGACAGTTGGGAATTTTGTCATGGTCCAAGGGAGTTCCTTGGTTTAAAGACAAGGGCCCTCATAACGACCCGGGGGCTAAGTACCGGCCATTACCGGCATGGCGCATTTCCGTGTACGTGCTGGCAATGGACCGCTAAAAGAGGCCCATTACGAGTACGCGGCCACGAGCTTTGCGCCATGCCGGTAAATACCTCACCGCCATGCGGCAAAACCCCTGAAAATCTCCCTCTCCGGCACCGTCAATAGTGGAAATAGCACCTCCGGTATCCAAGCCTGCGGCATTAGCGACCACCGCTATTAGCGGTGACCGCTAATAAGCAGAACCGGAAGGTGCGTCATTGCAAAGGAACGGGAAAGAGCACGGCGGCCATGTTTAAAAACACAATCCATTGCCATCCACCACAACCAGAAGCCATCTGACCCCCAGAACTCATACACACATCCACCACTACTTCTTCCATTTAACCATGTCAAAATCTGTAAAGAAAACCGGAGACCGCCTGCGCAAGGAGCGCTTCTCCAGAGAGGAGCTGACAATGCTAGCTGAGACACTGCATGAGCCTTCAGATGAGGTCTTCTCGAACGAGATGTCCCGTCCCACACTGCAGCAGAAAAAGCAGATTTGGTTGGAGGTCAGCCAGAAAGTCAGCGCCGTTGGCACCACACCCCGCACACCAAAAGAATGCTGCAAACGATGGGATGACCTACGTCTTCGCGTGTGCAGCATACTCTCTGCAAATCGCAACGTGGGGATGGCGACAGGTGGAGGAGCGGAGTCCCCCATCAAACTACAACCGTGGGAGGAGATATGCGCCACCACCATAGGGGCAGAGTCAATACACTGAGTCAGGGACATGGAGCGAGGAGCACCGTCATCGGCCGATGCAGGCAGGTGTCCAAAATGATACAATATTCATCCCGCCACGATGATGTCCACCAGAACTAACAGTGCAATGATGTAGAACAGGGTCCACCAGACACATGAGTACAAGACTGCCTACAGGCAGTGGAGAGCTTCACCCTGTCCACATGCAGAATGCACACCATATGTGTAAGGCCAGATGCCTCTATGCATCACCCACCCAAGCAACCCGAATGTCAGTCCCCCAATGTCAATCATCTGCCATTCCATATGGATGCAGCCACCCCAATGTATGCCCAATGCCTGTAAACCCATCATTAACCCTCTCCCTCTATTGGTCCCCCACAGGCACGCAATCAGACAGTGGTGACGTGGACAGCAGGGAGGAAGATGGCACACCATGTAAGAAGGCCAGGGCCGAGGAGAGACAACACCGCCCCTCCACTTCAAGGGGCAAAGGCCAACCGGCACGACATCGGAAGGCCAAGACCACACCACAGGCCACAGCACCAATGTGCTCTACGTCCCCCACTATGGGACCCACAACAGCCACCATCACCCAAGGCGGCAGAAAGGACTGCATCGGCTGCAAGCAGCACAGTTGACGAAACAGCTGCCACAGGAGCAATCTCTGATGATGCGGAAGGGGATCAGCTGCATGTTGCAACTCCCCCCACTGGCCCCCTGCATTCCCCACTCCCGTCCCCATGCAGCCTGCCTGACACCAGCATGCACGGGCTGTCTCCGGATAACTCATGGCCAGCAACTCCCAGCTCCACCCCAACTGTGCCCGAGGAACATAGTATTTCGGGAACCCCTCAAACATCCACCGCAGCCCCAAACACCCAAGAGGGGATCCATGACATTCAAAGGCGCCAGCAGCAGCTCACTGGCCTCTTGACGCAGCACATAACGGAATGTGGGAGTGTAAGGGACGACATCCGGGAATGTGCTGCATCCTTGAAGTCAGCAATAGAGTCATCCTCAAAGGACATATGTGCAGAACTGGCCGCAGTGCGGCAGGTGCTCTCTGAGATGGTGGCAGCAATGCGGGACATGCGTCCACCACAGTCATCCGAGCAACCAAGTACATCTTCAGCTGCTAGTTCTACCAGGGCCAGCCCCATGCTCAGGTCTGGCTGGAACCTGCGCTGATCAGACAGGGGTGCACCTGGTACTGGAAGAGTGGGATGCCAGTAGGCACAGCCTTGCATACTGGTGCCATGTGGTCCACTGGTGCACCGTACTGCACACCATGTGTGGGGGAGTTGAGGGGGGAGAGGGTGTGTGGGGGTGTTGAGGGGGAGGGAGGAAAGGGTGTGTGGGGGAGTTAAGGGGGGAGGGGGAGAGGGTGTGTGGGGGAGTTGAGGGGGCAGGGGGGCGAGGGTGTGTGCGGGAGTTAAGGGGGGGGAAGGGGGAGAGGGTGTGTGGGTTGGAGGGTTTGTTCACTTAGTTATGCTTCTTCAATACACATTTTGGTTACTCATAATTCACATGTGTGGACATTGCTTATTGCATATGTATGCTTTATTGGTTAACAGTCTACAGTGTCCATGTCCCTGACACACCCAGTGCCCCGAGTGCCATCTCCATGTAACACCCCCTGTCCATGTGTGCTAGAAACATTGGTTGATCAGAGTCTGGCGCATGTCACGTCCCTCCTGTGCATCGCTGCCTCCCTGAGGTGCTGCCCCATCCCCACCCTCCTCATCCTCTTCGTCAGGTGGTTGCAGTTCAGCATCAGGGAGCAGGGGCACATTTCGTCTGATGCACATATTGTGTAGCATGACACATGCCATGACGATCTTTGCCCCCTTCTCATGGCGGTACAGGAGTGCCCCACCAGACCTGCTGAGGCAGCGAAACCGTGCCTTCAAGAGGCCAAATGTCTGCTCAATCACCACATAGGTTCGTGTATGGGCACGATTATAGTCCTCCTCGTGCCTGTTCTGTGGGTTCCGGACTGGGGTAAGGAGCCACCTCTTCAAGGAATAGCCTGCATCACCTGCATGTGGGCAACAATGTATGTGTAAGTCATCACATCATATGGGACATCATTAAGTGACACCGTGGCATGCATTTATTTCTTCAATTCAACCCCATTTCCATGCATGAATGGAGACACACGATGTGACTGCTATGTGTGTATTCCTCTTATGGACTGGTGTGCATGCCATCAACTAGTGGGTGCAGGGGGGTCCAGTTCCTTGTGAGTGCTCATGCACTGTGTTAGTCCACGGCGGTTGTTTCTGTGATCTGGCAGATGTCCAGTAATTTGTATGATTTCATCCTGGCACCGTTGATGTCAGCCTCATGATGATCTCACTACGCACAACAAATGGTGTCATGCAATTCAGTAGGGCCTATGTGTCAGTGTAGTGGTGTATTGATGTATTTGACCCTCATGTGACTCCTTTGTACGCAGTAATGGGGGACTGTCCTTTCAGTTGATGGAGTTTGGTGCTGTGTATTGGCTATAGTTATTGCTTGTAGCTGCATTGTGATGCCTTCTGATTTGGCACAGTGCACATGCAGATGGCTGTGGAATGGTTGTGACACTCCTTCATTTACATGGTAGGGCTGCTTACATCTTGCATTATGTGGTCAGGTGTCAGGTCCAGTCTGGGATGCTTTGGGGTATGAACATGCTCCATTCCCTCTGACACTCGCAACCAGGTGAAGTATGCATCTCTCCCACCATCTCAGCCAGGTGAAGTATGCATCTCCCCCCCCCATCTCAGCCAGGTGAAGCATGCATCTATACCTCAATCACCTACCCACATCACATTTCCATGGGCATAACATGCGACTCACCGAGAAGCCAGGATCTGCCCTGCATGTCGCTCCATGTAGCGTGGTATCGTGGAGTTCTGCAGGACCATTGAATCATGGGTTTATCTGGGGAATCGGGCACAACAATGTGTGATGATCCTGTTTGAGTCACATACCATTTGCACGTTGATTGAATGGTATAGCTTACGGTTGCAGTACGCTTGCTCCATGGCATGTGGGACCACCAATTCCACATGGGTGCAGTCGAGGGCACCAATGCAACCAGGGATGCCGGCCAGTGAATGGAAACCTACTTTGGTGTTTGAGATCTCCTGGGTAGACCGTGGTAAGGAAATGTGGTCGCCTGTGTGCTTGAGGAGGGCATCAAGCACTTGGTTCAGCGTACGTGAGAATAATGATTGTGAAATGCCATGCATGTGCCCCACTGTGTGCTAGTAGGTGCCTGTGGACAGGAAGTGGAGCACAGACACTACCTTCAGTATGGGTGGGATGGCGGTGCGTGTTTCAATCAGGCTGACAATGTCGTCATGTATCATGTCCACAATGGTGGTGATGGTGTCCCGGTCCAGGCGGTAAAGGGTGTGGATCTGCTCAGCGGTTAGGTTGAATGGACTGGCTCTGATGCGTGGGATTGGGGGCTGCCTGCGTGGTGCCACTGGCTGCACTGGTGGGGCATGCTGGCCCTGCCTTGCCCACCTTCTCCTCCTGCATCTCCTCTGTGCTGCCTGTTGTTGTTGGTGTTGTTGGTGTTGTTGTTGGTGTTGTTGTTATTGTAGTAGCACTTCCACTGCAATCAGGTCCTCCAGCCCCAGCATTGCTAGTAGTATTGGAATCATTGTGGAGTGTGACTAGGTGTGGGAAGGAGTGGGGTGTGCTCCTTTTGTGCTTGCCCAGTCTCTATTGCCTCCACCTGTGCTGATTGTGTGCACCTGTGGTAGTTGGGAACACTGCACATGGCCATTTACGGGTGGTCCGTGATGCCAGTATTTGCACCATGGCGGTAAGGTACTTTACGGCCTTCACTAGGGCGTTAATTGCATGTCTACATGAGTGGTGATGTTCCCCTGTTTGCGCCATGGCGCTATTTCTGGCATGAGGGGTCGCGTGACCGCGCTCATGTCGCTATTTGCGGCACCATAAAGTATGGTGCCGCTAATAGCGGGTTGTTCTTTCCTAATCATGCGGAGCGGTAAGCGATGCCGGTAATCCTTTACCGGCATCGTTATTTACTTACCGCCCGGGTCGTAATGAGGGCCAAGGTTTAAGAAGTGGTGACAATTAGGAATTTCGTTTTTGGACAAGAAGGATCCTTTATTGAAAGGCAAGGTTTGGAAAGTGGTGACAGTTGGAAATTTCGTTTTGTGGCAACAACACCTCTGTTTATTAAAGAAGTTTGGGGTTGACAGGAAAAATAAATGTAGCCAATTACTTTAGTGATTTTAACGTTACCTTCTGCTAGTAAAGAGGGCAGAGGTTTTGAACTCCTCCAAGCTCCCCCTGCATCAATCTATTTGGGAGTTAATTAAATGAATACTCAGTCAAATATGCTAAGAGTCTACACAATTTGCCCACCAACCACTATTAAGGGAAAATATGAAGTCAGGCAGATTCCCCATTTATTTGGATTCATTTGGATAAAACTACTTTCATTGGAAACCTCTGTTTTTGGGCACTCAGGAACAATGGCAAGTTTCCTCTTTGGGACAGCGCAGGGTCTAGTCAAACACTTCAGTCAAATATAGTAATCAGCATCCATCCATCATTTGGCTCTCCTTTGTCGGGGGGGAAATTCTGCCGGGGTCGGCCGGACCATCCGCAGACCTCCAGGCAGGGAGGCCCCAACTCCTCCCGTGTGTATCCCAGATAAGATGAGATAGAGTATGAGACGCACACAAGGAGCAAGGTGACTCTGCTGTTTATTAGACAAAACGGCAGGGATGGGTCAAGGAGCGCACGCGTTCGTCCTGACACACACTCGATCGTGGGGCTCGCAGGCCCTTTTTACTGTATTATGACGCGCTACTTGCGTCACTTCAGAAAGTTAACAAAAAACCTATCGCCACTCTTAATTGGGTGTTCGAGTGGTAGGGTTAGTATAGCACACATATAGAGAAAGATATTAGTGGACAAGGTGTAGTCAGGTGGTATATCTGGGTTGTCCCTACAATTAGATACATGAAAATTGTTACATGAAGGCTCCTGAGGATTGGCTAAATGTGCTGGCGTCAGTGATAAGAGCCCCATGTTCTGATTGGTGCGCCCGTGAGCTTCCCAGCCTGGGACCACCGTCGTTCCCAGCTCTCGGTGTACCTGTAAGTTGCAACAATGTTTTACTATGGGTACATGCAGACAATGTGAGGACTTATTCATAGCTAGACGGGGTATCGTTCCCACTGTTGCAGATGTCCATTGAGCCTTTCAAGTGTATCTGCCAGTGTCTCGTAGCGAGGGATCCAGACGCCTCTGTTCTCCCGGGTTTGGCATCTCGTCAGGTTCGGCTTGATCACGTGGGGAGGGACCGTGAAAGAGGCATAATTCTGCACAATTAATATTGTTTTTCTACTGTGCGTCTGGTTTAATTTGTCGGTGTGACTTTAACGTTGGTGCGCGGAGTGCGAGTTTGCAACATTGTGCCTTTGATGATTTGCTCTTGGAACGTGGGTTTGCAACATTGCGACCTTGGCTGGTTGCTTCGCCAAGCTCATTCTGCAGGATCAGCAACTGACTCTTGTCTTGTTGATGTCCACGGGAGCTCTTGTTTGAGGCCTACTTTGGCCCGGTGCATAAGTTGTCCGTTTGGTGCACAGGTGCTTTAGGTTATAGGAGCATATAATTCCATAACCAGTATTGTCTTTATTATATTTCTCATGGTGGTAACTGGTTTCAAAGAGAAGCGTGAGCAAGCTAGTAAAAAGTTCATGACGCGTCTTGCGTTTCCGCATTCTGAAAGCCTATATAAAAATAATAAAGATGCACGTCCGTGAATATGCCTGTCGCCTACGTCATAGCACTGAGTATATTCTTCGTGTAGGTTGGTGTGGGAATGTCCAGTGTGTATATTTGTACAGATGTGCTTCCCGTTGTCTAGGTCGTCATGGCATCTCTAACGACGTGTAGATTTTAGTCTAGTTGATCCGCGCCGCAGGTGTCGGCATGGCCAGTGCGGGCTGCTGGGCAAGCAGATGGACACATCCGTATTTTCCTGTACCAGGGTATCTGGTCGTCTGGTAAATGGGCAAACTCTTCTCGTGGCGGGTGTTTGGGTCGTGACCCTCTAGACCAAGCGCGAGAGGTGAAGGACGGGAGCCTGGTTTTCCATTCTCCCACTTCAGTCCCCCCTCTGGTCGACTTGTCGACCACAAACATATCCTTCTCGTTATCTCCTCTTACTCGCAATATCTTAGTTATTCCTCCGAGATGTCCATAGTGGTTTACATGATCTTCGAAGGACCAATACATATATTCACAGGTACCCCCAGGAGTACAGTATACCCATCTTCCTATGTAGCTCCTGGGGTTTCTTGGGTTCTCAGTCTTTACTGATGGTGGGTCTAGATGGTTGGTAATTATTTGGGTGCGCAGCTTCTCCCTTTCCTGTATTATTACACCTGTATGCTGGCCGTCATCTGCTGGCATCAAGGGGTGCATTCCCACCATTTCCAGCAACTCGTCAGTAGTGCGTGCCTTTCGTGCCTTCCAAAATCTAATTATGATCAGGGTAGCTCCAGCCAATATAGTACAGCCCACTATTATTTTCAGTCCATCTGACAGCCAGGATGGCATCCACGACCATAATAGTGAAAACCAGCTCTCATCCTTGTTCACACCATTGCTTTCATCCGTCATTTTGGAGTGCATCTGAGCTAATTGCGAAACTTCTTCTGTCAGTGTACCATTGTCAGCATCATTGGCAGGTATGAACGTGCAGCATGATTGTCCTATCTTTGCACAAACTCCTCCTTCCATTGCTGTGAGAAGGTCCAATACATATCTGTTCTGTAGTGCTACCATCCTTACAGCTCGCAGCTCCTCTTTTATTGCGTTGAACCCATTTACTGTAGAATTGATGGTCATCATTATTTCCCATCTAGTTATTTGGAGCCATTTTGCGTTTGCGTAAGCCTGTAATCCCGGGTGTATTATTGAGGAGAAGAACATTGCTGCTCTGCTGAATAGTCTGTGTTCTGGCGGTATTGATGTTAGTGCCGTTTCCGACCTTCCCCACAGGTAATTTCCTGTCAGCGGCTCTCCTTGTCTTTTTCTTCTATTTAGGACAGTGTCATTGCTGTTGGTCCTGTTCCCTTGCTCCTCCTGGAGTGGTGCAGATCTCTTTCTTCTCTTATCCCCTTCATTCATTCTAGGAAATTTCGGCACATCGACGTGCTTCTTAGGTACCACTAGTGATGGTACATTGACGTGTACCATTGTGCACACACCATTCCACAGGGGAGGCAGTGTATGGTATGCCTTTTCTCCACAGGCCCAATAATGGTCCATTATTACTGCTGTTCCCGCTCCCCCCTCAGGTAACTCCGTCACACTTGTGCAATTGGTGTTATATCCTACGTCCACCTCTCCTTTATGCTGGTAACATACCTTGGGCGCAGTCAACGGTAGTATCGTTATTGGGTCTTCATCTTCTTCTACCCACGTGAGCATTGGTACATACTTGATCCACGTCGTCCAACATCGGTGATTGTGTGTCTCGATGGTTGAGATAGTTTCTTTTGTTACCATGTTGCTGCCAATCACTCCTATCTCCCAGCTGTTACCCAGATACACCTTTCCTGTTATCGTCAGTAGCGGCCTCTCCCAGCATCCTTGTTTACCCGGAACTTCAGTGGCGTACCAATCACATGGTAGATACTGCAGTGTTACTTTCTGTGTTTCTCCTTTTGCAGGGCCACTTGTTATATATTTGAATGCTTCAGCATGTAAACTGGTCTTGTGATAACTCAAGTAGGTCTTGAGGAAGTTGTTTTCATATGGGTATGAGTCTCGTGTTTTCCATGTCATGTGCACTACAGTTCCTTGGAATCTTCCTTTCGTCTGGAACAGTGCCAAGTATATTATGCACTGCGCTATCTTCTCATTTATTTCTGTGGCAACAAATGTTCGTGAAGCACTCATGGCGTATGGTATTAATGAGCAGACGTAGCAGCTATCCTCAGTTGTCTGCTTACCAATGCGGGTCATGTGTTGGTACCATATGTTGTTTGTGACGTGTGCTGAATCTTGTACATAATTATCAATACCTTTATTGTCTGAGTATGTGCTGCGTTTAACTCTATTTTTCTTTGGTGCAATGTTACTACTACCACCTGACGTAACACCTGTTGCAGCAAGGAACGGGGGTATATTAGGTTTGGGTGCAGCAACAAAATTGATAGCACAGCTATACTGCCATACAGAAGCAGCCAAAAATCCGGTGATCTTCAAAATCCCTATTATTTTTATTACAATTGCTAATCTCACCGGCATTTTGCCCTTACCTTGCTGCAGTCCTGGCAGCTTATTCTTGCGACGTTAAAGTTGCCCGCCTAAAAATTCTCAGAAATGCTCGTTTTTAAATGTTAGTTTTGTTTTGTTTAAGCTCTCCCTATCAAATAGTCATTCAGTGCCCAGGCGAAGAGCTGCTCCCACGCTACTCTAAGTGATTGGTCTCTTAAGACCGGCAAGTATGGGCGGAGGTGGGGCATGTAATATTCTATGGCCAGGAGGAAGGCTGTGTAGTAAACACGTACCCTTCTTCTTTTTAGGTATGTTGGCCTTTTTATTTCGTATACAAATTGGTGTGACAATTCTTCTGGGTAGTTATCGTCTGGGAGTACCATCTACGCCTGGACAGTGGACTTTGTTAGTTAGCTTTCTACTTAATAATACAATAATACGCAGTTCCTGTATGTGCGAGAGAAAAAAGAGAACATTCACGTGTTTACATGTGTATTTGTGCGGCCAATGTCTTTCAGTTTAAGTTACAACTGTCCTTTGCAGTCAATGGGCGGGGGGGAGATGGCGTAATTATTTTTACTCTTTGAACGTGTGACCATGGGGTGGGCAGTGTAGTGATCACCCCTTTCTTCGTCAGTTGTTGTCTCTGGGGTGTCTGGGTAGTGAGAAGGTAAGGGAACAATTGGGTCGTTGTCTGTGGTAGAACTTCCTTCCGCTGTCAGGGATGTTGTTGCTGTTGTTCCAATGGACCTGTCGTTGGCGCTGGGGCGGGTCTGCAGTTTGTATATCTTTACATCATGTAGATGGTTCCAAGCACGCTTATCCTTTAGTTTTACTGCTCTTGTTGATACGTCTTCTACCAGATGTGGGCCGGTGAACCTTGTGTCGTTCCACCTTCTATTGAAGTTGCGAAGTAGCACGTGGTCACCTTTGGCTAGTTTGCACAAGTTCTCTTTTTCTAATTCTGTACTGGCGCCTTCTTCTTTATCTCTGGTGGACCCGCCCCGCGTGCGCTCGAGCTGTTGAGACACAAACACAACACTAGTAATCAAAGACGACACATATTGATACATTTCATCACCTAGTACACTCGCTGAACTTTCGTGGTCAGTGAATGCCCTTGACGTTGGCGTTAGGGGAAGGCGCATTTGACGTCCAGTAACCACCTCGTGTGGGGTGAGGTGGTGGTCGGACCCTGGCCTGTTCCTCAGTTCGAACAAGGCTAACGGAAGGCAATACAACCAACTTTTCTTTGTTGTTTGTTGTATCTTTGCAATTGCCTCCTTCAATAAGCCATTTAGGCGTTCACATACACCGTTAGCCTGTGGGTGATATGCACATGCAAATTTGTGCTTTATGCTCAGCAGGGCTGTGATATGTTGGAACATTTTGTTTGCGAAATGTGGGCCATTGTCTGATCTTAATACTTCGCACACTCCCCACCTGGGGAAGACCTCCCTTACTATGAATTTGGCTGCTCTAAATGCATCTGGGTGTGAACAGGGCCCTGCTTCAATCCACCTAGAAAATGGGCATACTACTACAATCATGTATCTATTACCTTGACATATGTTGATCATATCAACATAGTCAATGTGGAGGTGCCGAAAAGGTCCTTCTGGCCGGGGTATGGTACCTCTTATCACTTTTAGGGTATGACCGGCCGTAAACTGTTGGCATGTGAGACAATTGCTGATAAAATTTGACACATGAGAATTTAACTCGGGACAGAACCAATCATCTCTAATTCGTGCTGCAATTATTTCCTTGCCTGTATGGGCTGGGTGATGTAATTGGCTCAGGGCGGTATTTAAAAGTGCCAACGGTATTACAACTTTCCCAGTACCACTCTGGCGCCATAGTGCATCGGTTGGTGACATTGTACATCCTCTTTTTACCCATATTTCCTTTTCGGCCATTGGTGCTGCTGCTTGTAATTCCATAATCTGTGTGGCTGGGAGATGGGTATACCCTTCTCTTATTAACATCTCCCTAGCCATTCCCCTCCCTCTCCCTCTCTGTGAGTCTGTGGGGTCCCATATCTCACCAAAGTATGCAGCATATTTCGCATGTGCGTCTGCTGCTGCATTCCCTTTTGAGACGTGGTCTTCACCATTGGTGTGTGCGGTGCATTTTACTAGGGCTAGCTCTTGGGGGTTGTTTATTACTTCAATTAATTCAGCCAACAAGAGGGCATGTTGCACTGGAGTGCCGTCAGCTCTCCTAAACCCTCTTCTCCTCCATTTTGTTAGCCCTGAGTGGACAGTGGATGTAACATATGCACTGTCGGAATATATTGTTACACGTTTGTTAAAACTTTCTTTCAATGCCAATATTAGTGCAACTAGTTCAGCAGCTTGAGCAGAGTAATGCTGTGGTAACTGTACACATTTCATAGCCACACACACCGGAGCCTCCATCATTTTTACCACTGCTGCCCCAGTTCTCCGTATCCCATCTCCTTGATCAATAGTTGATGACCCATCAATAAACAAAAGCTCACCTCCCTCTAGTGCATTCTCTTCAACTTTTCTAGTACATGAATATATTTCATTTAGTTGGGTGCAGTCGTGGGCGTAATCTCCCTCCTCAATTATTTCTGCTAGAAATCTTGCAGGGTTAACAGTGCTACATCTAACAATCGCTAGTTCAGCCCTAGACAAAATGATCTCATAACCTGATGCCCTTTGTGTCGTTAGTGTGGACTTGGGTTTTTTCAATATTGCAAATAATGCATGTTCCACAAACAGTGTAGTTGGACACCCCATGGTTATTGCTGATGCCTTTTCTACTGCCAAAGCAGCTGCAGCGAGGCCTTGTTCGCAAGGGAAGTGGCCTAACATCACGGGGTCTAAGTGACCGCTATAAAATGCTACTGGTTTATAGCCCATGCTTGTTTTTTGGGCCAATACTGCTTTCATTACTGCTGAGTCGCAATGTGAAAATATAAAAAAGCGTCGCTCATAGTCTGGGGATGCCAGTACTGGAGCTGTTGATATCGCGTCCTTCAATTCGTCAAATGCCTCCCTCATTTCCATAGTCCACCCCAACCTTTTCTCCCCTTTATTTGCTTCCTTCAAACCCTCAAGCAGGGGTCCTATGTATGAGCTGTAATCAAATACCCATGCTCTACAGTAGTTGCATAACCCTAGAAATTGCTGCAGTTCTCTCACAGTCTGTGGCATGGGAGTGCTTGAGATGGCCTGTGCTCTTTGTGGTGCAATCTTTCTTCCATGTTGGGATATCAGTTGGCCAATGTAGAGTACCTGTTCCTGACAGTATTGTATTTTTTCCATGTCTACCTTATACCCCTTTTCAGCCAATATAGTCAACATTTTTAACGAGTCCTCTCTGCATTTACTTTCGTTTATACTGCAAATTATTATGTCATCCACATATTGTAACACTGTGCTTTCCACCTCAACGTTACCCAAATCCATCTGTATTACTCTATTGAAAATTGAGGGTGATTCACAATACCCTTGTGGTAACCTGGTATGTTTCCATTTAGTATTTCGGTAAGTGAAACTTGTTAAATCTTGTGAGTCGGGGTGTAATGGTATTGAGAAAAATGCATTTTTAAGATCTATTACTGTAAATCGTGATGCCTCTGCTGGAATGCCACACAATATTGTGGCCGGGTTTGCTGTTACTGGATATTCTGCTTCCACTATGTTGTTCAAGGGCCTTAGGTCCTGTATGAAGCGCCAAGACCCCCCTTTAGCCTTGCGCACTGGGTACACAGCCGTGTTACATGGTGATTCTGAGGGGACCAATATGCCATTGTTTATAAGGGCCGTTATAGTTTCATATATGCCCTCATCTGCCTCTTTTGACAATGGGTACTGTTTTACTCTTGGTAGTATTGCACCTTTTTTCAATTTTATCCGTACACCCCCTATGCTTTTAATGCATCCTACGTCATAAGGGCTAATGGTCCATAATGATTTGGGCACCTTTGACATATCCTCCTTAAAGAAAGGGACTGGGGTGCATGCAGGTGCTTCAAGTGCCATAGCAATTTTCTGCGCTATTTGTTTGTGAGCCACTCGTAACCATATTTCTACACGCATCATGAACACCATTTCCCCCTCCTCCTTTTCTTCTGAAAACAGTTCCTCATCTGACACCTGGGTCAACCTACATCCTTCTGCTAGTGCTATCACTGCCCTCCATGCTCTTCCTTCTTTGTCTTGGGCGTGCACAGCAATATACTCAGCTGTTGTAATAATGCTTTCAATGTCTATTGCAAACACCTTTCCTTCTTGTTCATTAACAGGTGTTTCTGGTCGGAACAGATAAGCTGCTGGCCTCCTCCATATTTTCCCTTCTATCCCTGGCATCCATGCAAATGCCATGTCTGTTCCATACTGGAATATCTCGCCATCTACTGGTTCCGCCCTAATTGCTGTCTGCCCACAGTATGCTTGCATAATCTGTCGTGCTGCTAGCATGTTAATCCCTGGAGTAGAGCAAATTATACCATCCTCTGTAAAGGAGATTGTCATATTTAACCTATTCATTATGTCCCTCCCCAGTATATTTACTGGTGAGGCACTATAATACAAGAGTGGAACTGACAGATCGTAATCTCCGATAGATAAGGGAACGTTATCAGTAAAAGGAACCAATCCTTTAGCCCCAGAAAATCCTTGGGTGTTCATGGCTTCGCCTGACATCTTAAATTTACCTTCCCTTATGCAAGACCGGGTTGCCCCGGTGTCAACAAGGAATGATAACTTTTTGTCACCTATCGTTACCTCTATGCGTGGCTCCTCCGCACTATTAGGTGTTACTGACAGGATGGGACACACCAAGGCCGTCTGTGGGCTGTCCTATTGGGGGTACAATGATTGGCCATTTCCTGTGTAAGGGTTGTGTCCCAATACCGTCACCCTACCCAATTGCGTTTGTTCAGTTTGGGGTTGTTGTGTTATCACTACTTGTTGTTGAGGCAGTGGCTGTTGTTGTGTTAATTGCTGTTGCTGCAGTGGCTGTTGTTGTGTTAATTGCTGTTGCTGTAGTGGCTGTTGTTGTGTTAATTGCTGTTGTTGTATGCCCTGCTGTTCTTGTGGTGGCCTAGGTTGTGCCTGCTCATTCCATGCTGGTGTTCCTGGCCTGACCCTACACGTGCGTGACATGTGTCCTAGTAGTCCACAACTCCAACACACGGGTGGTTCTCTGTTTTGCCATGGGAAGCTCCCTGTGTTGTCCTGGTATACCGGTTGCCCTGTGGGGTAGGAACTTCCAACTCCCCCCACCTGCTGTTGGGTATTATATCCGTATCCTCTCCCTCTCATAAATCCACCTCTCCCCCTGTTATAACCATAATACCCAGCTCCTTGCATTGGGTACCCTCCTCCCACGTTTGGTGCGTGTAATTGTAGTGGCGGCATTTGCTGTATTATACTTTGTGGAGGGGCTATTAGAGCTGGATCTTGTGCAGCCACTACTTGTGTGGGGCTTTGGGCCATTGTTGTGGGCGCAGTTATTAGTGCCCCCTCCATTGTGTATTTAGTTAGTTTTTTCTGTACTAGTTTGGCCTCTTCTGTTTTCCTGTCCTCTTCCTTTTGTTTCATTTTTCCTTGCCATATCCTGCAGTGATGTACTATTGTCAGCTGTATTTCAGGCCATGGTTTTACTTCCATTCCCACTACTTTCTTTAGTTGTTTCTGAACTCCTTCTGGGAGCCCTTGTACTAGTATATGATAAAATATGGCTGGTGTTTTATCCCATTGTTCTCTAGTTTCCATGCGCCACTTCTCTTGAATATCCTGTATATAATCAACAGGATCCTCATTCTCACGCATCTTACGGGAAGTAATTGCTCCTATGTCTGATGTGTCTGGGTACTGTACCCTCAGTGCCTGCCATAGCGCATGTCTGCAGTTTGCAAATGGCGCCCCATCATGCGATGTGTTCGTTATTGTTATCCCATGGAATCCCGCTCTCTTCCAGATGTCGTCCGCTCTATCCCCTAATATTGATATTAACAGGCCTTTCACATCTCCTACTGCTAGTTTCTGCCCTGCGGTGTGTTTTTCCATTTCATATATCCACTTACCCGCACCTCCACTTAGTGATGGGAGCCTACATTTTATATTTTCTTTATCCGTATGCTTCCATGGTACATACTGCGGTCTAACCCCTCCTCTCTCCAACAGTGGCATTAAGTTGTGTCTTGTGTAACCCTTTATGTTCCATAATATTGAGTCCTCACACCCCTCCTCCTCCCCCGTTTCCTTTACCACTTCAAATTCTTCCTTACTACCCCTCCTCCTACCTACCTCTCCGTCCCTTCCCCTTGTTTCGTCATCTCCTGTGTTTAATATGGGTATGTTTATCTGTCTGCCTTGCCTGCGGCTAGGGAGGTCTCTAAACCGGCATGCATAGGGAGTCACTTCGTCCATGAAGGGCGCAAGCTTTATTGTGCGCAGCGTGAGTGTGGTGGTTGAGCATGTAGGGTGCGATGGGGGAGGGCGTGATGGAGATGGCGATGGTGTGGCTTCATGGGTTTGTTTTTCCACTAGTTGTTGCACCCTCTCCTCACTTTGTTCCAGCTCCTCCCTTCTCTTACGGATCCATGGCGAGTCTATGTTTGTTCTAGTGAGATACAGCTTATCTAAGCTTTCCCTTTCACTCTTTCTTCCTACCCTCTCTACTCCTTCTTCCTCCTCACTGCAAAAATCAGTCATAGATGGTATCCCCCACTCTGTTTTTTTCCCTTTTACTGTTACTGTTTCTAAGTCTATTAGCTCCATTTCTCCTCTTCCTTTGTTACCAACTGTTCCCCCTGGTGTTGATGTTGTTGCTACTTCTCTACTTCTATATACATCCCCCCATTTTTCACTCTCCTTATTTCTCCCTCCTCTTTCCCCTTCACTCCTATCCTCCATTTCCCTACTATTTTCCTCCCTTTTCCTTTTTAATTCCTCCATCACTTCGTTGCTCATCTGTTCCAATATTCTTTCATCTTCTTTCTTTCTTTCCCATTTCACCCTTTCTCTTTCTATTGCTTTCTCTTCTTCATATTTCTTAGCTGCCTCTGATACTACCCTCCTCCTCCATATTTCCAATTCCCTTTCCTTGTCCTCTTCTTCCTTCTTTTTTTCTCTCAACACTACTCTTGACACCCTTTCTGCTGCTGCTCTTACCCTTCCATCTTCTATCCTTTGCTCCTCATTTCGTTCCCTTAATTTGTCCAATTCGTTTTTACCCTCTTTCCTTTTCCTCACTCTCTCTTTTTCCCCCTTCTCAAGCTGTGTTAGTAATTCATTCTGCTCATCCCTTAGCTTTGCCAATTTTTCCTCCAAAATCTCTTCTCTTTGTCGTAGTAGCTCCTCCCCCTTCATCTCACTCTCCCTTGTACTATCCTCGCCTGTTCTCTTTACTGCCTCCCTTTCTTCTCCCGTTAGTGAACCCCGTAATTTTAATAATATCTGTGCAGCTACCCACTCATCATGTCCTATCTCTACAATCTGCTCTTCTCCAATCCTCCCCTCCCCCACTATCTTCCTGTGAGCCACATATGGTGGAGGGCTGTATGCCGGGTTCGAGTATCCTTCAGCCGCCCTTAACTGTCCTTCTATTTCTCCTAGTTCTCTTAAAGGGTACAACCCTTCTCCCTCTGTTTTCACTCCCGGTGTTATGGGTATCTCGTTGCTCGGTTCCTTTTTTATGTCTTCTAATTTATCAATCTTTTCTCTTCCCTCTCCTTCATTCTCCGCATTCTTTTTCCTTTCACACCCCTTTTCCCCATCCGTTCCCTCTTTCATAATCTCCTTTACTTCCGGTGTTTCTCCCATAGAAAACATTCCATTTGGTCCTGGTCGGGATCCCTGGAACATCCTCCATAAGTTAAACACCTCCATATGGCTCGCCAACTTCTTCCCCTTGTATGTATTGTGCAGATGGTTTAGCAATGAATGTTGGGCATATGGATCGAAACTACCATTAGGCGGCCATGGTGTTAACATTTTGTTATCCGTCCCCTGGGTCCACTCTATGCTGTACTTAATTAATTTCTCCCTATGGGGTGGCAGTGTGGTGCATATGTGTTTTAGTGGGGTAGTGAGGGTGTTCCCCCACCCTCCCGACCCTGTCCCATATGACATAGTTGTGCCCCACTTGTTACTCCTCCCTTCGCTATCAGTTTGCAATTTACAACCTTATATTGTTTACCTGGCCCCGTAAGTGTGGGGACTTACGACAATCCTTTACAAAGTATGCAATAATAATAATTTAAAAAAAACAAAAAATAATAAAACACAAATATATATGTATAATTTTTTATTGTATATTCCTTCCCCTACGGCCCCCTGCGGCCGAAGCGCACGCAGCCCCCTGTGACTGCGTACCCCTTACGACGATCTTATACAGTCGTCCTTATTCCTCGTTCTCCTCCCCCTTTTACATTTGCCGTGGCTGGCGTTCTCCGTGCTCAGCCACGCCCCTCTCCCCTTCTCCTCTTCCAATCCACTCGTTTATTGTTTATCTTCGTATCCGCTCCCTCATCATTTTTCTCTTCCCCACCACTTTCAAAACTCAATGTTCCTTGTGCTCGTGATATCCTATAAAATCCCTACTGGTGACGTCACCGATGTCTTTACGCTACTAGTACATTCTCATTATTAATTTCAAAATACACTTGCAATTTACCCCCGCTAACCCTACAGCTGTCTTCCTGTCTCTCCTGGAACAAGGTAATCTCATCAATAATATAATCGGACTGCACACGCTGCGTCGCCTCGTGTGTGATACGCCCCTCAACAGGAGGGCTTAACCAGCCAATTATCTTCCGTATTTGGCAACTATGCAACTAGCTACCCCCTACAGGGAAACGTCATCTACCTATCGAGTTTCTTGCTCGACCAATAGGAAACCTCATCTACCTATCGAGTTTCTTGCTCGAACAATAGGGAACCTCATCTACCTATCGAGTTTCTTGCTCGAACAATAGGGAACCTCATCTACTCATTGATCAATAAATGCCAAATCGTAGGAAACCACACACGCCCACCCCTACACGTTAGTCGCGATTTAGGCCAATCAGTGTCTACGAGCGGCCACACGTGATGTTTCGTGCTCCGCCCCCCTCTTTCGCGTGACTGCTCTCGCACTCTTTTCACTCCCTTTCATTCCATTGCCAACACTATATTGTCAAACCTTCGCCGCGCACCTGTGCAACACCTCCCTCCTCCCTCATTTAATTCCTCCCCCCTCCCTCACAATTTCGCATTGCTCGTTGTGTGTGTCATGCTCACCAAGTTCTCTCGATGCAGGGCCGCTCGACTGCGTGCACCCCTCCAAGCGGCTCGCCACCTCCCCTCGTCTGGACCACGTCTGGACACTCGCCAACCGCGGGCGGGATACTTCTCAACCGGCTCCCGAGGGCCAATATCCGGATTGCGCTGTCCGGTCTTCTCGCAGCTCCGCGATGGTCCTGTAGTCCTCAGAAGGGGGCAACGGCAGAGGGGGCCGCGCCGCCGGGCCTCCTCGCAACGGGAGTGCCTGGAAAAAGTAAAAATAAAAGTCGATCTTAAACAGATCTCAGCAGTGCCTCCAACTTGTCGGGGGGGAAATTCTGCCGGGGTCGGCCGGACCGTCCGCAGACCTCCAGGCAGGGAGGCCCCAACTCCTCCCGTGTGTATCCCAGATAAGATGAGATAGAGTATGAGACGCACACAAGGAGCAAGGTGACTCTGCTGTTTATTAGACAAAACGGCAGGGATGGGTCAAGGAGCGCACGCGTTCGTCCTGACACACACTCGATCGTGGGGCTCGCAGGCCCTTTTTACTGTATTATGACGCGCTACTTGCGTCACTTCAGAAAGTTAACAAAAAACCTATCGCCACTCTTAATTGGGTGTTCGAGTGGTAGGGTTAGTATAGCACACATATAGAGAAAGATATTAGTGGACAAGGTGTAGTCAGGTGGTATATCTGGGTTGTCCCTACAATTAGATACATGAAAATTGTTACATGAAGGCTCCTGAGGATTGGCTAAATGTGCTGGCGTCAGTGATAAGAGCCCCATGTTCTGATTGGTGCGCCCGTGAGCTTCCCAGCCTGGGACCACCGTCGTTCCCAGCTCTCGGTGTACCTGTAAGTTGCAACAATGTTTCACTATGGGTATATGCAGACAATGTGAGGACTTATTCATAGCTAGACGGGGTACCGTTCCCACTGTTGCAGATGTCCATTGAGCCTTTCAAGTGTATCTGCCAGTGTCTCGTAGCGAGGGATCCAGACGCCTCTGTTCTCCCGGGTTTGGCATCTCGTCAGGTTCGGCTTGATCACGTGGGGAGGGACCGTGAAAGAGGCATAATTCTGCACAATTAATATTGTTTTTCTACTGTGCGTCTGGTTTAATTTGTCGGTGTGACTTTAACGTTGGTGCGCGGAGTGCGAGTTTGCAACATCGTGCCTTTGATGATTTGCTCTTGGAACGTGGGTTTGCAACATTGCGACCTTGGCTGGTTGCTTCGCCAAGCTCATTCTGCAGGATCAGCAACTGACTCTTGTCTTGTTGATGTCCACGGGAGCTCTTGTTTGAGGCCTACTTTGGCCCGGTGCATAAGTTGTCCGTTTGGTGCACAGGTGCTTTAGGTTATAGGAGCATATAATTCCATAACCAGTATTGTCTTTATTATATTTCTCATGGTGGTAACTGGTTTCAAAGAGAAGCGTGAGCAAGCTAGTAAAAATTTCATGACGCGTCTTGCGTTTCCGCATTCTGAAAGCCTATATAAAAATAATAAAGATGCACGTCCGTGAATATGCCTGTCGCCTACGTCATAGCACTGAGTATATTCTTCGTGTAGGTTGGTGTGGGAATGTCCAGTGTGTATATTTGTACAGATGTGCTTCCCGTTGTCTAGGTCGTCATGGCATCTCTAACGACGTGTAGATTTTAGTCTAGTTGATCCGCGCCGCAGGTGTCGGCATGGCCAGTGCGGGCTGCTGGGCAAGCAGATGGACACATCCGTATGTTCCTGTACCAGGGTATCTGGTCGTCTGGTAAATGGGCAAACTCTTCTCGTGGCGGGTGTTTGGGTCGTGACCCTCTAGGCCAAGCGCGAGAGGTGAAGGACGGGAGCCTGGTTTTCCATTCTCCCACTTCACCTTAATCATAGGGCCCATCAGGTCTGTCTCCCATGTAAGGTTAAGTCTCTGTCAATTTTAAGGCCCCTCCACCCAGGTAAGGTCAGGCAGCTATCTCAGGATTCACCCAGATGGATTATAGGCAATATTCCTTCAAGATGTTAGCAGTTCTTCCTCCAAGGTGTTTTTAGGCAGTTCTGCCCTTGATGTTTTAGGCAGGTTTTTTTCACCATAGAGCAAGGACTTTTTACTCTATAAGCCACACATCCAATTATTACAATTAGAAGGTACCAGTTTATTGGTTCTAACTTTTTCATTGGAGGATTATCCTCTTTTCCTCCTCCCAAGATTAACCCCTCTCTGACGATAGGCCCTTGGAGTTATATGATGAAAGTGATGTGAAAAAGTATACCTTCTGTCATTTACACATGTATTAACCTGTCAGCTTTTGGACTCAAACGTCCCTACATGGCAAAAATTAGTAATTTATCACCAAATGGCGTAATACTCAGATATGAATGTTCCTCTAATCATGACGGATATGTGGAACTTACTTTTGTTTTGGCAGGTTATTGCACGTGGATGCTATGGTCTTTTTCCCTTTATGCAAAATTAACATAGTTGGGAATGTGAAATTCTCTACCCAGATATCTAATTTAATAGCCATCAGATCCCCAACTTTCAGATTCAGGACATTTTTGGGGAAGCTAGGAACACATTTGAGTTTGTAACTGAAATTCCCCAGATCTCATTTGAATATATCAACACCATCGCCTTGAAATCAGCTTTAAAGAAATGACATTTCTAAGTTAAGTCTATGGGCACATAGTTAACATGGATACATTTCAGTTCATTTCTTTAATTTAAGTTGCAGGGAGGCAACAGCATTTGTTAGTATCTGAGCCTAATGTTGACTTTGTTCTTTGAGAGCTGATGGGGCTGAAGAGATTCTTATCCTTCAGCATATGGCTCACCTGTGCCCTTTAAGAATCATGAGGCCAGGCTGCAATTTGTCACTACAATCTTGAGTCCACCACATTTCAGATCTATAGTTTGTATTTCTTTTAAGAGCTACACCCTTCTGGGCGGGCCTTTTTGTTGATCTGGCACCCATACATTCCTGTTATGTAAGAGCCAAATCCATCTGCCCTACCTTCAAAGAGATCCGACTTCCAGATAAAGAGCTAAGCAGATCTGGCAATGCTGGATGACACTTTGAGAATTCTGCCCAGCGACCCACAGCCCTGTCTTTCTTGGACTCATGAGAAATGTACATGTTGCATCTGAAAAAAGATAGCCTTTTAAATTATTGCATTCATTTTCCCTGTGCAGCCTTTATTCCTTTTAGTGACTTGCATCTTTCTGTTATTGTTCAATGCCCTTCTGAATCAGGGGATTTCTTCTCTCACACAGCATTGTTTTTTTAATAGGGCAACTGAAAGTGAAACCCTGTTGTTCATTTGGTTATTCACAATGTGCATTTTCATTTTACAATGTTCCTTGTGTCACTATGAGCAAGACACACACTCTACATTCACTAGGCCTCTTTGCTGTGTTAAGGTTTTGGAGCTGGCATGTCATTTTTCCAGTGGGCCCTTTTTCATCAGACCAATGTATTTCGCGTTAGAGGCCTAACCCAACCTTTCAGTTGTGACATTCTGGGCCTGTCATTAAACCCCACAAAAAGGATGGAGCCAAACGGTCTGAAAGTGAATTGTAAATGTCAGAGGTACACACATGGAAAGGTCAGCCATGTGATTAACTGATGCTGAGACCTGTGCCCGACCTCCATGCCACTGCACCTGATTGTGGGACTGGCTCAAATCTTTCCTTTTTCTGAGGAAGGGATGTATACTTGCTTCAATGTTTCAAATAAGACTTCTGTTAAATCTTTCAGGTTGCTTTATCATGTAACTTGGTGTTTTTAATGTACACACAATTGTACAGGCTAAGGTTATAATTGTAGGGAGTTTTCATTATAATTAAAATATCCTGTACAATTGTCTGCACTCTCAGATGTATTTGCCTCAGGATATAGACGATTAATACGCTTCTCTCTTGTAGATACATTGGCGCGTTCAAAGCTCAATTTATTGAACAGTGCACTGGTTTATCCCATGAATAATAACTTATCAGAAAGCGTTTTATCGTTTCTAATATTGAAATGATTTAGGAGAAGATGAAGTCTGCCCTGCTCTATATTGCGGAACCGGGAAGACAGGACTCAAATTCCCACCTTCCATACTTCATACATTATGTGATCCTGGGCAAAGAAACGTTATCACTGTGTCTTATTTTCCTTACCTTTCTGTAGAGGATGTCTCACTCAAATATATGTAGAGCCTTTAATGTTAATCTGTGCATTATATGATATGGCATTTGTAACGCGCCTATACACAAGTGTTTCAAGGCGCGACGAGGCAAGGAAGGGGAACAGAGAAAGGACAGAGACAACGATCTTACTAGGCCAAGTGATATTGAGCTAGCGCAAGTGCAGGGGAGGGGGAGGGGAAAATTGCCTGGGGAAAGGGGAGGGGGCAGTGCTGTACATGGGATCAAAACAATAACAAGTGCGGCGGCAGGTGCAAGGGAAAATGCAGACAGCAGGTGTCCAAAAGTGCAGGTAGGAGGAATGTAGGATTACACATACAGACCCAAGTGCAAGGGTTGCCGGGAGGCAGTGCGGGTGTGCAACTGGGCGGCAGGGACCTGGCCCGAAATCAGAGGGCAACCAGGTGACCAGTGCAGCATCAGACAGGAAATCAGCAGGGGAGAGGAAGAGAAAAGGCAAAAGCAAAGAGGAAGGTCTTGAGGTGCTTCTGGAACTGGAGATGGTTCTCCTCAAGTTTCAGAGAGGTAGGGAGGCTGTTCCAGAGTGAGGACCCAACCGAAGAAAGAGATCTACCACCAACTCATTGCTTGGAGGAGCGACTGACCCTGAGGGAGTTGGAGGTGTAGGAGCGAAGAGCTTGAGTAGGAAGGTATTTACGAAGAGAGAGTTTGAGGTATTGAGGACCCAGGCCCCAGAAGGCCTTGTGGACAATGCAGAGGGTCTTGAACGTAATCCTTGCAGCCACTGGGAGCCAATGCAGACATTTCAGTGCTGGAGAGAAACGATCCCTGGGCTTGAGGCCAAGGACAAGTCTTACAGTCCTGTTCTGGATGAGTTGCAGAGGGCAGAGAGTAGAATCAGGCAGATTTAGAAAGAGGCTTTTGCAGTAGTCCAGCCTAGAGAGAATCAAAGCTCTAGGGACAGTGAGCTTCTGGGAAAAGGAGAGGAAAGGAAGAATACCTCTGAGGAGGTGCAGTTGGTAGTTTGACCTCTTAGAGACATCAGAGATGTGAGGAGAAAAGGAGAGTGTAGAGTCGAAGATGACCCACAGGTTTCTTAGCCTCACAGGTGGGAGCAGGAAGAGGGCCAAGGGAGGCCGGCCAGGGAGTGACAGGAAAGGAGGGTGCAGGTGTGCCAATGAGGAGAACCTCCATCTTACTGGCATTAAGGCAGAGATCGTTGGCGGCACATCACTCCTGTCTAGCAGAAAGACACTCAGGGATGAGAGAAGGAGAAGAGGTGGCAGAGGGGAGCCTGAAAACAAGCTGAGTGTCAGTCGCATAGCACTGAAAGTTGGAGCAGAGAGCGGCAATGCGGTGGGTGAGAGCTGCCGGTTATTGGTTGAAAAGCCAGGCAGAGAGGTTAGACCTCTGTGGAACACCACAGGTAAAGGACCTGGGCAGGTTGATCAGAGAGGAACGAGGTCAGCCAGGCCAGGGCCTGATTGGTGATACCCAAGTTATCACAGAGACGATTGAGCAGGATGGCATGGTTGACCGTGTCAAGGGCAGAAGAGAGATTGAGTAAGATAAGGACAGGGGGGAGATTAGAATTAAGGTTAGAGAGCAGGGCTTCATGAATGCTCAGGAGAGCAATTTCCGTGCTTCTGGCTGCTCTGAAGCCATACTGCTGGTCATGGAGAGAGCAAACAGATTCAGTGTGAAGATTAAGCTGTGAGATGGCCAGCTTTTTCAGGAGTTTGCCAAGGAAAGGAGTGATGGAGATTGTGCGATAGTTAGCCGGGAAGGAGGGGTTGGCTGAGGTTTTCTTGGGAAGATGGGTGCACAATAGAGTGCTTCAGCGGGCAAGGGAAGGATCCAGTGGCAAAGGAGTGGTTTCAGAAGTCAGCCAGGGCAGGAGAGAGGGTGTCAACGTGGTCCTTGATGGTTTTGTAAGAACAGGGAAGAAACTGTTTTGATGAGAAGTTCATAGATCGAACTTGTCTAGAAACCTCATCAGGGGAGAATAGAGGAAAGGAAGAGAAAGAGTGACGAGAGGTGGCCTCAGGGGGGGCCGTAGGTAGAGGAGAGAGTAGAGGAAGGAGGAGGTGAAGACGAGAGGGTGGACAGGATGTTCTGAGTTTTAGAGATGAAAAATAAAAGCTAGGGCCATGTAGAGAGCATGGGAGGGGACAGGAGAGGTAGAGACTGCAGCAGGATTGGCCAGCTCCTTGCATATTTTAAAGAGTTTGTCCGAGTTGTTAGATGCTGCAGAGACACAGGCTTGGATGCGTGCTCTCTTCTTAGTGCGGACAGAGAGCCGGTATTGCCTGTGGAGCAGGTGGCAGGCCAGTTTGTCAGAGAATGCGCAAGAAGCTAGCCATTTCCTCTCAGCCACCCTGCACTTGTGTTTAAGGGTGATGACGTCAGAGTCATTCCAGGAGTTGCACTTGGCTTTGTGCTTCAAGCGGATCCTCATGACAGGGGCAAGATCATCAAGAGTATCAGAGATAGAAGAGTGGAGCATGGAAAGGGCTGTATGAGGATGTGAGTCACACGCTTCATGTGTCGGATGACCGGGAAGGTAGGTGGCAGTGCTGGAGTTGGCTTGGCCTGAGGGGTAGAGAGGGAGAGATGGGTGGAAAGGAGAAAGTGATCACTGCAGGAGAGAGGAGTGGTGAGGGGGATAGAGAGGGGGGTCGGAGGAGATCACAACATCGAGAGTGTGCGCTGCAGAGTGAGTCAGGCCAGAGGGGAGAATAGAAAGAGAGAGAGAGTCACAGAGGTCACAAAAGAGTCCAGAGGAAGGACAAGAAGCATCCAGGTGGATGTTAAAGTCTCCAAGAAGGAGGAGTTGAGGGGTCGAGGCCATTAGGGAGGAGGAGAGGTCCACGCACTCAGAGAGGAAGGAGGTGTTCTGACCTGGTGACCGATAGATAGTAGCCACGGTAAGAGAGTGGTCAGGAGAGAGAGAGAGAGAGAGCCTACAGACAAGGCATTTGAAAGAGGGGTAGGCCTGCATAGGAATGACAGAGGCAGGAATCCATTCTGGGAAGATCAAGGCTGCACCCCTTCCGTAATGGTTGGATCTGGGCATGGAGAGGATCTTGTAGCCAACAGGGAGGAGAGTGTCAAAACTTGTGACAGAGCTGGCCATGAACCATGTGTGGGTGAGACTGAGGACATTGAGATCAAGTTCTTCCAGGAGGCGGCAGATGTCAGATGAGTGTTTGACAGCTGAGCGAGAGTTGAGAGTGGCAATATGGAGAAGGTTGCCAACCTTGAAAGACTTCCGGGGAGGGGTACAAATCAGAGGTACGTCCTCCGGAGGAGTAGAAGGAGCCCGAGGGGGGGCAGAAGAGGAAGGAGGAGAGGGCAAGGGAGCCAAGGAGGAGGCACGGGGGAGGCAAGGAAGCCAAAGAAGGGAGAGAAGGGACAGCAGGATAAGAAAGGAAATTGATATGGTGCGGGAAGCGTCTATCAAAGAGGAGAAGGTTGGCCTGAGGGCCTTGGACCAAGACGGTGCCATTCAGGTAAACATTAATGATGACCTTAGAGGAGTGGAAGGGAGCCAGGAGAGCCTCCCACCGGATGCCACCATTAATGGGAGAAGATGAGAAAAGAGAGAGCATAGAGACCATATGTAGAGTCCATAGGTAGGTGGGGGAAGAAGAGAGAGGATGAGGGGTGGCGGGGAAAGATGGGGGTTCACTAGGGGAGGATGCAAGGAGGGGTGCAAGCAGAATAGACGGAAAGGGACAAGACAATAGTGGACAATTGACTAAATAGACAAGAGCTCAGATGGAAGAGCAGGCAGAAAACAAGAAAGTCCGGTAAGCAAATCAGGTTACCAGGGCATCAGGAACACAGCATTCATTAAAAAGAAAACCTACAGAAGGGTGGAGCACAGCAGAACACAGAATAATATACAAAAGAACAAAGCAGTCGACAAATGTAAACATAGAAGAAGGAAGAATGCAGCAGAATACAAAGCAATATAATGGAAAACAGGGCATTCAATGGGGAAGAGCAAAGGGGGCACGTGGGTGTAGGAGTCTGGAGAAGGGGGGCATGAAGCACGCGCGATAGGGAGTTGTGAGGGACCATGCGGTCTGGGACGTGCGATGTGCGCGAACCGCACACACACGCTGTGGCACGAGAATAACATTTTAACAAATGCACAACTTACTGTCCCACAGAGCACCTGTCTTCACACCAGCACTGGAGAAGTTGACGTTGGCATTGCCGAATGATGGTGGGGATGGCCTGTGGGGACAGAGGGAGTGAACACATGTTGGTGCATGCTTACCTGCTTTCTGAGCAGGGGTTCGGGCCCTGGGTCCTCCTGGTCTGAACAGGTCCAAACAGGAATAGCCCTTTTCTTCGTCTGCCCTTCACTTCGGACACCCAGGCGAGGGAGACGCCCTTGATCTAAGAGTTAATAGCAGGAAGGAAGAGGCAGGTCTAAGAAGGTGGGTGGTGCTTAGGCCATGTGACCTAGATACACCTGCACCTGCTACCCATCTGCAAAGTAAGAGGACTGGAGGGCTTCTTAAGTAGGGAAGAAAATCGGCAACCAGGAAGGCACCAGGTGGGCGGGGCATAAGCCAGGTGACCTAGATCCACTTGCACCTGCTCCCCATCTGGCTTATCATTTTAACCATTTATATAATGTGTACTGGTGGAGAGGCAGGATGCCAAGTGAGGGTCTTTGTGGCAGGAGTTGGGTAGACAGGGGCCAGCTGTGGGTTTTGAGTTGTGGGCTGAGTAGGCAGGACGCCAGGTATGAGTCTTTTTCCGTGTCAGCAAATAACCAGACCCCCTGGTTCATCAATGGGTAACCTCTACCAATTAATTCTCTAACTTTGTCACCTCTTTACATTGATATAAAACTAAAGATGAGTTTGGATGGGATGGGAGGAGATGTAGCCTGCTGTCAAATTGCAAACTGGGACACGATAAAACCGAAGCCCCAGCTTTCCCAGTTCACCAATGATATTACCCTGGTGAAATAATGTTACCATGTTTGGTATGTGGCAGAGTTTCCTGGAGCAAAAACAAAGAGGTGATGGCTCGAAGGTTTAGAATGAATCTTCACCACTGGCATTGCTCTGGGCAACCCTCCAGACCATCATTCGTCGCCTGCCAAGCCATTGCAGAAGGGGAAAGACCATATGCAAATCAGGCTTGGCCCCACCCTAAGTTACGAGGGTAATCCAGACGTGGAACCCTTGCTCACTGTTCTTAGAGAGGCACAGCTCCACCTCACTGACGAGGCCCAACCAGGCTGAAACACGTGTCTGGGGTTGCTGTTGGTACTCTTGTTTAGAAGAGAATTGCCAGGCATTTCGGTGTTGGACTGCTCTTGGGCAGGACAAATATTGATATGTAATGAGAACATCTCTTCTGTGAAAGGATGGTGAGCTAAAGACACTGGATGAGACTCTAACCCGGGATATAGGCCGGTAGTAGAGAAACTCCCGGAACCCCCCTTGTTTGCGCATATTAAGTAGCTTTGGGTTTCCACCCTAAGTTACGAGGGTAATGCAGACGTGGAACCCTTGATCACTGTTCTTAGAGAGGCACAGCTCCACCTCACTGACAAGGCCCAACCAGGCCGAAACACGTGTCTGGGGTTGCTGTTGGTACTCTTGTTCAGAAGAGAATTGCCAGGCATTTCGGTGCTGGACTGCCCTTGGGCAGGAAAGACTGATATGTTGTGGAAATTTCTCTTCTGTGAAAGGATGGTGAGCTAAAGACTCTGGTTGAGACACTAACCCGGGATATAGGCCGGTTGTAGAGAAACTCCCAGAACGCCCCTTGTTTGTGCAGAGTTTCCTGGAGTCCAGGCCTCAAACACAACTGAAACACATGTTGCATAAAAGGAAAGTAATGTCAATAATGTCTACTATATAAACTTGAGAATGTGTAAGGGGGGAGAGGTTGATATTGAATCTATTTGCTCTGTAAGTTGGGGCACTGCACTGTGGGCCAGAAAATAGCACTTGCCCCAAGGCTAAATGGTGCCAGTCCCCCTCTGCTGTGTACCCTCTCTATAGAGGAAATACCCACTGTATCATCCTGCATCTAATGTTGATGTGGGTGGAGAAGCTTGAAACCACATGGAGCCACAGGGATTCGTTGTGATGCTGGCCCTCATGCACGTACGTGGCGGCCTGCTTTATGGTGTCTGTTCTGGTCAGGGGGTTTGGAGAGGGGTACGGCATTGTAGCCCGGGACTGAATAGATTCCCATGCCATATTCCGACCCCTACTAGAAAAGTATCAAAAACCCATGGAGACGGCCACAAACGTGTAAGAGCATTCGAATGTGGTCCTTTATGTGGGATTAATGTCCCATTTAAATTCATCCTACAAGCAGAGGCAGGAGCAACCTGGATGGGCACGAACGTTCTGAAAACAGTACTGATCTTTGCATAATTTAAAAGCAAACAATGGGAATTAAGACTTAAAGCATTAGATGATCACATTATATTAAATTATGGAAAACGTCAACAATCTTTTCTGGAAGTTTGACAGGGACAAAGCGCCAAAGCAGCAAATTGAGAGGTCAAAACCTCAGCAGACATTGGTCCTCCTCAACTTGCATAACACTTGCATGTCTTTCAACTGTCCCGCAAAAAAAAGTACAAAACACTCGGGCCCTAAAGGTGTCAATGAATCCTGCAAGAAGGGCGAAGTAATCGGGCCTCTTTACAAGTTAGCCAGTCCGAATTTAACGGTGCTGGTAAAACCGTACCAGCACCGTTTCTGAACCGGCTAACTACGAGTTCTTCGGCCAGTGGTCTTACACCTGCCAGGTCTGCCCTGGCGGGCGTAACGTCACCGGCCGCAGACGGACATGGAAACACCGGCACCATTACTGCATGGTCCTATGGGACTCCACGGGAATGGGGAGTAACGGAATGCTGGCTCCGGAATTATCGGACCACCGGAGCTGTAATGCCCTGGTAATTGCGGCAATCCTGGAGCCGGTACTTCATTCCAAGTCCGGCAGCAACCTGCCGGTTTTTCCGGCTCGGTTACCGCCGGACTTGGAATGAGGCCCATTGTGTTCCTGCAGTGATGATCGTTTTCCTTTGACCTCCTGTGTCCTCATAAAGATTTCATAATTCGCAGCCCAGAATACGAAAAATGTATAGCCTTTGCTGCCTCATTGCTGAAAAAGGCGATTTATGTGCCTTGGAGTCAGGCATAATGGTTGTTGGTGGGTGCGGGTTGAAGAAAAAGCACATTTCTGAAAATGAATAAGGTACTGGGGAGACAGATATACAAGTGTTTACAACTTGGCTAATTGCAAGTCCCGATAATTGTTTGCTCCATCACTCCAAATATCACTACATATATTCATTATTGATGTTTTCATTTGGGAATAAAGTCATACTGATAGTGAGCACACATTCGCAGTTTTGCCCAAGATTACAAGGCACTCCAGGCAATTTCACCACTTCTGAATGTCTATCATAGGATAACTAACTCAAACGAACAATGCACTGAACACTTATGCTGAGTGATACAAATAAGACAAAGTGCCTGACTAAAACTAATCACAAATCAGTCAATTAAGGAACTGTGCCCTTTTTTGTGGCAAATACACTTATCTACACTGCTAAACACTATTACAAATAGATAAATAAAAGTAAACTGTGCTTGTTTCTAATTCTAATTCAATTGCCCTGAATGTGGTGGGTTCAGAGAGCATTTTGTCCTTTTACTGAGGTGGGTGGAGCTATGTAGAACATGCATATGTTTGGAGTGCAGGACAAGTGACTCTCGAGCCCATTGTGAAAAGTTGGCATACATGTACTTATTCTAATGCATTGCAGTGCCTTTAGGAGGAGTCTGTTGCCTGTGAGCTTCCAGTTAAAATACAGCTTGAGGATGTGAGGTGAACAAGCTGTGCCCTGGAATTAGCCTGCTGATGTTTCCTGAGGACATAGACAGAGATAAAGTCTGAATTCTGTGATGATGATCTATCAAAGAGGCTGTAGTCAAGTTGTTCCCTGGGTTTCTTCAAAACAATGGGTTGGACATGGGTTGCTTCAAGTAGACGTCAGCCATTAGCTTGGCTCTAACCAGTGTCTTTGTCTTTCTAGGACCTGCTGAGAAGATCCTCCGCTCATGAACATCAACCCAGACTCATGCATTCTTCTCTCACTCTTGACACTGGTTTGATGATGATCAAGTAGAGGATACCTACTTCCCCGTAATTAGAGCTGATTAATTAACTAGAAGCTTTACTCCAGCAAAGTTACCATTGTGGTAGTAGTCCAGTTGAGAAGTATTGGCAATGGGCTGCTGTCCTGAAATGTTCTTAGCTCTGACAGGGACTTGGAAAAGTAACCCTGGTTGCATAGTGCATTAAGAATAGGGGTGCACCGAATAGCATATTTAGTATTTGGCCGAATACCGAATAGTTTACCAAGTATTCGTCCAAAGTCGAATATGAAGCTGAATAGTTGTTTTATTTAATAAATCATCTTCTAAAACTGAAAAATGTACTTTAAACAAAAAGATTGTTAAATGTGTTCCTATGCTTCATTTATTTTAATCAATATCTCATCCTTATTTAACACACACAAGCCAGAAAGTAACAGATTAACATAGAAGCCAGGATCATATATTGGGAAGGAAGTTGAGTAGGCAAAACCAGTGCTACTCAAAGTGGCAGGCTTCATGAATCTAATTGCTAGGTTGCAATGAACAAAATGGTTACTGCAATTTGCAACTGCTTTGCAAATCACACACATTGCTGTCTTCTGCGCGTTGCAAGGTAACTAGGTTGAAAGTGATTTCCAAACCTTCCTTGCAGCTCACAAAGACATGTATAAATGGGTTATATTTGTTCATGCAGAAGAAACGTTAAGGGTACATGTGAGGTGATTGTAACCCATATCTCTACAGTTTTAAAGAGGGATTCCTTCCCTGATCCAACAAACATGGGTTAGCACTCTCCCAGAGAGCCCAGTTGGTTTGGAGCAGGGGTAGTTACACATACCGAAAACCTGCTACCTCTAGGAAAGCATTTGCCTGTTAGGCAGTGACTCAATTCCGGCAAACCTTAGTCTGCGTCCACTTACCACACCTCCATCTACCACTAACGAGGATGCAAGGCTCTACTGTGTTTTCCCATCACTCTTCAACCCGCCATCCCTCAAGACAAGTAGATACAGTGCTCTCTGTCTGTGTCCAGATTTCTCACACCATTCCCCTTGGGACAGACTGGTCAATAAGGTTATCCAAGAGGTTACCAACGAGCAAGTTCTCAGTTGAGGCAAATATGGGTTCGGAAAAGTTGCATCATTCACCTCCTGACATATAACTGACTCATCCCCAACAAAATGGCATTTCTTTCTGGGTGAAGTGAACAATGACACATCGAGTCATTGCTTCGAGGACCTAACTCTAAGAGAAATAGCAGGCAATGATTTTTCTTAAAGACCTCTATCACACGTGCCCCCACTGTACTATCCATCTTGTTTCTCACTTGGGACACATCTTTTCCTACATCCTTTTGTCGCCCCTCTGACCTTACATTTAAGCAATGGACTACCCAATCACTCTAATAAAACCTTATTTCTGACTATTTAAACTCCTACTAAACCCATATAAATTCATAATGGCCATCACAGAAACATTACCCCTCATGACATGGTCAGTCTAACATCTCTACAAACCAATTGTGCTACCAATTTTTGTAGAAATAAAATCAGTTATCCTTGCAAGAGTTTATTTGGCCTTTTTTCCCTAGCGGATTGTATTGTTTCTGGTGTGAGCATTCAGGCGCGTGTCTTCACCAGCGCCATCCCACATGATGTCACAAACCTTCCCACACTGCACCGCAATGACAAATATTTCAGGACATATTTACGCGGACCACCAAAACTTTATTATCCTACCAGTGGCCAGTTCTCATGAGAAACACAATGCAACCTGGGTTTGGCAATGAAGAGACATTCATACGACATCTAACCAATGAGGTGTCTTGGTGATAACGGTAAGTACACAAGACACTGTTGCACCCTCGGGGTACCAGAACTCTCCACCTGATTGATGCCCTTCCAGCTCATCCCATTGTCCCACAGCCTTCTTCCCTGGCCCATCTGCCAAGGGGTGATTTGAAACCGCTGACCTCACCGTAAAGTTCCTTCTATTTACCAATATTTATACGTTAAAGACCTTCCTTTCCCAGTGAGTGCCCAGGAGCCTGGTTCGCTGACCCAAAAAGTGTCAGCTGGACTCATCTCCCAGTGACAACAGTCTCCTGGGAATGACTGATCTGCAAACTTTCTCTAGAGCGTTGCAGTGGCTGAGTGCTGGAGAAATCCATGTCTGCCCCGAAATATGGGGTCTGTGTGATGCTGGAAAGGTATTGGAGGTACAGGGCCTCCCTGTCCTTGTCCTGTAGTCCTTTTACATATGTGTTCTGTGATATTTTGGCAGTGCAGCTCTTCCTCTTTTTGGTTTGGTGAAAAGACCCCTGGGATACCCTTATGGCACCCACGGGTGGGGGTACAACCCTGTACCCCTAGTGAATGTTTTTGGTCACCTATGGGTGGCCCACAAAGCAGGGTATGGGCTGGTGGCAGCTCCATGCTGAACTTGACAGGTGCTATGAGTATCCTCCCTTTTGGGATATCCTGCCACTGGAATCAGTTGACTCCTGATAGGAGACAAGATGGCCCTGTGGCCTCCTGCTTTCTATTGCCTGTTACTTTGTTTTCTCAAAGACCTGGGAAGCTTTGACTCTGTCCCTTCCCCCTGCCTGGCTGTTGGGTGGAAGTTCCATATAAGGTGTTGTGGGGAAGTCCAGGCCAGACTGGCTGGAGCCTTAACAATGACTGTATGTTGTGGGTACACCCTTGGGGCGGGACCTGTGTGAATGGAGTGTGTGACCAATATGCACTTCATGTTATGGGGTGTCTGGTTTCTGGTATGAAACACAATGAATGAGACAGCCCTGCCTGAAACTGGTATGAATGCAGTGTGGAGTGCTAAATGGTTAGATACTTGTCCCAATACACATTCCTTGTTGTGAGTGTCTGAGAGGGAGGTGAATGGCCTGAATGCACTGTGAGCCTGATTGACTGGCTGCCTGCCTGAATGCCCTTCTGAGTGATTGGTTGCCTGAGTGTGACCAAGCATAGTGAATGAGAGACAGAACAGTATATCTGGGGGCCTCTCAGTGCTAGAATTCATTCAGAAGCTGAAGTGGAAACTTGAAACTGCTTATGCTTGAAACCCAGTTGGAAGAAGAGGAACTGCTGCTGCATTTGCTTCAAACTCATCCGAAATCTGTCGAGTTTGTCAAGGACTGATCCGAGAGAGGACCTGGTAAGGAGAACTCTCCCTGAGCTATGAGGGAACATCGTGCAGACCACCAACCTTCAACGAAGCGCCCTGGAAGCCAGTCTTCGACAGACTGTCGACCGGAGACAGGGACCGCCGAGGAATCTCAAAGCAAAGCACCTGGACATCAATGCCGTCAAAGTCCATTGCTGTCAACCACGGTTCATAGTTAATGCCGTAACCCCTGGAGGCCTGTCGAATCATGTTGCCCAGAAGTGGGGACCGCTTAACGCTGGTCCGCCGCCACAGACCGGAGCCGCAACTCTCCACCTTTGCCTAAGACATTTGAATCCAAGAACTCCCTTGTCCGCACCGTTGACCGATTTGTCCCGCCAGAGAAAGTCGAGGACGCTGACGTGCCGAGGAGAATCTGCCAGTGGGTTTCCTGCCACCCAAAGACCACAAAGGCTCCGACGACCCGACGCCCTTGCTGGGCCAAAGTTCTTCAGTGACTCTTTGCGGCAACAAACCTTCATCGTCGAGGTGCACCGCACGCCCCATCTTTCAAGGACGTCCTCGACCGATCATCGACAAGCACCTCCTGGACCGAAACCGCTGCCTTGACGCCATCAAACTTTTCATCAAGCACTCTCGAGGCCTTCTTCAATGACTATCGACGATCCGTGGCTCCTGCCTTAAAGGGGGCTACTCAAGAAGAATCCATCAATGCCTCCTCGAAGAAATCTACTATTCCAGGTACATTGGGGTGGTAGAAACTCTTAGAAGGAAATAAGACTCATAGAGAAACAATATATGGACTGGGCTTGTATTATTGTTACAGGTTGCCCAGGTGGGGGGATCCTCATACAGAACTGTGCCTAGTGGTAGGGGCCCAGTATTCTGCCTATTGTTTTAACCAACTTGCTTTCCTCCTATGTCTATTGTTGGTTCACATTATTAACTTATTTGTATGTCATTCGAACTGAGTACAGTTTATGCATTTTAATGGAATCTAAGAAGTAATTGTGGTACCACATTGAGATATTTACTATTTTAGAATTGCCTGAGCACAAAGTGTGTTACTGTTTGTGTACATAATCAAAGCCTTATTTATATAAAGAACTGTGTTTTCACTAACATAGTGTGTGGACATTCCTTTGTGGGTGCTTGGGGACTACACTGTACTTACGAACCAGGCTGCATCACCTCCTGAGAGCTAGGCCTTGATTGCTCGCTCATGTGTACCAAATAGAGAATCTTGGCTGGGGTCCTCTGTGCCTCTCCTCTGCCATATAGAGAGCAGGAGTACAGATACCCCCCTTCAGTCTTTACAATCTGTCAGTGTGAAACCCCAGTTACTAGGGGCCTATATGTCTGGGTGGCCGTTATATGGATCATGTTATATTGTACTACCCTGCTGCCCATTACCCCTGCCCCAGGGTCTCTATCTCCCAGCTCCCCTCTTGGTGCTCCCACCCCTACTTTATCCGCAAACTCCCAGTGCAAACTCCCAGAGCTGTACCTGCGTACATTACGCATAGGTTAGATGGTGCAGCTGTCAACAGTGTTCCCCCTCCCACTAGGGATGCCCCCTCCCATTACCCATCATTCCCGCAGCCTGTAAGTGTACCCCCCCTTGTCAGTGCCATATGTGCACCTTTACCACACTTTATTCATGCAGATTGTAAGGGCTGTCCTTCAAAGAAAGGGAAGGGCTGTCAATAATTAGCATATTCATCTGTGGGAGCTATTTCCTATAGGGGGGTCTCCTGAGGCCAAGGAAGGTTCCATCTCACCCATTAACAGCTATCTACTCCACAGAAGAGAGGGAAGGAGGTGAGGGGCTGCCGGGCTGTGTATCTGCAGTGCTTAGGGTTTTGACTGAATTGTGCTCAAGTTGGTAAGATGTCTTAGGAATGTATCAGAGAAGGCAGCAGAAGAACCCCACACTCCTCCTAAACTGGGCAGCTGCTGGTGTCCCCTTGGTGACCAGAAAAGCAATGTGCCATTGCAGCATCTCGGTCGCATGCTGAAACAGCTAAGAAATGTTTACAGGAGATGTGTGACAGAGAATATGTTTGCAGCCGCCTGAAAAGCGAGCTAAATGCCCTTTCTGGGGATAGGATCAGGAATTTTGTAAGAGACTAGGCCGCAGTGGAAGCTTGGTCTACTGGATGTAGAAGGCCACTGTAAGAGCTCATTCAGCCTACCCTGTGTATGGGCATGAAAATGCGTACACACACACACAAAGGGTTTTATGAGACACTGCCATATAATTGGACACTTGCACCCTTTTCTGGCTGTTTGCCATGTTTTGGCGATGTGCACATGGTGGTGCTTGTGAAATATATATTCCTTGATTTCTAGCTGCTTCTATCATGTAGTAACATGAAGGTTAAATATATCTAAAGGGCGCCTGGCGGAGTCCTGGTATGCGCAGGAGGGCGCATGTATAAATATAAAAAGAAATCAGGATTAGAGATCCAAGTACAGCTGTGTGGTTTTGAAACTAATTCTTTTTATTTCAAACCAATTTTTTTGCACAGAGGATTTTTTAGGTATTTACAAAACTTTCGATAAGCATGAAAGTAACACAGACAGGTTTGATGGTAGACATAGGAAATACAGGTAGGTATCAACCTCTGTAATATAGAGGTAACATTTCCAACATTGTGCACAAGCAAATATGACAATTGGGTGGAAACAAGACTAAACAAGGTGCTGCCCAGGACTGTATTTAGTCCGGGGGTAATTAACAAACACTATGTTCTGTAGATAGTGTACACAACACTATCTACAGAACATACAACGGGGGTTAAACAGTTGTGTCACAGATCATCGACACTGGAGTGTTTCGGCCATAGGGGGCTGGGTTCAAGCCCGTAATTGTGGTGGCCTTCATCAGGATAGACGCAAAGCGTAGTTCTGTTTGTGAGTGTTATCTGTGGGGAAAAGGATAGCTGTCAGAATCTCGGAATGATTGGTGTCTATTTGAGGATTACTAAATAATGGCTGATTGGTGCCAGAAAAATAAACAGAAGAGTGTATCAAAGTACAGCTTACCGTCTGCTGAGTGCAGTGGTGATGCTGTGCTTGCGAGTCCTTAGTTGAATGTAGGACTGTTGAGTGACCAATGCACTGAAACTGATAGACCGTAGGTTCCTGAGTCAGTGGTTTTCTTCAGGGTCCCGAAGGCTGGATGTTGACCTTGGTGGGTCTATGATCTGTTATGGGGAAGACCAATGTCTGTAAGTCCAACCCCAGTACAGATAGTATTTGCGGCAAAAGATAGTGCTCGTGTGGGCTAGTAAATAGCATTGAGTCTCAGGTCTATGTGGAGAGAGACAGTGAGTGTCAATGTCATAGCACTACATCAAAATGTTGTAGTTCCAGGTGGTAATGAAGGTGCCCTGAGGATAGTGCCAAAAATTACCTGTGCTGGTGGGCTATCAACCTCTAATAGTGGCAAATGAAGTGCAGATATAGGGAGGTTGGTCAACCTTTGTTGAATATGGCACTTACCGGTTTGAAAATTCGGACCGATCTCGTAGCTTGCACGACATGTAATGGTTGCTGTGGAGCTTGGGACGCTAGGGGTACTTGAATACGCCCAAGAAGGAGTTGCGGACCAATCGGGCCATGGGTGTGCGCGTCGGATGACGTGTCACTGCCCTATGGAAGGAACACCCCGTGTGGTTGGCTCAACCATTACCCAATCACTGTGGGTTGTGAGCACGGGGCCAACGTGTAGCCAATCTTGATCGAGAAGAGACGGGCGGTCGTAAAATCGAAAGTGAAAGCTGGTTCTTACGGGCTCACTGCTCTGTCACCGGCAAGGCATCGGGATAGAACAGGGTGGTGCTGCCTGAATGCAAGCGCACTACGGAATACATCAGGCATTCTGGGAAACGTAGTGCTTGACATATGCAGTTGAGGATGCAAACATCCATAAATTATATGGAAAACACTTTGATTACAAAAAACATTACACGTGTGCAAAATGCGTATTGGTGACAATGAAAGCGCACTACGGAATACAACAAGTATTCTGGGAAACGTAGTGCTTTACAATAGCAGTTCATGATGCCAAAATCCATACATTATGTGGATAACACAGTGATGTTACAGAAAAATTACAGGAACATACAGCGTGATCAAAAAGCATATTGGTGACAATGCAAACCGAAAGTGAAAGCCAGTTATTTGGGCTCTCTGCTCTGTCAAAGGGCGGGGCCCCGGGAAGGCACAAAATGGTGTAACCTGAATGACAGAGCATTATGTAACAAAGCAAGCTTATTGGCGATTGTGGTGCTTTGCATTTGTGAATAATGATGAAAAACATGCATAAACTATGGAAAAACACAGTAATGTTGCAGAAGAATTACACGTGCTCAAGAATGCATGGGTGACAATACCAGTTGATGAGTGCTGAGCTGGGGGGAGCTACTAGGTATTGGTGGACAAGCGTAGCTCTAAAAATATCTATTGATAAAACAAGGAAAATGTTCTACATGTTCTTGTCACTAGAGTTACAACATAGAGCACATCTAGGGAGCGGAAAGGAGCTCAGTTAGATGGATCCTATGTGGAGGATGTGAGCTAAACAGTAGTGGTAACGAGTTGCAAATGTCTGTGGGAGTTAATCCCAGAAGTGCTTCCACTCAACAGTAATGTTTAGGCCATTCTTTACTGTATCCAGTTTGTGGACCCACTTCTGTTCGAGTCTGGTGAGGGCTGTTTTAAGTGAGTTCCCGGAGCGATATATGTGCAGGTCCAGGAAGTTTCAAAACCATACAGCTGTACTTGGATCTCTCATCCTGATTCCTTTTTATATTTATACATGTAACATCAAGGTTTGTGTGGTACAGGGCCTGCCAGTGTTATGAGGGTAAATGCCCCAAATGTGATTGTAAATGAGTTCCTGTTTTAATTAAATAAGACAGATGTGTGCCCGTATACCTGTTCTTTTCACTTAAGTCCTGTTGAAAACAAGGACTAACAAAGGCAAATGTTTTGGCTTTTGTATAGATAATATGTGATTCAATGTAATTGGCCTCATACGGCACCCATCTGCTACTATTGGTGGCCTCTCTGCACTAGGTTCTGTAAGAAAAAAAGGGAGGGTGCCTTCATTAGTGCTACAGTGGGAAAGACCAATACAATACCTTTGGTGTTGATGAGTGAGTGCAGGTTGGAAGTAGCCAGTTCCTGAGTGCCAATGGGTTTGGTGGAGAAACCTGGAAGTATCTTATCCTTAGGGAAGAGCTCAAGATCTGATAGACTGCAGTGCTTTGGGTCTGGTTAGCTGCTGATCTTGGAGAATGTGACAGGGCTAAAAGAGGAGAGCTTAGTTGTGGCCCAGTTGGAGTTGATGTACTCACGACTAGCCCTGTGGTGGCCTTCTGTAGGGAGTTTGCCTTTGCAGTTATGTTATTTGGTATTTGTATGGTGCCTACTGCCATTGTTATGGCTTGAAGCGCTGTGGGGTGGAAGGCCCTACGGATGACTGTAGTCTGTACAGACATGGATATAAAAGAGAATTACATTGCATGCAAACAGTAATTAGAATTAGTTGACTGTTCCATTACTAACAGAGATGATTAGTTTAAACCATTGCAATACATTATGCAGAATATGATTGCAGGTGCAGAACTATGCTTGCAGATACCAGTAATGGATACAGCATTATGTTGTTATGTGATGGCACTTCTGCATGTGATCTTATGTTAATGCCCATCCTATGTATCAAAGCATATAATTGTAGGAATTTATAACAATCTGAAGATAATGTATGCACTGCCATTTGCTATGTATTGCCAGTCGATGGTCAACCAAAATTCTTCAACACTTCAACACTTCATACTGTGAGGGGTCAGTAATGTGAGGCGGTCAACTGCTTGCAGGTTTCTCAAAATTTGACATTTTATTAAAGTGAATGTTTTCAAATAAAGCCTTGTTTCCCCTACTCTACTGAGGAATTCCCTAACTATTCTAAATGCTAAGGGAATCATCTCTAGCATGGGTAAACTGGCCATCACTCTACACAACAATCGTGCAAAGATAATTATAAAGCAACACAAGATAATAAACAATATTAAACAATGTATGTGTTTATTTTATTTTATTTTTTAAAATTGTTATATCTGACTTAATCAACTTTACAATTTTTTGTATTCAATAATAAAGGAACATAAAACATTAAAACACAATACAAACCATACTGAAAGAAAATACATTTGAAGTTTCAGCATAAGCAAGAATAAAAGCATTTACATTTAAAGGTACCAATGCACTTATATAACACAAATTCAACATCTATTAACCTTCAAATAACTGTGCAAGTTTTGACATGCACTGTTATTTCTTTGTATGTTTCATTATTAATTGTTTCAAAAAACAGTATTATGTGATATGGTCCAAAACACTTAAAATTTCAGATCAACTTATTACAATTGTTGTTTTTTCCAATTTCAATGCATGTAAAAATGTGATTGCATCAATTCGACATGAGGTCAACTGTCCACAGAATATAAGTTGCCAAAGTAATTTTGGTGAAAGTTCTTTGTATTCTTCAACAGATGACTTTAAATATTGTACTTGCAATGCCATAAATGCTTCACACTTTACTAACAGATGTTGTACTGTGTCTTCATTACCTATGATGTTGCAGAAGCGACAAACATTTTCATGTTTTTGGATCAATTTTCATTTGGCCTAGACTTCTTTAGTAAGCCACAAGTTGAACCTCATTCGCATGAAGTCAGATCTGTGATGCAGAGAGGGGGATTTCTGTAAATAAAGTTACAGCTCACTACATTTCTTATGGCCAAAAGGCTGGTTTAAAAAATCCCGATATTCCCAACATTTAGCTCTCGTCTGGATCCAATCAAGTTGGAACAATTTGGTTTTGGCCCTATTGGGTTCTCGCTCAATACATCCAATGGGAAGTCCACATTTGTTAAAGCTTGCTTACCTGTCATTCTCCATTTCCGCACAAACAGATCATCGGCTTCACACATGTGTTTTGAAAGTGTCCCAATTAACAATATTGATTCTGTGGCCATGATACATTTTCTGTATAATACTATCAGATTCCACAGATATCTTGCATGTAACGATATTAAACCTAATTCATGCCTAATCCATGAGCATGGACACAGTTTGGCAGCTACGAAAGCCGCTTCCAATACTTAGCCTCAAGTTTATTCCACAATTGATCAGAATTTTCTTTTTTTGTTTCCAAGCATATAGAAATACAGGGGTTGTCTTTTGCAGATAGAACTTGAGGACAGGAGTAAGCGAACATTTTCCATATTTGTTTTGGATTTAAACTGCTTGTGGCATGTATATATTAAATTTTGCTCCAGACAAGTCATGTATACTTTCTCATCATCATGGCCTGCAATAGTCACACCCAAATAAATGTATTGTGGGACACATTTTAGTTCTTTATCTTGGAGCGACCATTTAAATTTCTTTTTACCTCGCTTGCCGTTTCCACTGCAGACCATGATTTTGATTTTCTCTAAATTAATGGTGAGGACATTTTTCTGAACATAGGTATCCAGTGCATTTAGCAGTCACTGTAATCCCTGAGGTGTCTTTGACAGGAGGACTAAATCGTCCGCATATAACAGTGCCGCAATGGTCCTAGATGCCAGTTTTGGAGCATCAGATATTACCTCCTCGGACGCTCCCTGAAAATCAGATATAAAGAAATTGAAGATGGCCGAAGCAAGAATACATCCCTGCTTCAGCCCTCTTCGAGTACCAATATAGGGAGTCAAGGTCCCCTTAATATCAACTCTGACCTGTATCTTGGTTCCAGTTACATTAGGTGAAAGAATGCATGACACAAATACAATGGGGAGGAAAAGGAGGAGACAGGTATCGAAGTGCCTTAGGGTCTTAGTTCAGGGAGTTTTACAAACGAAAGTACAATGGGGGGAGGGAAAAGAGGATACAGTTATTGAAATGTCTTAGTGTCTTAGCTCAGGTAGCATTAGGCGAATAGCTAAGTTTTTAGGTTTTTTCAGAAGGTCTAGTAGGAGGGTTCCTTTCACGGGGTGATGGGAAGATTGTTCTAAAGCTTTGCAGCAATGACAGGAAAGCTTGATCCTCCTGCTGTCTTTCGAGTGAAGGTAGGCACTCTGAGGAAGTGGCTGTTCGTGGATCTTAGTGGGGAGTATTTTTCCACATAGGTAGGCAGGGGCAGTGTTTGTTGTGCACCTGTCTGCCATGGAGAGGGTCTTAAATGTAATCTGTTCGCAGATCGGGAGCCAGTGGGTGTCTTTTCTGGCTTCTGTAACATGGTTATGCTTGGACAAGCCTAGAGCGGCCCGGAGGGCATTGTTTTGGATAGTTTGTAGCTTGCTCAAGTTACGTTCAGTAATACCTGCAAAGAGGGCATTGCAATAGTCCAGTTTGGCTCTGGTAATGGCTCCGGCTATGGTGAGGTAATTGATTGTGGTGAGGAAGGGCTTGCTGGCATTGAGAAGTCTGGCGATGTAGGCAGCATTGGAAGCAATGGTGTTGACATGGCATGGTAGGTCCAAGGTGGCATCAAGGTAGATACCCAGGGTCATGGCTGCAGTTGAAGTTTGGATCAAGTTGCCATCAATGTCAAAATGTTTTGTAAGCTGAGAGTGGTGTGTGAGCCTACAGTGAGGATCTCAGTTTTTCCGTCATTTCGACATAACTGGTGCTTTGCCATCTAGTTCTGTTGATGGCTGCAACATCAAGGTGATAGGAGCCTGAGAGAGGGATGAGGATATGGGTGTCGTCAGCATATTATGTGTAGGATATGCCAAGAAAATCCAAATGATCAAAAAGGGGTTTAGCATACATTTTATGCAAGGTGGGGGAGATGTAAGACTCTTGTGCGACTCCACTGGTTACCGGTGTTGGTGGGGCAACATGGGCATCCATAAAGACACAGGAGGATCTGTCGTCAAAAAGAATCTGCTCCAGTCTGCTGCTGCTGGGGAAATGTTTTCTGTTGTGGTGAGGTTGTTGCAGAGTGCCTGGTGGTCGATGAGGTCAAACTCTGCTGATAATTCCAGCATGACACCCAAGGACAATTTGCCTCAGTCTTTGATATCGTCCAATTGGTTTTTCAGGACCAACAAGGCGGTTTCAGTTCTATGCCTTGGTCAGAAGCCTGATTAGCGAATGCACACGATGTGGTTGACCTTGAGATTTTATTGGACCTGGATGTATGCTGCGTGGTCGAGGATGTTAAGGATGAAAGGTATGGTAATAATGGGGAATTAATTAGTGGGGATGGTGGGATTGAGGAAAGTTATTTTTAGGTGGAGGATCCAGGCAATATCTGGATGACCTTCACCTGTCCTGGGTAACATCCTTTCCTCAGACTTTTAAAGTCAACTTCAAATTGTTCAAAGGAAAAGAAAAATCTTGAACCGGTTCTTATCAGTTCCAAGTCAAAGTAAACGTTCATCAAACAAAAATCCACTGGTAACAATTCTTTGTTTTGTGTTGACAAGATCCCCTTCCAATTCCAGCAAAGAAAATAGCACAAATGGTAATCCTGGTTATGATGATACATTGTCTTCTCTTCACTATTAGTTGTCGCAGTTCAAAAGAATATGTAATATTTACTTTTAGGACCTCTCCAGTTACACCTTTACAATTTGTTAGGACTACTTCAGTACATTTTGTATATTTGTCAGGATGCTTCTCTTTAGATTGCTGCTTCCCTTTTAACAACCACCCTTGTACTTTTGTTCCTCTGAGAACAGTCTCATTTGTCCCACAGTATGTCACTAGTTCAAATCACTACAATGTGACATCCACTGACAGCTTTGTTTACCACAACAGTTAAGATACTTCTACCACTGTTTTCTACTTCTGAATTATCAGGCAAAGTCTGACAAGACACTTCGACCTCTTCAGGTAGGCAGGCACTCTTCCCTTCAACAGCTTCCGAAAAGGGCGGCAGTCTCTTTGTTTCTTGCATATTTCTAATTTCCACAAGAATAACCTGCTTCTGCCCACAAGACTTACTTCCTTTCAGCTTCAGCAGTCTTTAGTATTAGAGGATGACTTCTGAATATTCTTTACAAGCATCCAGCTCCCCTTCCCCAGCTTTAAACACACCTTTTCTGCCCAAGTAATTACCCGGAATCCGTAGTGCCACTCTTTCAGCTTCAGTTACCAATGCCACACTTCTATCTTAGGCCACTGGACTGTTGACAACATCACAGATTAGGTGGATAGCTCTAAAGAAGACAGGTTTCACTATGGAAAGGGTTTGCCCATTGGCTTGGTCAATGCATGTTCTTCTCTCCATTATTATGTACTCTTTACTCCTTGGAATAATAAATATTGTCAATTCTGGATACAATACAAGGTTCAGTCTTCAAAGTGAAAACATAATTGGGCACACGCAACCACTCTTTAAGGTAGATTTTTAAACTTAAATTGGTGAAACAAATTGCATTCCTGTGTAGCTTTAAAGAAGGCAACTTCTGACTTCCTTTATGGAAAACAATTGGCCACACGCGAACTTCCTTTGATGCAGTTTTCACTTAGTATTACTTGTAACTCTTGTACAATGCCAATGTTATATATTCAGAATGGATTTAACAAGTGTTCATTCTTCACGATTGTGGGGTGTAACCAATGCCCCCAAACCTACAGAACTGAAGGGCCCACTGGGAGACTGACCTGCCACCATTCAGAAATCTTCACGCTCATAAATGAGGCCTATTTAGGCAGACTATGCAGTTGTCTTTCTGCAGGGGAAACCCAGAGAAGCCTAAAACAAAAATGTAATCCAAGTGCAGATTGCAAAAGCACATCACATTGCGGGCTGAGAAATAATTATTTTCACTGAAAACTGTCATTGCACTGTGAGCAATCAGACCCACTTTTCAGCGGAAAAACTATCACGTAATTAAAAATGTATTGTGTTAATCACTGAAAGAAACAGCGGGCCCCTTTCAGCGCAAAAGCAAAGTGAACTATGATCAGTAAAACACACTGGCCCTCATTACGACCCTGGCGGAGATCGTGGTGCAATATGCACCATGGAGCACGGCGGAAAGCTGCCGATACCGCCATGGGGGTTGGCGGATTTACCGCCCCATTCCGACCTTGGCGGGGCGGTAAATCCCCATTCCCCATTTTACCCTTCCCCATTCCCATTTTTGCCCCATAGGGTATAATGGGAGTGGGGAAGGCGTTAATTACGCCACCGTAAAATATGGTGGCGTAATTAACAACAAGGTCCCGTAGCGCCATGGATTTCTCCGCCTGGAAAAACCAGGCGGAAACCGCTCCATGGCGCTACGGGAACTCGTAGTAGGGCGGAAGGGTCCGCCGCGAATACCGCTGGCGTAAACCCACTCCGCCAGGGTCGTAATGAGGCCCACTGTGTGTCAAAGAATAAAGTCTGATTTTAGAAAATGCAATATGTGAGTTCCTTTCAGCCAAGGACAAATGGTGGGAATTTGGGCTAAATTCAAAAAAGAACCCCCCACCCACTGAAAGCCTGGCTTGCATCCAACTTTTTATAACAGAAATAAAATGTGATCTGAAGGGTGTCGAAAACTAAGTTTAACTAGACCTGCAGTCTGAGGGCGGTTCTAAGCAGGCATATGTTTTAACCTGTGCATGACAGGAATGTGGGGAGGAGGAACTGTAAATTGCCAAGACCCCAGGTTTTAGGACCCGCAGCTACCAACTTCAAACATCAAAGAGGATAATAAAAGAAAAAAAAACCTGTTCACAGGCTGGCCCTGGGTGGCAAATGGCACAGAGGAAGGGAAGCTCATGTTTGCACATATGAAGATTCCCCTTCGTTTAAATGCATTGTACCAATTGTTGCTGTTTCTCAGAAACACCAAATCACACTGTATCCATATATGTTTTGTTTTTTAGTTAATTTCATGGCGATTTTGGTGATATAAAATTCTTCCACCTGCGATTTAGGGAATTGTAATGACCAGCTTAAAGGTGTTCCTGGGTGCTCTGAATGGCTGCTCTGAACAAAGTCCAAATTTGAGAGCTGATGAACCAGTGGAGGGTATGATAGGAATATGGGCAATACATGTTATTAACTATCATGCTTTTTGTGAAAAAGGCAGAAAATTGCCAAACAGACATGCAACATGGTGCAGACCTTGCCGTCATTTTATTTAATTCCCCATGATTAGCTGAAGCTGAATATATCTAAACTATGGCAATAACTAGAAAATCAGAAAACTGTTGACACATAACTAGATTTTTCCCAAAAATTGACATGGGAACAAAAGTGAATTTCAAATGAAGGTTGCCATATACCTGTGCCAGACTCCCAAACCAATCCATAGAGAGAGGCTGGACTTTCCTGGTTAAGAGAACTCTTGCAGGTCGCTGCCCAAAATTGGAACCTTGATGGTGTCATCACTGCTAGATGAAGTGAATACATTATGGGAGAAGGGAAGAGCTGCTAAAATGACTACCTGACAGCCACAAGGAAACGCCAGAGGAGATGGCTGAGCATTGCATATGGGTGAAGCTGTCTATTGCAGGGGAGAACTAAAAAAGCTGACTGGGTCCTAGGTTGAAGAGCTGGGGGCCATACTTCAGAGTAGAGTGACCAGACCCCTGCCCTGTTTTCCAAGAGGGTCCTGATATGCAGCTGTCTTTTCTGAACTTTAAACAGAGGCTTTCACTAAGTAGAAATGAGCCAATTGAACCCAAAGGTGGGGGAATCTACTTGCCTTAAAACCTTTCCCTTTTCAGTGGGCAAGGGGTGGGCATAACTGTGTAGATCCTTAGACTATTTAACTAAAAATATTAATTTAATTAATTCACCTTGGTGGAACACCACATGGTGATTTTTGTTATAATTCGAAATTAACATAGCTGATTCCCAGTGTGCGCCGAAAACTACATACTGTAATTTAATTGGGTAATCTTTCTGTTCAGCTTCCCTAACACAGGCCTTTAAGTGGAGGAGGTTCTGAAATACAGAATCCTCAAATCATCCCAATGTTTACCATCCTGCTTCCCCAACACAGGCCTTTAAGTGGAGGGGTGGGGTCTGAAAACTAACCTTCTCAAATCATTCCAATTTTTACCATCCAGCCTCCCCAAAACAGCTTTAAGTGGAGGGGGTTCTGAAATCCCAAATTCTTAAATCATCCCAATTTTTCTGTCTGAATTCCCCAACGTAGAGCAAAGTAACAGGGGGGGGTTTGAAAAAGAAAATGGCTAAATCACCCTGTGCTTATTGACTGCCAGCCTTTTAATTGCGCTGGAAAACCAAAATTGTACGGCATTGCAAATGTAAAGTGATGTTGTCCAGGGAACCAGTGTTGATGATTATTTATTTTGAAATTTTTTATAAACACATGTATTGTGATTTGTGTTTTTCCCAACCCATTGGTGTGATTTTTTTTGTCTAACAAGAAGTTCATTGTGAGCCACAAAGAAGGCTGCGTGTGTAGTTTAGTGTGATTTCTATTACCTATAATTCAAATAAATACAAATATATTTTATCTGCACCGGCCTGGTTCTTGGCTCATTGGTAGCGCAGGGTGAGGGATCCAAGGGGCATGATATTAGGCTGAGATAGGGCTGAATAAAAGAACTGACATTAACCATTTGTTGTATAACACTTAGCTTGGGGAGGGAATTAACCCCCTGTGTTCAGAGTAGCCTCTCAATAAACTGTTACACAATTAAAGACACACGACTACTGTGTTAATCCTTAAAGCGTTCAACAATGTATTTAATGACTTTTCACTTCTCACACAAATTGTACAGCTTTCAGAATAAGCACGAGTGCTACAATTCCATTGTTAACAGAGAGTTTAAAGATATTGAACAACTTTTATTCGGTTTAAACTTTATGCGAGTTACTTCGGAGCTGGCTACAGTTACCAGCAAGGCTTGTGGAGTGAATATGAGCACTGTGCTTCATTCACTAGCTTCAGGGACACTGCAATTGCGGGTTGCTCTGCTTCGCCGACTTCCTCAACCACTGCCTCTACTTCTGGCTAACTTAGGACGCACTCCACATCCTTCTCTAGCAAAGGTGTCTCTGGTCCTGCCACTTTAGTTGGGAGTTACTTTTAGTCCTGAGCCCCTCAGTTTGCCTTCTGCTTCTCGCCTTCGATTCTTGCACAGTCACGGCTCTGCAATCACAACAACTCTGCTCACATAGGGAAAACTTCACTTTCAGCACGTCTTCCTCTGCGCAACCTCTGCAATAAAGGTTTTGGGAACACAGGACCCTCTCAGAACTTGCTGGTTAAATCTGCTGTCTCCTTGTTCCAGTGTCCCTTCTGTGCTCCCACTTCCTCATGACTTGGCAGCCTTGTGCTTCTCCTCTGCTACTGCTACTGCCAGCCTTCCAACTCCTGCTCCAGATCTGTCCCTCTCTCTCCTGCTTACCTGCTGAGGCCTTTTATGCCTGACAGGTTTGACAATAGGCTTCCGATATGAGCCATTAGCTTGAATTGCCTGACTCCTTCAATGGCTACTGGGCTTAATTGCCTGACCACTACATCTACATTCCTCTTCAGCTCTCTTCCTCATCTCAGTTCCTCTAGAATTCTGGGACTTGTAGTTCTTTTCAACAAATGTAGGTTTTCTGCTTCTTGATTATTTATAAGGGTAGATTTAATTTCCTTAATACTTTTAACAGAGGGGCTGTGGGTTTTAACTTTTACACAGGAAGATGGTTTAGAGAAGACAGCATTTCTACAATCCCTTGTATTACAACCTTGGGATTGAGGAGGGCATTTAGTTTGATATACCAAAAAAGGTCTTTCTTTTGGTATAGTCGTCACAACCTTAGATTTAATATGAGGTTAAGAGACATTAAAATGACAATAAGCCATAATCTCTTTTGGCACAGTGGTAAGAATCATATTAGCAGAGCAAAAATACTGTGTCTCATCGCACGGAATCTCCTCACCACCCTGTGTCTTGTCTCCTCCCAGATGATCCTCCCGCTGTACACCAACTCCAGGTTTGGGATCAGGATACGTCTGCGTTCCCTGGCCATCGAAGAGGAGACTTTAGGCAGGGTTCCAGTGAGGGATCCGCAGGATTCGTCACAACATTCAGACAGTTTATTGCGCTACGAAACCATCGCAATGGCACAATAGTGCTCTAGAAATAGCACAATTCAGCAACAGATGACTACCCACTTATTTTAATGGTTGAATGAACTGTCTTGCAACAGAAATCAAGAAATAGTCTGATTCTTTTTCAATTGTGGGAGTGTAGAATTATTTTCTGCTGCTTTATATTTCTTCTTCGGTTTTAGCTTGGACATTTATTATGTTTGAACATTATCTGGTTCGATATTATGAGGCCTCAAACTGTTAGGGCTGCTGGTAGGATATTATGAGGCCTCAAGCCATTAGGGCTGCTGGTATGATATTGTGAGGCCTCACGCCATTAGGGTTGCGTGTACGATATTATGAGGCCTGAAGCCGTTAGGCATGCTTGTAGGATATTATGAGGCCTCAAGCGGTATTGCCGCTGGTATGATATTGTGAGGCCTGAAGATGTTAGGGCTGCTGGTACGACATTATGAGTCCTCAAGCCATTATGGTTAACAGCTGCTGGTATGATATTATGAGGCCTTAAACCATTAGGACTGCTGGTACGATATTATGAGGCCTTACACCATTAGGGTTGCTGGTACGTTATTCTGAGGCCTCAAGCCGTTAGGGCTGCTGGTAGGATATTATGAGGCCTCAAGCCATTAGGGTTGCTGGTACGATATTATTAGGCCTCAAGCCATTAGCGCTGATGACTTGATATTATGAAGCCTCAAGCTGTTAGGGCTGCTGGTGGGATATTATGAGGACTGAAGCCATTTGGGCTGTTGGTACAGAATTGTGAGGCCTCAAGCCATTAGGGTTGTTGGTACTATTTGATGAGGCCTGAAGCCATTGGGCTGCTGGTGCGATATTGTGAGGCCTCATGTCATGTGATGGCTCAAGCCATTAGAGCCTCTGGCATGATATTGTGAGGCCTCAAGCTATTAGGGATGATGGTACGATATTATGAGGCCTCGAGCCATTAGGGCTTCAGGTACAATGATATTCTGACTCAGTATTAGGGCCTTGGTGGTGGAAAGTAGTACGAAACTCAGCACTATAACAATCAGGGATTGTGTGTGGGTTAGGGAGTGGTGGAAATATACTTACCCAGGATGGTACAAAGCCAGCAGATATCCCCATAGTTACAGCTGCGTCTAGACATTTTGAGAAGATTCTCATTTTGTGATAAGGTGCAGCAGGTGTATTGAAGGAGAATAAGGAGGAGCCCAATGTGCAAAGACTTAGAAGGAATGCAAGCATGCAAAAGCATCTTCTCAACACTATCAGTACATCCTTGGCCAAGCTACCTCATATTGAAAAGAAAATCCAATATCAGCTAGAGTTCTCTTCGGAAAGTGGCAATCTTTCAAATGTGGCAATCTACTCCATGTCGCAATTCTTAACTCCCGCTTTGCTGCAAACACTCCTCTGACATTTGCCGACTCCTCGAAGAGCTTCATCTGGATGTACTCGGTTTCACCAAGACATGGTTCACGGCCAGCTCTGTCACGATATTTGACACTCTCCTCCCTGATGGCTACAAGATCCTCTCCGAAACCCAGAACAGACCGTCCTGGAGGTTGAGTAGCCCTGATCTTCACAGAGTGGATCCCTGCTTCTGTCATTCCTACATAGGCCTTCTCCTCCTTTGAATGCCTTGTCTGCAGGCTCTCTATTTCTCCTGGCGTCTCTCTTACTGTGGCTACCATCTACAGGCCACCTGGCCAGGTTGCCCTCTTACTCTGCGAGTGGGCTGAACTTTCCTCTTCCCTCCTTGAATCTACCTCTCAACTTCTCCTCCTCAGAGACCTCAACATACACTTGGATGGTTCTAGCCCCTCCTCTGGGCTCTTTCACAATTTCTGCAACTCTCTCTCTCTACTCTTCCCTCTGGCCCGACTCAATCTGCAGGGCACACTCTGGATGTTCTCATCTTGTCGGACATCCCCTTTCCAACCCTTTCACCACTACTCTCTCCTGGACTAACCACTTTCTTCTCTCCTCTCACCTGTTGCTCTCTGTCTCCCAGGTTAAGCCAACACCAGCACTGCCACCCACCTTCTCAGTCAACCAGCCCATGAAGCATCTGTCAGAGGAGGCTTATTGCTGCTACATTCTCTCCTCCTACACATGCAGCTGACTCACACTCTGACACAGCCCTTTCCAACCTTCATCTCTCAATCTCTAACACTCTGGATGCCCATGCCCCTGTCATGGAGATCCATTTGAAGCCCACATCCAAGGGCAACTCTTGGTATGATTCTGACCTTGTCACCCTTAAGTGCAAGTGTAGGGTGGCTGAGAGGAAGTTGAGGGCATCAGGCTCATCCTCTGAAAAAACCAGCCTGCCTCCTGCTCCAAAGTCAATAAAGTCTATCTGTCCTGTCGCCTCTAACAACTCAGCCGAACATTTCAAAATCTGCAAGGAGCTGGCCAACACCTGCATTCTACACCTCTCCTGTTCCCTCCCAGCCCCTTTGCACAGCTCTGGCCTCTCACTTCACCACTAAAACTCAGAACATCCTGTCCACTCTCTCCACTTCCTATACCTCATCTTCCTCTCGCTCTACTACTCCTGCCCCCTTTCTGGCCATCTCTTCTCCTTCTTTCTTCTCCTTCTCCTTGTTCACTCCTGAAGATGTTTCTAAACAAGTCTAAACAAGTCTGATCTTTGAAAGTGCTCCCCTGCTCCTCCAGAACCATCAAGGTCCACATTGACACCCTTCCTCCAGCCTTGATCAATTTCTGCAATCACTCTTTTGCCACTGGATCCTTACCTTCCTGCCTTAAACACTCCCTTGTGCCCGCCCTCCTTACGAAGTCCTCTGCCAATCCTTCTTCTCTAGCAAACTACTGCCCAAACTCTACCAATACTTTCAGCGGAAAACTCCTGGAAAAGCGGGCAATCTTCCAGCTTACTCTCCATACTGAATCTGTTGGTTGTCTCCACGACCACCAGTATGGCTTTAGAGCAGCCAGAAGCACAGAAACGGCTCTCCTGAACACCTGTGAAGACTTGCTCTCTAATCTCGACTCTAACCTTTCTTCTGTCCCGATTCTCCTTGATCTATCCACTGCTTTTGATACAGTCAATCATGCCATGCTGATCAACCATCTGGTTGACCTCCTTTCTGTCCGATTGACCCTCTTAGGTCCAACTTCGGTCCTTTCTCTCTACCACCTCTCTATCTACATGTGGTATTCCCCAGGGGTCTTACCTCTCTCCCTGGCTCTTCAACTACTACTTGGCACCTCTGGCCCATCTTATCACTACCTTTGGTTCTAACTTTCAGTGTCATGCGGATGACACTCACTCTCCCTCAGGCTCCCTTCAGCCTCTTCTACTCTTTCACTCATACCTGACTGTCTCTCAATGGTGTGCTTCCAACGATCTCTGCTTAATGCCAGTTAGACTGAGATCCTTCTCAGTGGGACAACTGCTCCCGTTTTCCCTCTTTCACTCTGGCCGCCCTCCCTGGGCCCTCTACCTGCACCTGCCTGTGATACAAAAACCTTGGTGTCATCTTCGACTCCACCCTCTCCTTCTATCCTCACATCTCTGATGTCTCTAAGAAGTCACACTATCAGCTGCCCCTTCTCAGAGGTATTCTTCCTTTTCTCACTTCCCCCCAGAAGCTCACTGTCTCCAGAGCCCTGGTTCTCTCTAGGCTGGACTACTGCAACAGCCTCCTTCTAATTCAGCCTGCCTCTACTCTCTGCCCTTTGCAACTAATCAGAACAGGACTGCGAGACTTGTCCTTGGCCTCAAGCCCAGAGATCGTATCTCTCGAGCCCTGAAATCTCTCCACTGGCTCCTTGTGACTGCAGGGATCCATTTGAAGACCCTCTGCATCGTCCACAGTGCTTTGTGGGAGCGGGTACCCAGTGGTCGAAGTGAGAGGGAGCGGTCAAGAGCAGTGCTCCTCTACTTTATTAAATGACCTTTTCCAGCTCCTATACTTTTATTTTAAAAAGAAACCGTTCCGGAATAGTTTCGTTTTTTAAAACAAAAGTGTATGAAGAGGTTGAAACTTGCCCTTTCAGTGCACTGCACTAAACGTTCCCTTAAACAACAGGTGCACGTGTTTGGTGGTGTGTATTGTGTGTGGGAGGGGACGTGATGATGGGTTTTATGGGGATTGGGTGCAGGCCATCAGGGAACATAGTTCCACTACTTTTTTTCGTACACTTCGACCACTGCGGGTAACACACTACATCTAACTCTCTCTTCCTAAGCATTATCCTTCCCATCCGCCTCCAACTCTTCGAGGGTCAGACACTTCTCCAGGCAGAGAATGGGGGTAGATCTATGTCTTTGGCTGAGGCCTCCCTCTGCAACAACCTCCCTGCATCTCAAACTTGAGCAAGACCACCTAAGGTTCTGAAAGCAACCGAAGACATTCCTTTTTTTCCTTTCCGCTTTCTCCCTCTTTCCCCTGCTGATGCTCCTGTCTGCTGCGCTAACTGGTTACCTGGCCCACCCACTGAACCTACAGAACCAGGCTCCTGCATGACCAGTTGCCTCTTGCACTTTCTCCGGGCCTCCCAACCACTTAGGAACTGTATCTGCAACCCTACCGTCCCCTGACACCCTGCACTTATTGAGCCACTGGCCTGGCAGCACGTACCGCGTTACCATTGCACTCTCCCCCCATGCCCCCTTGCGCTTCTCCTCAACCCCCCTCGCCCTTGCCCGATCTGATTGACACAAAGCCTGGTAAGATTGTTCGTTTTCGACCTGCGTCTTCCCTTCCTTGTCTTGTCACACCTAGAATAACTTGTGTACAGGCGCGTTATAAATGTCATATCATATATCATTTGGGGGAGTGGCAGAGGCTAGGTGGGTGCGGGAAGTTTAGAAGAGGACATGCTGCCGGTTATTGTATTGCATTGCAATGTAATGAACTGCCTCTGTCCCTTGCTACTCTTCGGAATTCTATTATGTGGTGGTCTGTTTGCAACACTGCACAACATCTGTGGCCAGTGCACTACCATTCATGAAAAGTACTGTTCCGTGGGACCTTCTTACAAAGCTTGGATCTGAAAGATTAGTACGCTTCGTTTCAAGTCACAGCAAAGAGATGCCTTCGGAAATGTGTCTTCGGAAATGTGTCCTGGTCATGATAAAAGCATTGTAAATTTATCTTGAAACACTCTACTTACCACAGACTGTCTATACACATTTCTAATTGATTCTGTGGTTGGGATATGATTTAATTTCTATTTTGGAAGCTAGTGTGTGATTGCATATTTCCTTCCAGCTGTCCCATTGAAGAGCGAGCCATTGTATTGTCAGTGTTTTCTCGTTGGAGGATTTGTTTATCAGGTTGCCAAGAAACAGACAGTGCAGCTTGCACGTGCAGGCCCATGTTTATATGATGCAGCTGCACTGCAACAAAGGGCTTGCTGCTTGGCTTCATCTGCTGTTCTGGCGAGGGATCAAATTTGCGACAGCGTGTTGCTTAGAAACACGGGTGTAAAGCTTGTTCTGCGCAGGTGCCTCCTTTATGGCGGGATTTTGCCAAGTTGTACTTATGAACCCGATGACATGAAGCACTCAAACATTCTTGTTTGATGAAAGGTTGTATTTACTGGAAGTTGTTTTGGGTGTACATATACCAATATCTGTTTTTGCAGCACCATACAGTGCCCTAGCCAGCTCACTAATACACACAATTCACATAAAATCAACATCACCACCTCTATAAACATTGACATATGTTGATCACTCCTAAAAGTCACATTTCCCTGACTTCCCAGTCCTTTAAAAACCTATGGGCCTCATTACAAGTTTGCCGGTCCGGAAACAACGGTGGCGGTAAGCTTACCGGTACCGTTGTTTCCAGACCGGCAAACTACGAGTCTGCTGGCGGGTGCCGTTCCGCCCGCCAGGTCTGACCCTGGCGAGCGGAACGGCACCCACCAGCAGACTTTGATGGAAACACCGGCACTGTCGCGCACAGTGCCGGTGCTTCCGTCCTCCCCATTCCCATTGAGTCCTATGGGACTCGAATGTGAATTGGGAGTAACGATTGCAGCCTGACTTACCGAACCCCCAGGGCATTAGCCCCGGTAATACCGGCAAGTCAGGCGGCAGTAATTTATCACGCATAAGGCGGCAGCATGCCGGTTTTACCAGCACGGCTACCGCCAAACTCGTAATGAGGCCCAATGTCTTTTGAGGCTTACCTGCAACCTTCATTTGTGTTCTATCCCCATGGCTTTCATAAGGTATGCAGTGATGTTATAGAATAGAAAAACAAACAATGCAATGTTAGACAAACCCAAAACATCGAGGGAAAAAAAACCCACTAACTTTAGAAGGCTAATCAAATGTGGTTGGGAATGGGAATAGTAGTTTTAGGGGTGGGGAAGAAGTATTAAAAAAAGAAAAGTGGGCTTGGGGTGGTACCCCCCAAAAACTACGAAAAACAAAATTTGTTTTTTTTTTGTGGATATTTTTTGTTCGTTAAAAATTGATTCATTGTTTTCTCATTTGATAAAATCACATGTAACCCTTACATACTACTAAACATCCCCAAAAGTTCTCTTTTATCCATGTGGTCGTTCTCGTTACGCTGACCCACAGGACCGGCCTTCTCCATTACTATCTTTTTCCTTTCATCAATTTCACTTAACAACTCTTACAGTTTAAAATTCACGAAAACCCATTAAACCTGACTCTAATTCCTACATCCATCCTGCCTCATTCAACTTCCCTCAAATCTTCTTCAGAATTACCCTCCACAAGATAAATGATCCTTTTGCAGTATATCTTTGCACCTCAAAATTGATAACTGAAATCTGCAATGCCTGTATGCATCAGGAACCCCCAGCTTGTATGTCTTTGTGATCGAGGCAAGTCACATGCACCGCTGTACCCCACAACTGTAGCTCCATTTCCTTCCATCCTAGCTCTCGTAATGTCTGGTGGGTGACTCCATCCCCGCCACGCCTCTCTAGGCAGCGACAGCGATGACACAAGCCCTGCATGAGCCCAATTTTCACACGATGCCGAAACATCCCTCTACAAAGCTTTCATCAATTGGGAACCTGTGCTCTGCACCGTGTTCCTTTCCAATCTTAGGATTCAGTTTTCCACCTCTGCTGTTCAAATGCAATCCAAATTGGCATTCATTGACAACAACAGGTCCCACTCTTTAAGGTCAGATTTCGTACACCTCTCCACACCTTTGCTTTAGCTGCTTGCTTTAGGACCTTTAATCATGATGCCAGAACATTCCACAATGCAGTGACTGCAGATCCACACGTCCCTTTAGTCTCCCTTGTTGTTCCCCATGTGAACTAGAAACAGTACAAGCACAATATAGAAGTGACACACTTAGGTATAATGTGATAAAATGACTTCTACTCTGCAGGAGTATAAAGATGAGTGTGCACAAAAAATCTCACAATAACTGACACCTCTTACTGCGCCACACACAATTCTTTTAGAGTCAATAGTTCACAATCTAGTCATAACATTGACATTTCTCCTACACATTCATTTTATTGAATTAAAGAACAATTATTTGTCAAGCAGACGTATTTTACAAAATCATGAGACAATTTATTGAAAATCCATTTGGAGTTTGTCCATGGGTTTCATCCTGAAGAAAGGCGACGAGTGTTTCGCTTAGCCCCTGATTCTACTTCAACGAAGGTTAATGAGCTTCTTCATGGCTAATGCACACATTTATTATCCAAACTTATTTGTATTCTAGGTCGATCCTAATGCACTCCTGTCACTACCAATGTTGTCTTCCAATCTTTCCAAGCAAATTGATCCAAATGCTTCCAACAACCAAAGCCTTATGCTGATTCCAACTGTACCATCTTCACACAGGATGCACATGCAGTCTTTTGGCATCAATCAGTGTTTTCATGAGTAATATCAAAACGACCTACTTAGCCCTAATACGTCTATAAATCAACAACAGACACAGTCTCATTTTTCTCTTGTAGTAACGTGGAGAGAGGGAAGGCTGTAATCTCAAGAGGGGTGTGAATGTGGATCAGTAGCAACCCAAACTGCAACATATAACACCCCAAAATGAAGGGAATAGCCAATCAAGGTTCTATACATATATATATATATATATATTTAAACACACCATCTGCAAGAAAACTAAATAGGAAATCCCTCTCCTCCTGTGGAAAGAACAGAGAATATGCAAGAAAAGAGAGAAGGCATCACTCTGGGTAGGTATTCAGTGGTGAAGGAAATTCAATAACCACACTGTTCTTTTAAAGAGGATCTGTATTTGATTAAAAAGGTGTTCAAGTGACCTAACCAGTCTCTGGGGCCCCAAAAGAGGAAAGGGGCAGTAATAGGTCAATAATATCTTCTTGGCAGTTTGACAGTGTCAAACCAGGCTCCGAGAAGTAGTGCAAGCAGATCGATCCCAGTTTGGGTGTGGTGGATTATGCTGGCCCAAGCAGCAAGTAAACATCAATCCTGTATAAATGAGATCACGCAGAGTGGTTTAAGTGCAGAGTTCGGTAGGCTCACCAGGATCCAATCGGGTAGAGCCGGTTCGTGACTTGGGGCATCAGCTGGGAAGGGTTAATGCATGATGCATCTGCGGCTCAAGTCAAAGGCCGACGACAGTTCAAAGTGGTGATCCTGTTGCTCTGGTGTGCGGTTTGACAATGTAGCAGTTTGAAGTTGCGCCGGGTCGAGTCATTTGGGAACTGCTGGTTTAAGTCGATGAGTGACATTCCAGTGGTTCGAGTTGATTCTGGGGATGAGCAGTTGATTTGAGATGACCAGATGACACGGTGCACTGTCAAGCTGGTTGATCGAGTGCCAAAAGCAGCACCAGTGGATTCTGGTTCAATTCAATGAAAAACATGATCCTGTTGTCCTGCCTCTCAGGATGCCATGAGTCCCAGTCTGAGACCTCAGGGAAAAGTTCAGTCCTTGTTCTTGGGCACCCAACAAGGGAAGCTGGTTCACACAGTCAGGGGTCCTTCACGAGGATGAGGTCCTGGACAGATGTAGTTTTTGTTCCAGCAGCAAGAGTCACTTGCAATGTGCCATGGGAGTGGGTAGGGAAAGAGCTGGCCTCTTCCTTGGATACTCAGTCTTCAACTCACTGGTGGAGGGCTCTGGAAAGTCAACTCTCCCAACAGAGTTCCAGTGGATTCTTTCTTAGGTGTTTGTTTCAAATTCAATCTGAGAAGGAGTGGGAAACCCCGTCTTTTAACGGCAAAAGTCTACAAGTGATTGGATAAAAGCAAGCCTGCTTTGAGGGTCCACTTCCTGTCCTTGGAACAAGTGGACTTTGCCTTCTGATGTCACACCCAAAGTGCTTTGCGCTACAGGAAGTGGAGGGGACAGGAAGGAAAAACAGAGACCGAGAGAAACAAGATAATGCAACTTTCCTCCAGCGGTAAAGAGATACCTACGTCTACACTACCCACACCTTGCCCTTCTCAGTATAATCAAAATACCTTTTTGCATGCAGCACCCTGGTGTGAGGATACTCCTTTTTTGAATAGGTGTGCCCTTTGATTCCAATCACTACTGCTGGTCAATGTTTCTTAACATGTGTTTCGTAATGTTAGCTATACACAATTATGGAAAATATACCCACAATAGTTACTTTTTCTCCCCCCCCTTTTTTTCTGCTAACTACCTCAACTGTGTCACAGTGCTACTAGGCTCAGGAAGAAGAGGGAATTACCTTGAAATGCGTCAGCCAAGCACAGTTTAATTTGTGGATATATTTCCTTGTTTTCCTTTGCATTTATTGCCAATTGACCTACAGTCAACTGTAATCATTGAATTATATCTATATCTGTTCTTTTGAATTAAATGTTTCTACCTTTTCGTATTTGAGATTATCATTTACCAGAATTGAACATTCCGTATCTGTGAAATTGAGCGCAATTCACTGAATGTCTTTATTGACAACATTATATAGTCTGCAGGGGACGGGAGGGCTCCCAATTTGGATCCTCTCATTCTTTCTACTTTCAGCAACATTGGTCTTGTGCCAAGATCATTTTTTCTCCCCCGCACCTTAAGATTCTAAAAAACTCTAATAATTAACAGTTGGTTAAGGACCTTGATCTATTAGTGTGCACTGACAACCACAAACATTTTGTGCCCGTTGATTCCTGTTCCCAGGATAACTTCCTGTGGATTGGCTGTGGTTATATATTGTTTTAGAAGTTAGCTGTTCTAGAACTGGTATGGCGTATGGAATGGAGCTGGTCCCAGTTGGAAGAGAGAATGCTTGTGTTTGAATTAAAGAGTTCAAGGGAGAGAGTGGATCTGAGAGGAGGAGTCATCTGGTGCTGCTGGAGGAAGTATTTAAATAAAGAATATGTTTATATCTATATTCTCAACATCTGCGTGATATTTTAAGGTATGTCCTTAATATCTGTCTTTCTGGGGAGGGTTCTACCTATCCTCACAAAGAGAACCAATCCCCAGGTCTACAGTCTTGCAGGAAGAAGCAATGACATCCTGACTACAGGGAACACACATCATCCTTCCACAGCTGCGCAGGACAGACAGGGCTGTCACATTGTGAAAACATAAAAATAATATGAGGCCGGGAAGCCCAAAAAGAAACACACCAACACAGGTTACAAAGAACATACAAGTGCTTTATTTAAAAGCTACAACAGTTACCAAAGTCAATTGACAAACGGATAGCTATTCGGCTCTCAGAGTAACGTAACAAACTTCAACGAAGGTTCGATGCATTAGTAAGAGAGAGCGTACATTGGAATACTTGGGCTTTTTATACTCTTTATCCAGGCCTTGGCCAACCCCCTCGCAGGTTAACCATTCTTGGGATCGGGCCTATGGGTTCCTAGCCAGGTCAATCCTATAATATATGCATTTTGATTAGTTTCGCTGATATAGTTGTACATTTACACATAGGTCAACAATAGGACAAGGTCTCAGTTCGCGACCCCGACAAGTGGCCTGCAGGCATATTAATTATTCGTGTATACAGAGGTCACAACGGCCAGAATCTTACTCAGAATGTCATTCGGCCTCCATTTTGATGTTCAGGGTGACTTCCATATTACAAGAGAACCTAAAATGGCGGCCTAATCCAAGATGGCGACTTACATTACTTTCTCTAAGGTGAAAACCTTGCTGCGGAGTTTGTTCGCATATGATGTTTAGACAACTTGGCGTAGGTCAATACACATACAATTGCTGCGATAGGAGGCATAATATTGTTTCAATTCCGACAACATGTGTGATATCAATTGAATGTAATGAGAAATACCATCCACCATACCCTAACTCCAGAATGGCCCATATTTAAAGTTTAACGTGCCACCAGGACAGTGGACTCACAACTATGGGATATTGGAAGGGAGATACATATTGTAAATGTAGCCCCACTGCTGCACTGCAGCTGTCACGAGGGCACCTGTGCCCTAAACCCACTCTCTGCCACAGGAGAGCAGGGTCTGCCGATCCGGCTACTGATTCAGACAGGCACATGTGCATACTATGCTTTTGGCCAGGGGTTTGTAGATATGGGCGGGCTCCGGTCAGCAGACTACTGTCTCTGATAAAAAAATTACCCACACCATTTTATGTTTAAATAATAATCAAAAAGGCCAGGGCTTCCACACCCTTGCCAGACGGCAACCCTTTCACACAGTTTACAACACAACTGTGCGACTCAGGTACCATGATTGCTCCTATACACAGACAAAGTGCCAAGCTGGAAGTGCTTGTTCAAAGATACATAACTTATTGGAGAAGGAAGTGATTGTGAAAGTAGCAGAGGAACAGGCGGTAAAAGGATTGTAGACCATCATCTGCCTGGTGCCCAAGCAATCAGCAGAATACAGGATGGCGTTGGACTTTAAAGCTCTAAACAAGTTAATGATGAAATAACATTTCAAGATGGACACCTTACAATCAATAATCCTGTTAGTGCCGGCGGGGGACTTTCTGGTCTCGTCGGATCTCCATTATGAATATGTTCACATAACGATAGCGAGGTCAGATCAAATATTCTTGAGGCTTGAACCAGAGATGGTTCACTACCACTTGAGGGCTCTTTTCTTTGGATTAAGAGCAGCACCAAGAAAATTCACAAAGGTCCTGGTACGCATAGTAGTAATCTACGATCATACTTGTATGACACTGTAAACAGGAATTCATCAGGAGGAATGAGAAAGGGAAGAATGCCCCTGTACTCCAACTAGGAAGATTTGCCCGCGGTCAACAACGCGCTAACACAGTTCAAAGACAGGCTGGGCAGATCCAGATGCCAATCATTGGCTAAACTAGCTTTCCAAATGGGCTGTTGGGTAACAAATAAACTAATGGCCCTGTTTCTATTAAAAAAAAGTCAAGCAAAAAAATGAAATGTTTGACAAAATACCGATCATACAGTGGGATTTAGGGAGTGCCTTGAATTTCAAACTGTGGGTCTCAGCGTGTCCACAGTATGTCTTCTGTTGCTCAGTTGTTTTAGGAATAATAAGAAAATATATCTTGTCGTCAGACGGTTAAATTAATTGGAAATGCTGGAAGATACATCACATCCGGAAGTCCAATTTCTCCATTACAGCTGTTCTGTTTTCACATGCCATATTTATGGTGAATACTGATCAGTTGGGTAATTTACATTTTAAACAGGTTTTAAAAGGAAAACATATATCAGAAAAGATCAAGGAAGGTTACTGGCATTTCCCCAAAATGGCTGCCACATCCTAATCTTCTCTATACATATATAATTGTTGCTTAAAACCTGTGAGTTACATTCTAGCCTATCTCACTTAGTCTGCCACCACTGTAGATCTTGAGGTCTTGTCTAGTTTCACCATTTTTACTCAATGTACCATTTTTCCTTCAGAGCACATAGCAAAGAAGGCAGACACAGCTTTCTACCAACTTTCCTCCCAACAGAAAGTCCAGCCCCTCATCTAAGAAAGCAACTTCAGATCCGCCTTATCCCTCCCCACCTGGATGGTGGCAATGCCCTCTAGCTAGGTATCCCGATGACCACACTGGAACCCCTGAGATGTGTCCTACATGATGCAGCACGACTCATCAAAGGGCTCCATCCCTCAGTGAACTACATACCAAACACGTATCACTTTCCGATCCTGCTGCATCATCTACACGGCCATCGTCCTCAAGTCCCCAAGCTACCTCATCGAGAGACTCAGCATCCACCAGGAAGCAAGACATGCACATACTTGAACTCTGTAGGTGTGCTAGGAAAGATTTCTCTAAAAGCAACTTTTCCACCATAGTCCATGGAACCCCAAACATTTTGCATTTGTTTTCGTATTCTGACCTGACCTTTTACAGTGGAGTGCAGCCTTCAACTACCACCCCCCCTGGGATTTTGCTCATTGTTATGGGAAAACTGACACATCCATCAGGCTGTCAGTACTGAGAAACCTTGTTTCTCTTAGTCTTTCGATTTTGTTGTCATTTTTCTGTCCCATTTTATCATTGCACAAAGTAACTTCCAGTACAGCGCAATGGGGCCTTTGTGTTTTATGGCCCTAGACACCCTCTAAGGAATTGTTGCTGATTGTGCAATGTGCTTCAGGACAAACTGGTGGCAGCAGTACCTTTTACTTTTCATGTATAATATGTTATTGAGCCTTACCACATTTACCGCGTGTGGCTCCAGACTGTGGCAAGTGTCCAACATGGCTGTGTGTGTAGAACTCATGGTGGCACCAGTAAAGACAGACACAAATGATCACAGTTTAAGGTTGTTTATTAAACTGCAAAGATACGTTGGAAAAACGCCTAATCTAAACATAAATCTGAGATGGGAGCAAGCTTCAATCATCAAATAATAATAAGGCAGTCATAGTGGCGCTGTGTCAAATAAAAGGACCTATACTAAGAAAAACCTATTGCCAACCCTTAAGCTAAATACAAAAGGAAGTGTGGGATAATGCTTTTAAGAAAGAAATAAGTGTTAACAAATGATAAGTCAGGATGCAGTACTTGAGGCGTCCCTTCCCCACGTTTTCAGCACGGGTGGGACTCTGGCGCACAGCACACGCTCCAGCTTTCCCAGCTCGAGCAAAGAGCTCAGCTTTTAGCAATCACGGCATTCAGTGGTTAAGTCTCTTTTCTATCAAAAAGTCTCTTGCCGCCATGGGCCTGATGTATTCGAATAATGATCAAAGAGTTCCTTTTCACATACACATCGAGTGATGTCTTTTACCTCTGGATCCCCCTCTTCTGGGCGCAGAGCCCTAGAAAGTTTGTTAATGATACCACAACCTCTGAAAGTTATGTTCTCCTGCTTTCAATGGTTTGTCAGGTTCAAAAACAAAGGTTCAGCAAAAAGTTATTCTTTGTATCAGGGTGATAGTTCTTCACCCCTGGGTCCCCCTCTTCCGAGCTCAGACCCCTCTCGAATATCACTTCTCTTTGTCGGATTCCCTCTGGCATGTCATGCATTGAAAAGGCTTTCCCTATTATATTTTGAATTGTTGCACTCACGGGTCGGTGGGTGTGGCTTTTCGCCCTTGGATGCCCCTTTCTCAGGCTCGGATGTGACTCGACTGTTCGCCTCCCCCGATTGGGTTCACTGTGGCTTTTAATGCAACTTTCTTTGTGTCATTCACAAATTCTAATATCTTTTTCAACAGTTCACTGTGGACATCCCTCGGCCGGGTTCACTCTTGTCAACTCACTGTATTTCAGGCATTTAGACTTTGTCTCCTCTTCATCGGCATCCTTCATTCATGTTCACATTTGCCAATCTGTCAATCGTGCCTTTTCCATTCAACTCTTATGATGCAAGATTCACTTCCCTTAGTTTCACAACCATCAGTCAGTCAAAGACTTTCGACTGTACAGAGGATTTTTACAAGATCTGTGTATGACCACTTTGACCACCTTCTCGCTAACCCAAGGCCTTCTGGTTATGGTAATTTCAATAATTGGGTAATCGCCCAGAGTTTCCTAAGTGAGCACCCACATGGTGCCGGATTCTCTGTTTCTGGTTTTCCCCATTTCACATGAATCATTCTTTATGCTTTCAAAGTTCAATTAGCCATTTGCTACTTTTCGTTCAACACAGTTCGGTTTCTTATCGACTCTCCCATCGATTTACCAGTTCTGATGAACCACTTGGCCTTCTCTCTCATTGGAGTCAAGGTTGGTACCACAGAGACAAGCGTTATCAGCAGAGGAGGGTCTCGCGTACCGTTGAAATCTGCTGCAACACACGCTGGCTATTGTTCGTGGTCTTACGATTCCTTCTGCAGAGGTTTCATGGGCCTTGGTCGGAAAGGACAAGGTCGGTTCTCTCCTTGTCTCCCTCTCGGTGTAGGTCGTCTTTTTCTTCCTCTTGAACTGCTGTGCTAAGTTAGCTCCCTGGACGTGCGGTCTGCCCTGCTCGTCTTGTGCTCTTGTGCTCCACCTTTTATCCCTGTGGGGAAGGGAAAGGGCCATCAGGTGTGTGTGGTGCTGGTCTGTTTGGCTGACTTTGGCTGACCCTTGGGTTGGGACATGTCAGGTAAACAGTTTTATTAGTCTGTTGTCTTTCGTGTGGTAAGATTATATTTGTGTCGGAAAGGGGGGGTTAAAATGTTTTATATGGGGTTACAATCCTTGTACAAGGGGGTTTGATAAACTCAGAAGGGTGAGATTGGTAGGATTTATGAAGCAAACAAAAATGACTGGGATTAGTATTGTGAAGTAAACAGGGGGGATTGTTGGAGTTGTAGTGTTTTGTTAAAATAAATTGGGTATTTGGAAACAAATAAGTAGCGGGAGGTGGAGAAGAATGATTTGGCTTATTTGGGTATATGAAACCGGAATACAGGGAGTCTAGGAGAGATAGTTTATGTTTGCAACAGGGTTTGGGATCCTAAAGCCTTTGTTATTCATGGAGGCGTTATGGGATTTGAGTAGGAGAGATTCAATGGGAGGAAGGGAGGCAGATGTAGTACGACCTATAAAGGCTTCAGAGATCTCATCCTCCTCTCCTTCATCCTCGGTATAATACTGCGCCTCACCTGGGGCATTTCCCCAAGCATAAACCTGGGTTCCCCCATCCAGGTGATCCTCTCTCTTTCGTCTGCCCCTAGGTTTGGGGTCTGAGAGCGTCGATCCCTCCCAGGCCACCTGAATAATGGATTCTCAAGGTCTGCCCTGCAGAACACCCTCAGGATTCTCACATGTGCCATGAGGTCTTTTGTTTGTCCTTTTATCCAATTTGTTCCTTAGCCTTCTCCTTGCCTTTCCAGGACTGGGATTTCCTTTTTGGGCATGCATTTGCACGCAAACGCTGCTTCTTTTGCAGGCCTCTACATGTCATGTTTACAGGCACCCAGGAAGTGGCCTGAGACTGTCTGGTCCCAATCCACACTACTGCTGCCGGGGTGCCTGCTGTGCATGTGAGCATGGAGCAGATGTTGCCATTGGGGGGCTGGGTGCAAACACTCCCCTGTCTGTGGATAAGAGGAGGGGTCCTTCATCCATTAGACTCTGGCATCTTGGCTCTGAAGAAGGAGCCAAGAATCCTGAGGAGCCTAGCAGAACCAATGACAAAACTGAGATGCACTTGGGGGATGTCTGACACCCGAATCCCGCTCTGTCCCGGTGAAGCACTGCTTTGCGCCAGATCTCAGAAGACCTGCAAAGGTGCTTTGAACACTTGGAGTGGTGGAATCAATCACTCCCAATGCCTCCTGGTAACCCTGCAAGTGCGCCTGTTTAGAAGTGTCCCAGGGCCATCCAGTGGGCTGTTCAGCTCGAACCTAGGTTGCGCTGCAGGAGATTTGTCATTTTGAGTTTCGCCCCGAGACTTTGGGAGATCTGGCTTATCCAACAAGGTACCCTTCTAGTGAATTTCGTCATCCCAACATCTTTTGGCCATGAGATAGAAGGCTGCATCATACTGCAAGAGGTGGGTCCCCTTTCATCACTGTGCGGTAGTGACAGTCGCTGAAGGCAGTTGTCCCGCATTCCTTCCAGTGCTTAGGACATGCTCCATCAGTATTTTCTTCTTTGCTTGTTGTAGTGGAGAGTAGCAGCTCCTGTGCCAACCCGGACATGTAACCGCACCCGTAGTGCCTGTGCATCTTGAAGCCAAATGGAGGCTGGGAAATCGTACCTCTGGCAACCACCTCTGGCCCTGCCAAGTCTGAACCAAAACCAGACTAGGGCGTGGTGAGTAGTTATGTCACTTACCAGTGGCCCTTTGTTCATGCAAATGCAATTAATCCTTGAGGGCTAATTGAGGGCCTTCCTGTTGGTTTAGGTGATACATACTGCCTAGAGCTCCCTCAAAGTCGGGAACAGCTTTGTTCATTTTAGCAGATCCTCACCTTGTACAAACGAACCTGTTTCCCCTACTTCCGAATTCTTCTCCTAACCTTTCCCTGCTCCCAAAAAGGCACTTGTGAACTTTATGCACAACCGTGCGCTTTACGTGTGCGCAGAACATTGAGAGCAAGGCTCCACTCATTTTAGGGCTGGACTTATAAAGTTAGGATTGGTATATCTGAAGTCCATTGATGCTATACAGGTTACTCACCTTCCTTTGCAGGTATTGGCGGGGTCATTAACTTTCTCGCACTGACTCCAGTGGTTGTATATATGTATTTCATAGTGTGTTGTTTGTGTGGTATTTTACTAGTGCATTTCATTAATCATTGTGTGTTATTGGCCCTATAAATTATAGTATAATTGTGTATACTACTGTCTAATTGTAATTCTTGGTGTTTCACTGTGTGTGTTCACTGGACAACCCTGATCACCCTGACTCCTCCTGACATTTAGCCTTGAATGCTCTCCGAGGTACCGTGAATTGATCTGGCTATCTTCCCAGAAGTGTCCCCTCTTCATCTAACATGGGTGGCCCCCTAAAGATCTGTCCCCAGGCCAGAGTTTTGAAATCCAAATACTCCTTAATATCTATGCCTCCACCCCTCTATCTCCCACCTAACATGTGACTGGCCAATCTACTCGGCCCTGTTTCTCCTCTGGATGCTTGCAAATTATTTGCTGCCTAATTTCCTTTCATCCCTCTCCCCTGGTTCTAGCTTCCTGTGCCCTTGCATGTATTCCTTGCAATCTGCACCCCTCTCTGTATACTTCCCCCTATGTCTTGTAAAGCCCCACATTGCTTTCTGAAAGCACAATAGAAATATTCATTATAATGATCATTATAAAAATGCATTTTGAGTATAATTGTACAGCACTTTTTAGGAAAAGCTCTATCAATACAATGAACACACTATCAAAGAATGAACACATTTCTGAAACCGTCCCCCTTTCATTAAGTTTGATTTTACATGTCTGTTGCATGTCCTAGATTTTCTGCTAAAAGAATACAATCCGTGCATGTCAGGCAGTGCTGTATGGACACTCCTCTTCTGAGAAATCAGGCTCTTCCAGATAAATTCAATGGAAATCTTCAGAAAAACCCAAGAGAATCCCTGATAGCTTGAGGCACTCCTGGGAAGAAGAGACTGTTCAGCACTGCAGCCCTAGGAAACCCATGCGTCATTCTTTCTTGGCAACACTGCTACTAACATCTGTCTCTGGCCGCCTGCTGCCCAAGTGGGAAGCCAAACCCCTGTTGCAGTTGGCCACTTCAGAATGAATGTAATTCATTAAGCAGTGATGGGTCGATAATTAGTAGCACGTGGAGCAGAAGTGACTTGTGAGAAGCGTACAGCAGTGGTAGGCCCAAATTAACATAGTCTGCCCCCAGCACATACTGTTAACCTGATACTTAATTAGCATATTCTGTTATAGGCATCTGCTATAATACTGGTCCTTGTACAAACCTTTAGCTACAGCTGCAAGACCACATTGGGCAAGAGATCAAACAACCTCAAAACGTCTTTATTTGGCCCCTGCTACCTCCCAAACTTGATTGTGTTTCTTTTCTTCACCAATACATGCGCACTGACATTACATCAGATGTTCACCCACCATCTCTTTTCCGTGGCCCCTGATCCTTGGGCCTCTAGGTGTGAAACTTTCCTGGACCATCCTTCCGGAGGCATCTTCTTCTTTACATAACATGACGTGGGCATCCCTTTAACCTCTTCACCATGCCATCAGAGTTGCTTATTTAATACCTTTGCTCGCTAAAGCTTATCTAATTTTGAATGCCCTCACACCCCACTCTAGCCTCTACCAGAATAACCCTACCACCTTCTCTTTGTGGATCATGCTGTACTCCTCAGCCTTACATTTCTTTAGCCAGACCCACAAACCCACATCTACTGTTCCTTTCTGCATCTCCCACAAAATGCCCACCTTTGCACATGTATATAGTCTTTTTAACAATACACACGTGTCTTTGATTTGATCATCTTTACCTTTCTCATTTCTGGGGTTCATGTTATAATTAGAAAACGTTTGCAAGTACCTTTAGACAAGTGGTGGTCTGTATCATGTGGCTCTCAGGATATTGGGGCTATGGACTCCCATGGACTATGCTGGCTAGACCTGATGGGAGATGTAGTCCAATACAACTGAAGAGTCAAAGATTGCAGAACCTGGCTCTATACCTTGCCACGACAACTGGATGTATCAGAAATCTGTTGATCTCAAGCTTTTTTAATTCTACAGCACCCACTTAAATGTTTGCTCCCACATTTTTGGCCTTTCCCAAAATATTGATGTGTGATTCTATGCTATGTCACATGTCTTTATATAGTGCCAAGAGCTTTAGAGTTCTTCGTAAATATTCTTTAAAATGCGGCAAAGAAAACACAATTAACCTAAATATTGTGTTAACAGTTGATATACATTTTAAAAAGACATGTTTTAAAGGACTTCTTGAACTGATGAAGATGTTCATAAGGAACTAAAATAGTTTTTTCACCAACCGAGTTAAGAGATTACATTTTGAAACAACCAAAATGTAAGATTGTGCCGACCTAAGACATCTATGTGGAATATCATGTAATAATAGAACTATGAAAGGTGGAAAGTTATTACAAATAGATTTATGAGTCAAAATTGCAATTATGAGCACATTTCTGGCTTGAGAAGGAAGCCAGTGTATCTCCAGAGGTGAACCTTAGATCTAATAACCCCTCTCTTTTGTGCTGGGGTTCTGCACTGATGCCTCCCCCTGCCCCGCCTTTACAGTCTTTCAGAAATCCTTCGAAGACCCCTGTGCCAATAATAAAGCATGGATGCATTCAGCAAATGTTTTCATTTAGTGCATATCGCATATCAACTCTTACTCACGTTTGCTTCTTACCTTGGACTCTGAAATATTACGCGATCCCCTGGAATCAAGTTATAATGCAGTCCAGTACCGACTCTCTCTGTGATATGTACCAAAGTGGAGTGTATTCCTACTAGCGATTAGAAATACCTTTTAACCTTATCTATATCATCCATCTCCCTATTGGACCTCTTCTCAGCTGTTGACAAAACTGACCACCTGCCCTTTCCTCAAATATTGACCGGTATGCATTGCTCAGTAAGTTACTGTGCTGATTCTCCATTTACACTGATCACTGTTGTAGAGGAGCAGGTAGATGCGTATACTCTAACTCCCGCCCCCTCACCGCCGTCCTACTAGGACAGCAGGAGAAGAGCTGTATGTGGGACTGCCTGGGTTGTCCCTATACCGCATAGAGTGTACAAGAGACGATATGCACTCAGGCAACCATACCAGATGTACCCTCGCACTGAAAGAGTAGAAGGATGTCTGTACGCACCAATGGATATTATGGAACGCTGAGTGACATCTGACGAGGGTAGAGTGATGACATAAAGAAGATTTACAAGGACATACTGAAACAGTATGAAGATAATTAAGAGAAACAAAGTAACTGAAGTAACAAGAGAAACATATGCAAAATGATAAAGTAATCATGTATGTAAAAGAAGATAAAGTAACTTGGTGATCAATGAGTGTAAATATGCAGCAAAGCCAGGTAGATGAAACATATAGAAGCTTGCTATAGAGGAATATATAATGTGGCTACGACGGCCATAATTGTAAACTGGATGCCGGCTCGTGCAAAGATTCATTCTAGCTACCTCAGAAACAGTCCAGGGCTGCAGAGTCAGGAGACGCTGGGAACAGCTTTGTGTGCAAACGAAGAGGAGTATATGTTGGCCTGGGATCAAGGATGCAATTTCAAGGAATATCTGCAGAGCATAAAGGGAGGCAGACGGATTAGCTATGACCGTGAGACTTATTTCTCTTAGATTAAAGAAGAAAACAAAATGTGTGCTAGAGCCAAGTATTGGACAATTAACAGTGGACAAGGCTCATACAAGATGGAGTGAGCAAGTCTCTATAGGCCAAAGGAGCAATAACACCCAGCATAATTGAACCAAATAGCATTAAATAGGAGGTCGAAATGGACAAATTTGCGGTCTCCTCACACGTGATGCAGAGGTTGAAAAAGGGGCTTTTCATTTAGCTGTGAGTGAAGATAGTGATGTGCCCATACTCCCTTGAAAGTTCTAGAACAGAGAGCAACTGCAAGGTCAACTACAGACGGGAAACTTTGGCTTGTGGTCAGAGTGATGAGAGATGATAGACTAATTGGGAAAGTGGGTAGTAATCTGGCGTGACTCAAGCACCTGGGTTTCGGTTTCCTAACATGCTTCTAGTCGAGCCAAAAGCTCAAGGTTGGGTTGGAATGCCAACCAATTTGTGGGACTATGGGGCAACCGGCTATACAATGTTGCATAGATGAATCTGCTGCCATTTTGTCCACTATAATCTGTATTATACGTATTTAGAGGTAGCCCAAGGCATGTGTTACAGATAAGAGAAAGCCAATGAAGTACTAACCCATATACATTCTACAATTAGATATGTTCCCTTAAACAATCCCTCCCACCAATAGGTTTTACAATTTGCCACGTAGGATAACATCATACATGAGGCATATTGGGGAAAAAGACCTCTGTGTATTTCTACACTCACCTGGTCTCTGCCGGGACGTTGGGGCATGGTTGCAGCCCTCCCTGGAAGTGGATCACCCGTATCTGGCTTCTTCCTCTGCAAATATGCTGTGGGCTGTGACAATTGGTGACACTGCTCCTGCGTGGATATGAGTGAACGTGAGGATGCTAATCTGTGACTGTTGTCTCTCTTGAAACCTTCTTCGCAAAGCGTGGTGAGCATGCACCAACCCATATAGGCTCACCTGTTGATTAACGATAACAAGCTCTCCGTCCTGCTACTCTCTGCAGGGACACTTCTTGATGGGACCGAGTTCCTTCACTGGCCCCTCGTTCGTGGCAGCCCAGTCCAGCTGTGACTATGCCACTTTGTATGGTGTCTTTCAGTTCTTTTGTCTGTTCTCGTTGTTTGAATGTTTTGTATTGTTAATGCCTCTCTTCTTATTTCTTCCTTTATGTGGAATTACGGCCCAGCAGCGGCCTTGGAGCACGAGGCAAAGCCGGATGGAAGAGGAGAGGATCTGCGATGGTCCGACAACAGGTAAGTGGTGGTTTAAGGTTAAGCGCAAGGTTAGATGGTGGCGCGACCTTAAACTGAATGTCTTTCATGTCTAACCTTGTCTTTCGTATTTCTTGCAGGTGCCATCTTGGTGAATGAGGAGCGCATTGTGCTGTGGTATCAAGATTAAGATTTCTGCGGGGCTTAAGCTGGAATGCTGGATGCCAGGTTCGACAAGATGCGTGTGCAGGCGAGAACAGGTAGGTAAGTATGAAGCGGAGTCCAAGAGGTGAGTCTGAAGTCTGGCGGCGATGAGCGTTACGCTGCATACAAGTGCAGAATAATGCGAAGATTTCACACGATGGCTGGGTGGGCTTATATAGTCTAGTTCCCAGCCACACCCACTAGGTCTGGATTACCAACCACTCCCTGCCACTCCGATGCTGCACGTGCAACCCAGTTCCCCAGCAGCCACGCCCAAACCGAATGCACGTGAAAAATTCCTGTGCTCATGAATAAAGCACTCCTGCACCAAATAAACCTCTCTGTTGACATTTGTTCATGAGCCTGGAACCAAAGGTGCCAGGACTGAGTTCAGCTGGGCCCCCTGTGCTTGATTGTCCCAAAGGGACGGATAACATCTGTTTTACTCCTTGCCCCCATCCCCTAATGGTGCGGGGTCTGTGTTCATGGGCCAGTGGCCATGACAGTAATCAAATTTGTGTGTATGTGCTCAAGCATCAGTCCGATATTTGCCGGAGTATCCTGCTTTATTAAATTCAGAATAAAGTAGTACTTTGCCATATTCTTTGAGTCGGTTCAGTTATTTGGTCTTAGATCTTTATTTGTAATTCCATCTAGCACAAGAGACGCTTCAAGGTGCTAGAGAACACTGTGTATAGTCTTCTGCAGCTCTCTTTCCGCTCTTTATTAGCATGCCGCTGGCATCACTGACTGGGTTTCTCATTATTGCAATAAACACTCATTTATAGCTCTTGATTTGAGACCTCTCTGTTCTAATGTTTTCAGCTGCCACTTCTTTGCATATGCCATCTTACTTTCTATATCCACTCCACCTGACAATATAATATCAAGTCACAGAAGGTCTGAACCTCCACCTGAATCACATGTTGGTTCAATCCCAAAACCAAAGTGGCTATTGCTAACTTTAATGCCTATTCCTAATTTCCACAACTTATTTGTCTTATTTGATTCCCAATCGTATTAACCTGCCACGTGTCCCATCATGAAATTGCTTCGCTCACAATTTTTCTGCATTCCTTTATTCAGTGGAGCAGGGATTTAGAGTTTGGAGGAGAGAGACTTGGAGGACGAGGAGGCTGTCTTCTCATGGGATGATGAGGTTAATTGAAAGGTGGAGGTCTTAGAGGAAAATGATGTGCCTGATGCCAACAGCCAGAACAGGAGTCATCTGAGGTGGGAGACATAGCGATGGAGGAGGAGGCAGGGCTGACAAAAAAAGATGGTCTGTCACTGCCACAGGAGGAGATGGTGGAGGAGGAGGTGGAGGAGGCAGAGATGCTGCAGGGACTAGTATGAGTATGAGACAGGCAGGCAGTATTTGACTACATGCAGAAGAAGGACTTTATAATTGAAGATCCACTAGAGGCATCGTTGGACAATGGGGTCATTCCGAGGTGGGAGGAAGGGGATACCTGTGCCGGTAATCCCCTACCGCCCAATTCCGAGGTCCCTTAGCGGGAACGGTAATGGACGTGTGATCGGACCACACAGGGTCCCGCTAAGGGACCAGGGCGCAAATAATAGGCTTGACATTCATGAGCCCGTTATTTGCACCCTCCCCATTCCCATTGAGCCCTATTGGGGCTCAAATGGGAATGGGGAATGGTTTGTTCAATGGGGACTTACCCGTAGAACAACACCGGACTCGGTACCGGTATGGGAGGCAGCCATGGAGCTAATTGCTCCATGGCTACCGCCATACTCGGAATGACCCCCAATGTCTCAACAACCTTTGAGTTGGAGAACACAGGTAAAGGGTGCAGAAGCGGACAGAAGAGGAAAGCGAGATGCTGGTGGTGCAGGAGGAGATGGAAGAGCAACAGGGGCAGTAGACAGTAGTTATCTCATACAGATGTCTCAGGAAGAGGAAGAGACTGAGTATTCAATGTTGACCATATCTATGGTGACATGTTGCCTAAAGAGATAATAGATAGGATCCAGATCCTCCAGATCTCCCCTGAGAAAGTGTCAAATGAATGTATGGCCCTTTCATGGGGTTCTGGTACATGTATCAGTTTAAAACTACAAAATGAATTCATATGACATCCAGTTATTAAGGAACCCTATTGTTTAAAACTTAAACATATCCCCATGTGCGAGTTGTAAACAATGACTGCCATGTGAGATTATTTTAGCCCAGTGGGGAAATGTAAGATGTGCATTTACCATGGTGGCAAATCTGACAGGGGTTTGCAGATATACGAACCCGATGTTCAGGTTTCTCTTCACAGAAACACCCTGGCTTGCATACAGTATAGTGCTGACACAAAAGGGTCCAATGGTGGCAACACATTTATTCAGATAAAATCTCTACAAACATGGTGGAGACATATGGACAATACAGGCGTCCCCCACTGAATTCAATGTCAATAACACCTGGGCTGCCTACTTTAGAAACCAAAACATTCACATTTGAATGTTGGTGTGAAGTGATAATACACAACACGGATGCTATGAAGAATGCATGTACGTCATGCTTGGTTACCTCTAGAAAAGTTATATTATGTGTTATTGGTGGCCTGGAATAGATGGTTTGTTTTCTAAAGCAACATTTCTGAAAAAGCACACAAAAAGTCAATGTTGTAGAACATGGAAAATTACCACAGAAAATGATTTCTGTTGAAACTCGCCTTATGTGTTTCCAACTGACGTGCTCTTGAGACTAGCATGGACTGTAGTAACCAAAGGAATTATAATGTTTGCAATTCCCATTTCACATGAAGAAGCCAAGGGTACACCATGTTGTGCTCCTTTGTAAGGCGGCTCTGTGTGCATTGATGTGGTTGTAAAATATCAGGAGCAGGACTCAAGAGCAGAACAGAAGTGGCACAAACCCTAATGGAATCTAGAACAAGTCATTCAGCACCACTGCAGTCACTCATTAGAGAAAGGGCACAGCAGTGGTAGAATTTTCTGGTGTGACAATGTGGAGTGGGGATGCTGTTAGGCAGAATCCTGTGCAGTTCCCTTAGGGAGCACTACACAAGATTAGGACTACAGATGAGAGCAATAAACCCCCTCTGGTACCAGTCTGTACCACAAAGATTTAGTTGGTAGCTGTGGTTGATCAGTTAGACTTATCTCAAGAGGGAGATGAGCGGTATTCAGGGTTTACACATTAGGCACACTAGGCTATGGAACAAGGAAACACTGACCAAAGCTTTGTAGTAAAAAGTAAATATATATTTATTTTATACACCTCTAATCAAACACATGTATCACAAGTATCAAGCAACTTAAATTAAGTCAAGGAAAAATATACACACTCCCTATATGAATTGTAGACCAAGTGAACCAGAGTGAAAACTGAGCAAAATGGCACAGTGAAAACTACACACAAGGGATCCTCTAACAATTCCTCACAAGGGAGAGAAACACAGGTTATTCCGAAATAGGTTCTTGTATTCCATAGCAACACTTCCCCATCAGTTGTGAACCAGTTCAACAAGATAGTGCATTCATATAAGCAATACTTAGAATGAAAACTGAGCAAAATGGCACTTTACAATGATTAAGCAGTGGGAAGAAAGGGTGGTCATAAGAAAGGGGTGCACAACACATTTCGAATGGAGAATCAATCTCGAGAAGGCAGATCTAACAAATGTGACCAGAGTCAATAGACCTGTGCCAAAGTTAGTGGTACAGGGCAAGGGCCCAGGAGCGAAATGTTCTCGTAGCTGCAGTCAAGTCTTTGGTTAACGATATTTGAAATGGTGGTTGCAAAGGTTTGAAAAGACAACGTTTAAGAGAGGGGGCGGCCAACCCAACAGGTAGGTAAAGGATTTAAAACACCTTTAGTGCTACCGCAAAGAAAGGGCGGCCTGGCGGAACAATGTACCTTTAAAGTGAAGAAGTGGCTCCTGCGGTGGCGGTTGTTCCTGGTAGATCCTGAAGTTTGAGTGGTCCAGCAGAGGAAGAGAGGCTCTCGTCGTGGAGGAGAATTCGAGGTACTGCACTACCCAGCGATGAAACCAGCCGCGGTGCTGCCAAACAAAGTTTAAAAGGTACGCTCCTTTTAATTGCGGTCCGGGTCGATAGCTGCCTGGCTATCCGGTCTCCAAGTGCAGGGCACTGGCGATTCGACCACAGTAGGTTCGGGAAGGCGATTGGCAAACTGGTTGGCACCACCAGCTCAAGGGAAGAAGGCTCTTTCAGATGAAGATCTCCTCTCGTCGTGTGGAGAACAGTGGTGAGACCCTGCAGCAGGGCTTCACCGGTGGTTCAGTCATTGCAGATGTCTTTGGCTTCTCTCCTCTTTGGTTTCTTAGTTCCAGTGGCGACGTCTTGCTCTTCCAGTCCTCAGGACCCTGCTTTTATGCAAAAAGAGCCTCATTCATACAGCCTAGCTGTCACTCACACAGTGGAGTGGTCATCTTGGCGGGAGACTCTCCAGCCTATCAGGATAGAGTGCGACATGGGTTGCGGAGGTAACCCTGTCCAGGGGTCCTACTCCCCCTCCCACACAATGGACCCACCCCAGACTCAGTGGCGCCGGAAGGAGGGCTTCTGGGCAGAAGCCCGCCAAACGGACGAACAAAGGATCCCCGACCTGGCTTAGGATTGTAGAGAAAGACACAAGAAAGAAGTTATATTAAAATTCAGGCAAAAATAACCCACCGGAGAAAAGTTAATATCAAAATGCACCAGCTTTATGTTAGAGGCTGTCAGAAAAAGTGGTAGCCTCGAACAATGGGAAAATCCCATAGAGAAATATTTGCGGTCAAATATTTATGGTAGTAACCACTGCCACCAGCCAGAAACTTTTGAGAGAGGTACTGTACGGTACCCTCTCGAAATCAAACATAGGGGAAAAACTATTAACCCCTTCCAGTACCTCCATAGTAAGATGGGTTGTACTGGTTTAGTTCATAGGATTTGACTAGTAAAGTCAATGGGCACTTTGCATGCCCTGGGAGACAGTAGTCAGTCCCAGGGTATGGTGTCTATGTTTGGGGGTCACTACGACACCCCTGTGTCACTGCACTGAGGGTGCTGTGTAACACAAGTGAATAAAGATTGTTCCTATGGGGGAGAGAAATCCCATAGGCATTAAACACAAAAAATAACCTAGAACACATATAGGAAAAATGCCTAAGAGTGGGAAAAAGAGTCTCACTCTTAGCAGGTAAAAAGAAACAAACCCTTCAAATCCAGCCAAGCTACTGGGGGACTCTATAGGTAAGGGAAATTAGCCGTGAAATGAGAATTCTCCCTAACAAATGCCATGGTGAAGGGATTCTGGTGAGAGGGCCTCAGAGGGGGCCTTGTAGGTTTATCCTAGTGTGCATGGTGTCAAGCCATTTGTCACTGCAAAAATGCAGTACCCAAGATGAGGAGCCCGCCGTGGGCACAGACTTTCCCTGGATTACAGATTTATTGCAGAAAGTACAGGTGATGTTGCTGTTTATTCTATAGGATAATGAACTTTGGACTTTTGTGCTGGATGAAGATGTAATGGCGCTCCCAATCATTCACACCAAACTAAAGTACGGGGGCAAACTAAAGGGCACGAAAAAAACCACATTTATTAATTCAAGTGGCCGGAAAAGGTCGACAGACATTCTCATTTCACTTCGGGGGTTATAAACTAAACAAATCACATTGTTATAATTACACACAAAGAATTCACAAGCTACCATTGACTGCTAAACTAAAGTTACTTATATTTCCCTTATACATTACTACTCCCGCTTGGACTATCTTTATCTTTAACCATGCCCAGGGTCTGTCCCATTATGCAGGACCTCATATACCTGGCATCATCGGAGCATGTTCCAATTGGTTGACACCAAAACCTGCAGACAATTTTACGACACTGGAGCCTGTTACTGCATTGACTTTGGATTTTGCACTTATCCACAATGGCCTAATCGATTCCTGCTGGAAAAGGAGGTATCGAAAAGCTGCTTTGGAGAAAGAACTATCAAACTCACTCCCATCTCATATTTTCACGCAGTGGCTCAACGTCCCAGACAGTTTGCCTAACCTTGAGCAACTCATCCCGTACTCCCTTTTGGCACTTCCTGCTGCCTGCAGGTGCTGGATATAATTGTGTCATGACGTATATAGCCTATTCATCATAGTGTGAGGCCAGTGTGTGAGACCTTTTGCCTTCAGTTTCTACAACCTGGTAATGTGTTTTTTGTGCATTCATTGAACTGCTTTCACCATTGGGGCGCTAAGAGTACATCTTGATAGTGTGTTATTGGCAATGTCACTGCATGAACCTGGCAATTAGACCTATACGTGTTTCTATCTGCTAGCAACACAATTAACTTATTTGTTGCTTATCTAAACTAAAAACATGAGAACATCCTATTTGTGCAGTTTCAGTTATCCGCCCTTTTTTCTCCCAGTCTTGATACTCTCAATCATCTGCACATCACTGTAGATGGACAAAAACCCCTATTAGGCTGTTTAAACCAGGATGCTGTACTTTCTTAACTGTGTGCTGGGCGGGGCCCTGCAAAAGGGAAAATGACATCTCTCTCTCGTTCATTTATAATATTGTTATACATATGTGTCCTACCTAACTGTGCATGTCACCATGTGCTACATTCCCTCTCTCTGTATTCAGCAGCCTAAACCTTCCTTAAATGTGGGAAACTAGTTCCCTCCAGTGTGCCAAACTAAGTCTGTTCTTCTTGTATTACACTCTACATGGCAGTCAGTGGCGTAACACAAAATGTGGGGGCCCCCCTGTTGGAATTGAAAAGACATTATGCCTCCTATCGCAGTATTTGAATATGTGTTGGCCTACGCCAAGTTGTCTAAAATATCATGTAAATGGACTCCGCGGCAAGGTCTTGACCTTAACGTAAAATTGTGTAAGTCGCCATCTTGGATTTAGCCGCCATTTTAGGTTCTCTTGTAATGTGGACGTCACCCTGAACATCAAAATGGAGGCCGAATGACATTCAGAGTGAGATTCTGGCTGTTGTGACCTCCGCACACATGAATAAGTAATATGCCTGCAGGCCACTTGTCGGGGTCGTGAACTGAGACCTTGTCCTATCCCTGACCTATGTGTAAATGAACAACTGTATTAGCGGAACTGATGAAAATGCATACATTATGGGATTGACCTGGCAAGGAACCCTAGGCCTGGTCCCAAGAATGGTTAACCCGCGAGGGGGTTGGCCAGGGCTGAATTAAGAATATAAAAGCCCAAGTATTCCAATGTACGGTCTCTCTACTAATGCATCGAACCTTCGTTGAAGTTCGTTACGTTACTCTGAGAGCCGAATAGCTATCCGTTTGTCAATTGACTTTTTGGTAACTGTTGTAGCTTTTAAATAAAGCACTTTGTATGTCCTTTGTAACCTGTGTTGGTGTATTTCTTTTTGGCTTCCCAGCCTCATATCAATTTCTTTGTTTTCACAGTTGGCGCCCGAATAGGGACCCTCAAGATTGATGCCGGATCATTGAAGGTTGACGCAGACTATAGAACCGGGATCGGACGGTGTGATTCTGCGGGCCCGACCGAACGAGACGCGATACCTCGGCAGCGCTGCACGATCCGATCCTTGGACGATAGTCGTGTGGTCTGACACGGCATCTTGACGAGGGTCTATTTTTGAGGCAGGCAGATTTGTCGAAACCACCACACAGAAGGTAAAATTCGTTAGGTAAATTCTTTGATAAACCGTACGGTCCTCCTTAGGTTTGGTCAGGTGCAGTCGTGACCCGGCTCTTAATTTAACCCTGACAATTTGAATTTGGCGTATTGTATCTGCAGACACAATTATTGACCAGGTAACACCAATTTTTTGTGAAATGCCTGGGAAATTGTCTAGCTGCTTTAGGGCTCTGTTCCGCAGCGATCGACAATCTTTGAAATTTAGCCGCCCGGCACCACAGGAGGGGTCGCCGGCATGTACTATGTACTGTAAGTGTGGCATTGGTAGTATAGTATTTAATGATATTTGGCACAGACAGACCAGACATTCCTCAGAATTTCAGTGGCCAATCAACGGTAGTTTTGAGATCCCCCGTATTGAATACTTAGAATCAGTCTTGCTAAAAAAGAAGGCTAGACCTGCAGCCTTTGATGTTTTACAGAATTGGAAAAAAGAAGTGTTAAAGCAGCTTAAAAGTAGGGACAAACATGCACGCCGTCATAAAACAAACGCCGAAAAAGCGTTGTTATATGATACAGAAAAACATTCGGAATCAGTTAAAAATATGGATAGGGCTTTTTCACTTGGAATCCAGAAAATTTACCCCTCTAAAGATTTCCATGTTTCCGAAGAATTTATTGAGAAATTGTTAAACGAACGCAGGCCTGGTGCCTCCGCGCCACCTCCGTATGTTCCTATTTTGGGCGCTCTGCCCATTCCTGCTGTTGCTCCTGCTGTTATTCCTGTTCCCCCTGTACAACCTATTGTTCCTAGTCCTCTAGTTGTTGTTCCTCCACCTATCGCACCGCCCCTTCCTTCTGCACCGATAGTTGCATCTTTATTAAATTTACCTGCACCTCCGCTTCCGAGTGGTCCCGTATTGACTGAAGTTGATCCAGGTGCAGGATCAAAGATCGTCACTCGTAATACTGTTTCTGCAGGTAAGAAACAGGAATTGTTTGCATGGGCTAAGCATTGTATGGAGAAAGGTGATCAAGTTAATGTTTTTTCCACATTATCTAATTTGAATAGTTTTCCCGAGAAAAATGTTTTTATCGAAGGTTTGGGGACTCATTTATGTGTGATGTGGGGTAGATTACAAAATCCGGATCTTCCACAAGGAGTGAGAGATCTGAATGCTTTGGCACTTTCGAGGGACACAGAGAAGAAAGTATATGGGCATGTTGAAAAATTGTTTGAGTATAGGAAAGACTTTGAAAAGTCACGAGATGAGGATGACGAAGACGATAGAATATATGTACAGAAACGGTTCCTTCCGTGTCGTAGATCGGCACCTGAGGAAATACGAATTTGTACCAAAGATGCGATTCGATGGATCTCGGATTCATCGACTCCGGCAGATGAAGTATATGACACGTATAGTCAGTATACAGTAGAAATGCAAAGAAAGGTAATTCAGGTAATGGTACAGTACCTGCAAGAAGAATGTGTAAGAAAGAAGGCTAGTTGCCCCGTAGAATTATTGGGGATTTGTAAAAGGGCTTTTTTGCCCGACACTTCTTCAGCTGCCTTAGCGCTCGACCTGGCTCTGTTGCTTAGTAAGCGGCCAGAGGTACCTATATCTCAGTTGCCTATGAGAGAGGTTCCTCCGACCTTTGTCCCAAAAGTTGAGATCCCCGCCGACACTGGGACTGGTGCCCCCGCTGTGGATATCCCTGCACATTATGTATCACAATTAGTTCATGTCCCGTTTTCACGACAGGAAGTGAACACTATTAGACAATCAGTTCCCGATATCATCAAAAACCCGACGGGGTTTTACAAAGAAATAGAGTCCGTCTTGCAGTCCTCTGTGTTCACCTTGAGTGATATTGACTTGCTATTTCCTGTACTCCTACCCTTAGATGTATGGAAACAGGTTCGGACAGTAGACGATGTGCCAGGGTTGGGAGATACGTGGGCTAATATGATTAGGATTGATGGGGAAAGACCAGCTGGTGAGAAACCACCACAGGTTATACTTACTTTGCCTGATAGAATTGTCGCAAAATTAAAAACTATAATTCCAGAGAAAAGAATTATTTGCGACAAGCTTACGGCCTGTGTTCAAGGAAAAACTGAAGGTGCCACCGAATTCTTTAACAGATTTGAGCAGGTATTTTCTGACTTCAGTGGACAGGATTTGGGTACAGAGTCTGGGAAAAGGTTGTTTGTGGACAGATTTGTACGTGGATTGTTGCCTGACATCCAGTCACAGATTATGTCCCAGGAGGATAGCACAGCGGCAGCGTGCGCGTCTTGGAAGCAAGACGACACAAAGCAACAACAGATTCGATCCCCGGGTCCGCGCTTAGAAACCTCTGAGTGTTTAAGCGCGTTATAAATACGTAACTAAGACAAAGAAAAAACACAATTACACAACTAAGAAAAACTAACAATTCCTGTAACAGCGCCTCGATGCCTGCGGGCTGTGTGAGCGCATTATAAATGTAAAATAAATAAAATAAATAAAATAAATGTCCTCTGAGAGCACTTGGCAGGCACAATCTCAATCTGAGGTTTTGCACATGGCTCAGTGTTATGAGAACCGTGTTAATATTGAGAAGGACAAAATTGAAAAGAGGAAAGGAGATTTGAAAACCAAAGTATTATTACAGCAAATTGTTAGAAACCCCAGAGGAGGCACGACACAGACCAGAGGTCAGTATGCCCCAAAAGGAAATGCTCCTTTGGGTCCTGTGAATATTAATCAATGTGCTTATTGCTGCCAGGAAGGTCATTGGCGAGCACAGTGCCCCGTCCTTCAACAAAGGTCAAACAGTGCATTTGGGAGTATGGGAAGACGACATAGGGGCCGCCCTGGAGCAGGGGGCCCTGATAGAGGTCAGTTTTTACAAGATCCTCAGCAACCTTTTTCACGGGAAAATCAGACCTCGAGTGTGGACTCGAGGAACATATTTGATCACCCTTCTGCTGCCTACCTTTCTGAAGAGCTTCCTTCTGAAGATACTCTATTTCATTAGGACGGCCCGAAGCAGGGTTTGGAACCTTCACCTATTCCCGTTAATCAGAAAGGCCCCTACGTTGAATTATTAGTAGGGAATAGGAAACACCAGTTTTTGATAGACACTGGAGCACAGAAGTGCTCCATTGATCATTCTCGGGTTCCAAACATTCCACTGTCAGGGCAAACCAATGTTTCCGTAGGGTTTTCTGGTATACCAATTGTCTGTCCGGTTTCTTCACCGGTGTCTGTTTCTTTGGGTCCCTTTACGGACCATTGCCCTTTTCTTCTCACTTCGAACTGTGGAGAGAATTTGCTGGGGTTGAATTTGTTAAAGAAATTGAACGCAGTAATTCATTGTTCTTCTGATGGAGTACGGCTGACGGTTTCACCACAGCAACTTCCTAATTCTCAGTTCCTGATTCGACCTTTACCTCCCGAGTTTAGCATTGTCCCGGAATGTTTATGGGCGGTAGACTACAATGATGTCGGGGTATTACAGATTGACCCCGTTAATATAGTTTTGAAACATGGAGTGAAACTACCACGCATTCCGCAGTATAAAATATCAGTTGAGGGCGAGCGTGCTTTGAAATGCATTGTCTCTGATTTTGTGCATCGCGGGGTGATCGAGGAGATTACAGGTAGTCTGTGTAACAGTCCGATCTTGCCTGTATATAAGAAAGGCGACAATGCAATTCCATACCGGTTCATAATTGATCTTCGTGCTATTAACAGAGTTGTCGCCCCACAATTTCCAATTGTGCCTGATGTGACGACGATATTGACAATGATCCCTGCTACGGCTACGCATTTCAGCGTTGTGGATTTAAAAAACGCTTTCTTTAGCATTCCTATACATAAGGAAAGTAGATATCTGTTTGCGTTCACCTTGGGGGGACGCTCATTTACATTTACCAGGGCACCTCAAGGGTATACTGAAAGTCCAAGCATTTATAGTAGAGCTTTGAAAGAGCAGCTCGACACCCTTGAATTGCCACCTACTTGTACACTGCTTCAATATGTCGATGATTTGCTTTTGGCTGCAGACTCCGAGAGTGCTTGTAAAGAAGGCACTGTACTGTTGCTTGTTCATTTAGCCAAAAATGGTCATAAAGCTTCGCTCAAAAAATTTCAATATTGTTGTCAGGAGGTCACCTATTTAGGCTACCTCCTGTCAAAGGAGGGGAGAAGATTGACACCTGAAAGAATAAAACACATTTCTGGCATGTCTGTTCCAAATACACAGAAGGAAGTCAGAGCCTTAATACGTATGGCTTCTTACTGTAGGTTGTGGATCCCGAACTTTTCGCTAGTGATAAAACCGATGTTGGCTTTGACGAAGAAGGGCATTTCTCTGCCACTGCCATGGAAATCGGAACATCAACGATTATTTGAGCTTCTCAAAACCGCGTTATGCTCTGCACCGGTTCTGGGTACTCCAAATTATGACAAGGCCTTTGTGTTGTTTGTGCATGAATGTGATGGATGTGCTTTGGCTGTGTTAACACAGGAACACGGAGGGAAGAATAGGCCGTGCAGCTACTACTCCTACGCCCTTGATCCTGTCGCATGCGCTTTGCCAAGATGTTTGCGAGCTGTCGCTGCTGCTGCCGCGTCTGTACAACAGAGTGAGGGAATGGTCCTAGGCCATGATTTGATTTTGATGGTACCTCACTCTGTAGATATCCTATTGAATAAAACCCAAATGCAACACCTCACCTCTGCGTGGTTAACAAGGTATGAATTAATTCTGTTTGCCCCTCACATCCAAATTAAGAGGTGTTGTGTTCTTAATCCGGCTGAACTCTTACCTTTCCCGCAAAACACTGTTTGCGGTGACGAAGAATTACATGATTGCCTGTATACCACTGAACAAGAAACGAAGGGCAGGATAGATCTCATAGATACTCCTTTGGATAATGCAGAAGGGGAGCTGTTTTGTGATGGCTCCTGCTTCAAACTTTTAGATGGTACATCTACAGCTGCTTATGCAGTTACTACATTGAGTAAAGTTGTTGAAACTAAGAGAATTTCGCATAACTCTGCGCAGGCCGCAGAGATTATAGCATTGACCCGAGCTTGTGAACTCTCCCAAGGGCGTATAGTAAATATATATACTGATACAGTACGCATTTGGGATGGCTCACAACTTTGGAAGGCTCTGGTCGGAAAGAGGGTTCCTGACCTCACATGGGACCAAGATCCAGCATGGCCCCTTGATAGTGCAATTACTCTCGGCACTCTCACTCCCTAAACAGTTAGCGATCATGAAATGTGCAGCACATCGTAAGGTCATATATGATGTGGGGAAAGGGAACGCTTTTGCGGACCTGATAGCCAGACAAACGGCCACAGACCTTAGCACGGACATGTATGCTTTGAGGGAAATAAGAGATGCTTATATAATGGATGAAGGTATTGGGTCTATGCGAGATATTCAAACTGATGCCACAGTAGAAGAATCTAAAAGGTGGGCTGAAGGAATGGGGAAACTGGATGATGATGGGTGTTGGGTGGATACATCTGAAGGAAAATGGTTGCTCCCTGATTCATATGTATTGGCAATGGTTACAATGGCACACGGTCCTACACATGTGTGTGCCCAGCAGATCACAAAAATGTTAGAACAAGTTTGGGTGAATAGCAAGATTCTGGAGACTGCGAAAAGACATGTCCGAAATTGCATGATCTGCTTACAGGACAATGTGGGTAAGGGGACAGTAACTCCAAGGGGAAGCTTTAGGCCCCCTTCTGTGTTATGATGCCTACCTCCAAGGAGCCAGGTCCGACCCAGCAACCCCAGAGGCAGGCATCATTTCCCCCAGGGGAGTGCCAGCGGGCCCAAGCTGGGGCCCTTTGGACGCAGTCCTGGCACCTTAGGCGCCAGGCTCATGTTGGACCCCTGTCCTGGCGCCTTAGGCGCCAGGCTCATAAAGCTAGACATGGTTTCAAGTGTTTTAATGTGCACTTACCTGATGCAGACCATGCTGCTACATCCAGGCCCTCTTGAGGCCTGAATGGAACTACTTTACCTGTGGGACTACTTTCCACCCGGGTGTGGTCGGGGAAGGATACATACCTGATCGGTGGAAGGATACACACTTGGAACTTCTTCCAAAGCTATTTAAACCACACCCGATCAGCAACTCACGCTTCGCGTTGTTCTGCTCCTCGCAGCTGGACGCTCACCGTGTCAGCTCCTGCATCTGGACCTCAGCCACGCCTGTCAGTATCCTGGGTCACCTGCAAAGGGAGACAAAAGACCTTACCTGCTAAATCAGCACCACGGAGACATCACACCGACGATCCTGAAAAGGAAGACATCATTTTTAAAAGCATTTCGTTACGATCGCTGCAGCGCTGCATTTCTCTCACCTATCCTGGACGCCTCCATCTTCAGCAGCGATCATCCGGATCCACAGCCACTTCCCAGAGCCTAGAGAGAAAAAGACAAGAACAAGGTGAGAGAAGGAAAGGAATAGGAAAAGCTCAGTTTCCTTCTAAGACTTACCTGTTGGGTCATTCCCATTTCATTTCGGGTCTTGCCGCTTCCAGGCATTTTCCGGACCCCGGCCCCTATGGGGAAAAAAGACAAAGACATTGAATGAGCGAATGCAAAGACATTACCCGAGCGCTCATCCAGAATTTACCTGTCATTTACTGGAACTGCACGTTTCACTTCGGGTCGGCGCCATATCTCTGGCATTTCGAACCCCGGCCCCTAAGGGGAAAAAGACATAAGCATTAGCGCTTGCTGCAACAAGACAATGAACATTATTTTTAAGCTTGGACTTTTGAACTTGCAGCAGAACTTTTACAGCGCCTTACCTGAATAGTCAATCTTACCTGAACTCCCATCAATCCTCAATCCAGTGAAGTAACTGGGTTTCAACACGCCCCTGCATCAGAAGCAGGATGGAGAGCTCATCCTTCCTGACCCTAAGGTGAGACTTCACGGGGAATCGTGGAAGGGTATCGTGGAGGGTTGGAAGAGAGTGGGAGGCTTGAGCATAACTCAGTCAGTAGGTAATACTCCCTTTTCACGCACAGGGGAATATTCCTGCGAGCCAGAGAAGCCAGAGTAGAGGGGCCCTTCCTGTCCATCTTCAGAGTCCTGCGCTTCACCATTGAAGAAGCATCAGCACTCGAAGCCAGACCTGCGCCTCCGTGGGAATCAGGTGAGCGTTACATTCTGTTCCCTTCGAGGTCATTCACTTTGATTTTATTGAGATGGAACGATGTAACAATCTGAAATATGTTCTTGTAATTATTTGTGCCTTCAGTAAATGGGTCGAGGCTTTCCCCGTTAAAGATGCTACCGTCATGACCACTGCATTATGGTAAAAGAATTCTTTCCTCGATTTGGGCTCCCGAGGGTAATTTGGTCGGATAATGGTCCTCATTTTGTTGCAGCAGTAATTTTGCAGATATGCACAGCCTTACGTATTGAGAAACGATTTCACTCAGCTAGACATCCTCAAAGTGCTGGGTTGGTGGAAAGACACAATGGTATCTTAAAGAATAAGCTTGCGAAAACATGTGCCGATACCAAGCTGAAATGGCCAGATGCCTTACCTATTGTATTATTGGCTATGCGTACCACACCTCAAACTAAGACTGGGCTTTCTCCATTTGAGGTAGTGATGGGGAGACCTGCTAACATTTGGGGTCTCCCAAAACCTAAAGCCCTGAGAGAGGTGGAAAATGTATTGCTTGTGTACTACTGTAACCAGTTAACTAAAAACCTGTATTTCATTTATCACCAGGTGCACTCAGCTTTACCTGTACGGTTCACGGGCCCAGGACACGATATACAGCCTGGAAGTTGGGTCCTAGTGAAGGCCTACGAGAGGTCTTCCTGTCTCGCGCCTCGCTGGCGGGGACCCTACCAGGTGTTGTTGGTCACCCGGACAGCAGTGCGGGTGGCTGGAAAGAAGCACTGGATCCAAGCGACGCATGTCAAGAAATTTCCTCACCCGACCCCACACGTTATAGAAGAAGCAGAACCCCTCGCTGATGCTACAGTCTCTATCCTGGAGTAGCAAACAGCGCTGTGAGTGCGTCGGAGAATTTCTCTGAGCCCGAAGAGCTTGGGGAACAGTCCATTTCGTCTCCGCACTCTCTTGAAAAATCACTTCCGGAAAATACTGTTTCAAGCTGTGCGACTTCCATCGCCTCCGATACGTCGCTTCCCTCAGGAAGTGACGACACCTTATTTTCAGACCAAACAGTCTTGGGTACCACCAGGTACAACCTTCGACGAAGAAAATAGAACTACGGCACGGGGTTTTCGTGCATCTGGAAAAGGGAAGTGATTGGAAGTTTTCTTTTTGTATAAGAAAGTTTCTGTTGAACAAAAGGGATTCTGCTGGCTAGGGTTGGGAAGGACTAAGAAATCACGCGATCGTAGCGTCGCCAGCAATGAACATTGGGGTCGTCGATTGAAGAACTACAATGCCTGCCACCTCCACTGCTGCTCCCCGCACTGGACTTGTGAATAAGGGGGTGACCAACTTGGACAATGACCAATGCGCCTGGGCCTCGAAAATGTACTGCTGTGTTTTGATAATGATAATTGTTATTTTTGCAACTACTGTTGTAGGACTTTGGTATTTTGAAGAAATCTATCCTCTGAAACCTTTACTACCGACCGAGATTGTACCAACTGCTTTGACTCCCTCTGTAAACCTTCACACTCTGCCCCCTAGAGACTCCCAACATAGACAAAAGTATCATAATAACACTCTAATGATAGTAATGAATGCAACTCATGCCATTTTTAATAAGAGTAATTGTTGGATTTGTACTCATCTACCGCAACATGGGAACAAGGGGCTGGGGTGGTATATCCATCCTTTACCTTTAACGACTGCTTGCTATGCCTCTCTTAGAGCATTATTCTTTGGCCGTTGGAATGATAGCATCTCAGGGAACTTTGATGGAACTAATCTGAATGATTTTGAGAAACGTGAATTAACTCCCCTGGGATGCTCGCTTTTTGCAAATAGAGGTAAACTCAATGCCACTTCTATTAGGCCGTCTGATAAACTATCTCTTCCTTTTCAAACTCTAATTTCTTTTAAAATGGCTCAGATAGGCAATAAGGATGCCGTGCCTCCTTCTTATTCTATAAATCATAGCCCTGACTCGGTCCCCTTTTGTGTACAAAGAAATGGCACTCGGCCAATGGGAGATTTTGAAGGTTGTAAGAACATTGTAAATTTGACTGGAGAAAACAGGCCTCTGTATGTAGGATGGCCTGTTTATTTTGTTTGTGGTAGTTTAGCATTTCCCTGGTTGCCCAAGGATTGGCAGGGAAACTGTTATTTAGGAATACTGTTACCCGGGGTATTTGTAGCTAGTACATTGGAGGTTTCTAAGGCTCGCCCACGGCGGGACAAGAACGGAGATACCCCTGGGCAAGTATTGGGAGATATAGCGAAATCAGTTGTGCCCTTTTGGGGACAAATATCAAACTCTGAGAACATTAGGGGATTAGCAAGGGTACTGGAGAGAACGATCAACCGGACCATGGACATACTCTACAATATGACCTTAGAACAAAAAGCAATAAGATTGGTAGCACTCCAAAATCGGATGGCATTAGATGTCATTTTGGCAGAACGAGGTGGAGTATGCAAATTGGTGGGGTCCGCTTGCTGTGTTTTCGTACCAGATTCCTCGCCGACAATTTTTAAAGCAATACAGAACTTGCATACTCTTAGTTCTGAAGTACATATCCCTGTAGGAGATTGGAATCTTAGCACCTGGTTCTGGGATTCTTTACGATCTTGGGGTTGGAAGGTGCTTTCTGTTATTCTAGTTATTTTGGGGATCCTGCTATTCCTTTGTTGCTGTTTTCAATGTCTTTCGAGTATATTTGGAATGCTAGGGGGATGTTGTGCCCAAGCAGTGAGCACAATAGGGCATAAAATATATGCCCCAGATACCTCATCTAAAGGGTTCGTGTTACAAGAGGTTCTGATGAACGACCTAATGGCTATAGATATTACAGACAACGATTCGGGATGCATGGATGACAACACATGGAGTTATTTGCAAAAATATTAGAAATTATGTTAGCACTTGGCATAGGCCAAAAGGAGGGTCTGTTGGAATTGAAAAGATATTATGCCTCCTATCGCAGTATTTGAATATGTGTTGGCCTACGCCAAGTTGTCTAAAATATCATGTAAATGGACTCCGCGGCAAGGTCTTGACCTTAACGTAAAATTGTGTAAATCGCCATCTTGGATTTAGCCGACATTTTAGGTTCTCTTGTAATGTGGAAGTCACCCTGAACATCAAAATGGAGGCCGAATGACATTCTGAGTGAGATTCTGGCCGTTGTGACTACCGCACACATGAATAAGTAATATGCCTGCAGGCCACTTGTCGGGGTCGCGAACTGAGACCTTGTCCTATCCCTGACCTATGTGTAAATGAACAACTGTGTCAGCGGAACTGATCAAAATGCATACATTATGGGATTGACCTGGCAAGGAACCCTAGGCCTGGTCTCAAGAATGGTTAACCCGCGAGGGGGTTGGCCACGGCTGAATAAAGAATATAAAAGCCCAAGTATTCCAATGTACGGTCTCTCTACTAATGCATCGAACCTTCGTTGAAGTTTGTTACGTTACTCTGAGAGCCGAATAGCTATCCGTTTGTCAATTGACTTTTTGGTAACTGTTGTAGCTTTTAAATAAAGCACTTTGTAGGTCCTTTGTAACCTGTGTTGGTGTGTTTCTTTTTGGCTTCCCAGCCTCATATCAATTTCTTTGTTTTCACACCCCTGCGAGCCATGCTGAGGGGCCCCCTCCAACTCAGCAACAAATCAAGAGTCGCACTACACGCTGGGCCGGCCTAGACAATCACACTTGCGCAATACGCACAAACGTGCTGCTGAAGGGATATGGCGCACACTGCACTAGGAGAAAGATATAAATATGTGTTTTAATATAATATACAGCACACTTTCTGAGAAAAACTGGCTAAAAAGCCAGAGTGTTTGCAATTGTTTTGTAGGGTAACACCAATCCAATAGATGCAAGTCACCAACAGTGCACACAAACATTAATGCTTTGCCACAATGAAAACATGTCCAACTGGCTGCACAATGTAGACCTGTGTAGACACGTAATAACAATGTAGTAAAGCTTGGCAGGCCATATTTAGACACATCTAGACTGGTTGCACAAAAAGGCCAGTCGAATCAATAACACTCATCAAGAAGAGAACACACATTCAAGCCCGTGTCTCTGTGGCCTCTAACAACACGGGCAAACTCTTTAAAATCTGAAAAGAACTGGTAAATCCTGTTGCGGTCTTTACCTCTCCTGTTCCCTCCCAGGCCCTCTGTATGGCTCTGTCATCTCACTTCTAAGCTAAAACTCAGGACATCCTGTCCTCCATCTCCTCTTCCTCCCCCTCTTCCTCTCTCGGCCCCCATTTGGCCATCTGTACCTCTCTTCCTCCTTTCTCCTCTTTCTCTCGGACAACACCTGACAAGGTTTCTAGACAAGTCCGATCCATGAAAGTGTCATCCAAACAGATCCTCTCCTGCTCCACCAAAACCATCAAGAACCATATTGATACCCTCGCTCCAGCCTTGACTGATCTCTCCAATGGCTCCCAGTTGCTGTAAGTATCAAGTTCAAGACCCTTTGCATTGTCCACAAGACTTTCTGGGCCCGGGGCCCGTACTACATCCAACGCTCTCTTCCGAAATATCTTCCTTCTCGAGCCCTTCGCTCAGCTACCTACAACTCTCTAAGGGTTAGACGCTTCTCCAGGCAGAGAGTGGGGGGTAGATCTCTTTCCTCTGCAGGTGCCTCCCTCTGGAATAGCCTCCCTGACCCTCTCAAACTTGAGCTGGACCACCTGAAATTCTGGAAGCAGCTCAAAACCTTCCTCTTCTCCTCTGCTTTCTCTCTCTCCCTCCCCTGCTGGCCTACCTGACCTACCTGTCTGCTGTACGGACTGGTTGCTTGGCTACCCTCAGAGACTCACTGAGTCCAGACTCTTTCTTGATCAGTCACCCTTGCACTGCCTCTGGGCTTACTATGCACTTAGGGGCTGTAACTGTAACCCTACAGTCCCTTGTTCTCCTTGCACTACCCAGAGCCACGCTGCCCTGGCTGCACTTACTCAGAGCATTGCTGCCCTGTTTTTCCCTCCCCTCTGCCTTGCACTTCCCCCTCCCTTTCCCCTTGCACTTTTCATTCTCGCACTTGCACGATCTGAATGACACAAGGCCTAGTAAGATCGTTTGTCTTGTCCTCCCTCTATCTTCCCTTCATTGTCTTGTCGCGCCTAGAAACACTCGTGTGCAGGCGCATTTTAAATGACTTATATCTTATAATTTGATCGCAGATGCCCAGAAAAATATACAATGCCACAGTAAGAAATGGCTGGACTGGCAGCAACCAAATGGCAGTCTATCCAGGTAATTCACTTAGCAGGACTGCTTTATCAGAAATGCCCAGTTGAAAAAAAGTCATATCAAACTGAAGAATGACTAGACTGGCTGCACCAAAATGCCTCTCCTGCCACTAATACTACATATCATGCCTGCTTAGCCTGGACATGGACAACTATTATGATTTATCGCACAGTCCTGCCCCCCCACACATTCTCTCTCCCTCCTATCCCCTACTCCAACCTCCAAAATCAGCTCCTTGTCCCAGAATTACCTCCACGTCCCTCTCCCTTGCCCCAGAGCTTACGGTTGAGGCTCCTTGCCTCATAGGTAAGTACTGGGATGAGGAAGAGTGGGACTTGGAGTTATGAAGATTACTGGTAGCTAAGTCCGGCATTACCTCCATGTACCTCTACCTCATCCGATTACTTGTGTATGAGGCAGAGTGCCTTATACACAAGTACTGTCTCATACACACTGGGACGAGGAAGAATAGGGCTAGGAGTAATGAAGATTATCAATAAGTAATCCAGGCATAAACACAAGTATTGGTGCAACACCATTGAGTTGACTGAGATTCAGCACTCCCCTCCCTCCCCTGAAATGTTGGGCTATGTTGACTCAACCTGGCTGACCTTCAGAACAGTTGCCAGACAGAACAGGACACAGATGTTAAACGACACCTGGGTTTCGGTGTTAAAAAAAACCCAGCAATTACTAAGATAAAGCATTTCACTGTTAGTACCTGCATTCAAATGCCACATTTTTTAGGCAATTGAAATCGTGATGTGGGTTTAATACTTGCATTCCAGGGGAGTGATTGGAAGGGTAGAGAGGGAACAGGAGACTACTCATTCTCACAGCAGTCCATAAGCGGATGCTTTCAACCTTAAATGAGATAGTTAACTGCTTGTAACATTGAAGCTGCACTAGAATAGTCTCATTAAAATGCGTAGAGAAATTAGATGCCCCAAACAAATAAGTTTGTCCCTCCCCTACTGCCCATGAAGTTAGCGCCTCTCCCAACATTTGAAGGGTTAGCCCCCAAAAAGTATGTTTTGTAGCGCCCCTGAACACAAGCACACACACCATTCACCATATACACACACCAAGCCATCGATACATTTAAGTGTGCATTATTTCACCATACTGGCACACACAGGCAGCCATCTGTACATTTACGTGTGCACCCTTTCACCATACAGGCACACACACCCAGGCTCCCACCCATACATTTAAGTGTGCACCCTTTCACCATACAGGCACACACCCAGGCTTCCACCCATACATTTAAGTGTGCACCCTTTCACCATACAGGCACACACACAGGCTCCCACCCATACATTTAAGTGTGCACCCTTTCACCTTACACTCACACAGGCAGCCACCTATACATTTAAGTGTGCACCCTTTCACCATACAGGCATACAGGCAGCCACCTATACATTTAAGTGTGCACACTTTCAATTTACACTCACACATGCACACGTCATGGGGTTGAGGGAAGCCCTAACACTTAAAAAAGAAATTGGCATCATTACAACTATGCCGGACTGGAAACAACAGTGACGGTAAGCTTACTGGCACCGTTGTTTCCGGGCCGGCCTATTACAGCTCTGCGGGTGGTTGCCGTCCTGCCCAGCAGGTCAGACCTGCCGGGCACAATGGCACCCACCCGCATAGTTTTCACAGAAGCACTGGTGTTAACGGTGCCGGATCTTCTGTGGTCCCCATTCCCATAGAGTCCGATAGGACTTTACGGAAATGGGGACTTAGCATTTGCCGGCGCCTGACTTCCCAGACCGCCGGGGTTGTAATCCCTCAGTGTTACCAGGAAATCGGGTGCCGGTAAATCATTATGGGTCTGGCGGCAACCTGCTGATAGCACCAGCACGGTTACCGCCAAACCCGTAATGAGGCCCATCGTTTCTTTTTGAAGTCACTCTGACTTCATAAAGAAATTAATTCCGTTAAGGACCAAACCATAACGGAAATCATTTCTTTGTGAAGGCAGAGTGACTTCAAAAATAAACTATTTATTTTTGAAGTCATAGGGCTCCCCGCACCCGATGACATGGAGGCCCCCAACCTAGGGTCTTCCATGCCATGGGAAGAGCTCAGCCCTCGTACTTCAAAAAGAAACTTTCTTTTTGTAGTCACTCTGCCTATATAAAGAAATTATTTTTGTTACAGAAATAATTTCTTCATGAATGCAGAGTGAATTAAAAAATATTTTTTGGGGGGGAAAAAATATTTTTCATTTTTTTTTTTTCTACAAGTGGGGCCCCTACAGTCTTTTGACCATGAGGATGCTGGTGGAGGTGATGGGGATGTCATGTGGCTGAGACATACTGATGTTTTACAATTACAGCTATGTTAGGCATTTTTACATGTCCCTGTACAAAGGGGGGAAGAGTCATTTTCCCCTTCCCCATTGTCTATGTAAATGTGCCATTAACCTCATTCTCTTCCTTTGTATCGCTGGTTTCCAAAATCATGTGTTGCGGCCTGGATGCAGATGGGTTACCAGCTTCATCTTGGTTGACATCATCATCATCATCTTGGGCCCCATCATTGGTGGATGTGAGTGGCAATGGAAGGGACAGGAACGGCCCATATTGTGCATCTCTGCTTGTTTCACTGGGCTTGTCAGTAGATACAATGTGAACATTCTCTTCCAATTGTGCCACAGAGACAGTGGGTTTAACCTCTGTTGCATGCCTCTCTCCTCCCCTGGCACTTTAAAGTGCTTCAGACATGTTGGCACTCATAAAGGCCCCTTCTACATAAGAATATGGCACACTGTGGACTCAATTACAGAGACTGGATTCCCTTGTTGTGTAACTTTGTAAGCAGCATGTTTTTGGTGTGGCCACAAAAAAAAGCACTGTCATTTGCATAATCTAATATTCTGCCTGTCTCCAAACAATTCTGTGATATTCTTCTCCTCAAACTAACACATGTTATGTTTGTTTAGGTCATGCAACGTTGTCACTCATTGGGATTCTCTACTTTCTAGTACTTATGTAATGTAATGTAATCTGTCATTTGTATCACACCTTTTCCCATTGGCATTGCCTCAAAACGCTGACTGAATATAATCTCCTCTTGCATACCATGAAATATAAGGCTTTTTCTCTGAAACTAGTATTTGATCTGGCCTCTAAAAGACAAGGGTGTAACTTACAGCTGCATTCAGTAATCTCCACGTGCTTACCACTAAATATAATACTTTTTCTGTGTGACTGATGTTTTCTCTGGCCATTCAGGTAATTTGTTAAGTCACTGTGATGCTATCCTTCCAAGTACTGAAATGGCTCCATCACATCCACTGATATCATCTTATCTTGTCTGACCCTTGAACGATTTCAGATTCACTTGCTATTACTGACTACAAACTCCTTCCATCTACCAAGTAATATAAGACTTTTTATGTTCACTTGTATTTTCCCTGGCCACCATAAATGACACAATAATGTACAGCCCCTGAATATAAACTTGTCATGCCTACCAACAAATAGAATACTTTTCTCGGCAACTAGCATTTGTCCGGGCTCCTAATGCACTTATGGACACTTAACAAAAACGACTCTTGCCTATCAAGAAATATGACTTACTTTGTGCAGTTAGTATTAGGTCTGGCCTAAAAAAGAAGACTCGCTCAGTTAGAGCCACTAAATTCACTCTCTTGCCTAAAGCCTATTTATAAGATTTAGTATTTACTATTTTCCAACTTGCAAAACGTATTTGACTGCAACTAAAAGATGGTGCAGTCACTTATAGCCCTGGATATCATTTCCTCCTGCCTACCAAGACAACTAAATTGTTTTCTTTGAAACTAGTATTTGTTCTTGATAGTAAAATATGGTGAACTCACTTACAGCCATTGAGTATAATCTCTGCCTGCCTATCAAGCATTGTAATACCTTTTCTCTGCAACTAATAGTTTGTCCAACCAAAAATGAAAGCACACTCATTTACAGACACTGAACCTCATCATAAGTGGGTGGTATCCCAGTCGTAAATCTGGCGGGACACCAGCCAATGCAAATTGCGTTACTGCAACTCAAGCCAGCCCTATTAGCACCAGATCCGGATTTGGGGTTGGGCAGTACGTCCCCATTCATACTGGGTCCATTGGACACAATGGGGCATTTCCAGCACTTTTACGGCGGCGCTAATAACGCCAAAAATGGACAGAGAGTTGCCAGATTTACCTCCAGTTCAAAGCTAGAGGTAAATCTCAAACTGTACACCCAACTCATAGTTGGGTGGAGCGGTAATGCAGCAGTAATAGCGCTGCTGCCGCATTTCTACTGCTCCGCCCAACTTGTGATGAGGCCCACTGAATGCAGCATTCTCTTACCTAAAAAGAATTCTAAGATCTGTTATTGGCAACTTCACAACTTACTAACAAGCATTTGGTCTGGCTATCAAAATACTGCTCATTCACTTACAGCCACTGAATACAATAACCTGCTGTCCACCAAGAAATTTAAGGTTTGTTGGTTGCAAAAAATGTTGGTCTGGCCAATAAACTGTGTCACTTACAGCCAATGAATACGTTCTCCTCCTGCATAGCAGGAAGTGTGACTTTTCCATTGTAACTAGTATTTACTTTGGCCAATGAGTGACAGTGCTACTACTTACAACAACTGAAAATACTGTTCTCGTGCCTGCGAAGCAATTTAAGAAATGTTCTATGCAGTTAGTGTTTGCCCAGGCCACTAAAAGAGGACACACTGATTTACGTACACTGAATTCACTCTTTTGCTTAAAAAGAATTCCAAGATTTGATATTTGCAGCTTAAAACTTCGCGACAAAATTTTGGTCTGGCCACTAAAGGATGACACAGGCATTTGCAGTTACTGAATATAAACTCCATCTGGCTACCAGGGAAAATACTAAAATACTGTTTCTATGCAACCAGTGTTTGTTCTGGTAAGAAAAAGACAACCCACTCAATGACAGATGTTGAATGCTTTCCATTGCCTGTAAAGTATTTTCAGATGTGTTATTCACAACTTCACCAGCACCATGTATTTGATCCGACCACCAAATGATGGCACCGTCAGTTAGAGCTACTGCAGGCAATCTAACCTCCTACATTCCTCCAAACAATCCTGTTTTACTTTTTCCTCACACTGACAATAAATGCAATGTGCATTGAATTCATGCAAAGTTGTCACTGGAATGTCGAGTCAGTGCTAGTGACAAAAGGATGGCCTATCCTATTTTAATTTCCTACCCTCCATTATGTATATCCTACTTTAAATGTCTACCGGTCCCTCAAATTCTTCAACTAAAACCGATTTGAATTTTCTGGGTACAGCATTCACACATAGGCCGTTTTTTTTTTTTCGCGCCACTTTTTGCCGAACATTTTTTGCAGAAAAAATCATTGACAAATATTGATGGGGGTAAGGACATATAAGGGGTAGGGTGAGGTATAGGGAATGAATAATAGGGGAGTAGGGTTTGGGGGTAACCACTCAAATAATAAAAACAAATTCAATTAATTTTTTTGGGAAAAAAAGCAGTGAAAAAAATACTGGAAATGAATGAGCATAGAACCACATTTTTGCCCTTATTCATTTCCTACCTCTGCCACAAATACATCGCATTCTGTCAACTGTGCTAGCATGAGCCATGCACGGCATGTCTTTTTTTATAGCCGAAATCTCCCCAGACCAATTTTCCCAATACATAAGTGCTTCGAATGATTAACAGGCTTAGGTAGGGGCCCTTCTTAGGATATCAAAACACGTGGAAGTGTCTGCAATAGGAATATGTGGGGGGGTATCCGTATTTGTATTGACAGGTTTTCTTCTACCTTGGAATTCCACAATGTGGGTTAATAGAACATTATATAATCCCTGGACTAACCACGGTTACTTTTATGTAACACAGCCCTTGTGTTATCTTGTGCATCTTAAACGCATGCATTATCTCACCCTTGTCTAGGTGAACATGAATTAAGTCATCATGCGAGTTACAGTTAGAATAAGTGAGTGGTAGCGTGTTATTGGCACCAGTGTGGACCTATTTTAGGATGCCAGCCTGTGACGCACGCCATAAAGAAGACATCCACAGTCAACACACTTTGAGCATCTCTACTGTAAACACAACACGCTACTCTAAAATACAAACAAAACCGAAACGGGATGATGTAACCTTTAAGAAAACGTGTCTTAGGCCCATTGTTCCACTTATAGTGTTACTCATCACACTCAATCAAGACTCGGGTACTACTCATACCTGCCTAACCTCCGGAATTTTTTCGGAGACTCCGAAATTTCAAGCATTTCTCCGGGTCTCAGGAAAAGTTCCTTGAATCTCAGGAATTTTGAGATTCTTTCAGGTCCGTCATATTCTCCACATGATTGGCTGCCGCCCGTAGCCAATCAGGTGGAGAATATGACGGACCCAGAAACGGCGCGAAATGTTCGTGCCAACTGCCTGCATCACTATAATAATAGTGCTTTCAATCCATGTCATTGGATTGAAAGTACTATTATTACAGCGGCGGTGCCACGTTCATTTTGCTTACCATAGCACTGAAAATAATTCATTCAATGCTATAGTAAGCAAAATGAAGGCGGCGCCGCAGCCGAAATAATAGTGCTTTCAATCCATGTCATTGCATTGAAAGCAGCATTATTTCTGCTGCGGCGCCGCCTTCATTTTGCTTACTATAGCCTTGAATGAATGATTTTCAGTGCTATAGTAAGAAAAATGAAGGCGGCGGCGGCGCTGGCGAAATAATGCTGCTTTCAATGCAATGAAATGGATTGAAAGCAGTATTATTTCGGCTGCAGCGCCGCCTTCATTTTGCTTACTATAGCATTGAATGAATTATGAATGCTATAGTAAGCAAACTGAAGGCTAGAACAACCGAGTTTACCTTTTTGACAGGTGGGCGGGGTGTGTGGGCGGAGCCGTGTGCAAATGGGCTGAGTCTTGTGTGGCTGCGGGCGGGGCATACATCTCAGGAATTTTAATTTTCAAATGTAGGCAGGTATGGTACTACTATTTGACTTTTATCTCGAAATAATTTACATAGATGTCAATGTGTGAACTAATACACCTGTGCACAAGAACTATGTTTACAGAGCACATTTTTTTACACACACTCAGCAGAAAACACTCTTACCAACTGTCTCTAGAGAGACGCGCTCCACAGGCATTGAAACACCATAAATAATATCCGACACAGCCTTCTCTTTAGTTGGCATTCACTACCTAGGAACTCGTGCTAACACGTCCTTCTGTCGATTTGTCGACAGGTCTCACTGGATCTTTAATGTAGATTCAACTCGTTCTCATCTTCCTCAGGACAGGTCAGACAAGCATTGCCAAAGCCAACCGTTCTGGATGTTGGCAATGGAGCAGCCATGATGCATTCTCCCAGCAGCGCTCTGCCATGCATGAGTCTGCAGCATTCAGGGTTACAACGCACTGGGCCCAAGATGCTCGTGTCTCGTGTTTCTGACAGCTCCAGCTCAGGGATGCCCTTTTCAGTGTTGGCTAGTTGGTGGTGTTTAAGCATCACCTAACAAAAACGATTGCATTGGTATACTGCCAGAAAAGATACGACATGTGAGGATGGACACACAGCTTGTGGGTGTTGTTTGGTACTTGCCCAGCCATTGACTGTCCAATGTCATGCTAATCTCTATGTCCATTCCTCCTCACTGCTTGACCGTCCCCACCCAAACCACACCATCTCTGGATTTCTTTGCGCTAGCTCAAGCAGTGAGCTCAACCTTTGGCCTGCCAGTGTTGTTTCTGAGTCTTGCAGCTGTAAATGTGCTACAGGTGTAATTAAAATATCTGTGCTGCATCAGCAAGGATTTAAGTGGGCCGGGGCTAGCCTGGGCAGAGGCCCGGCAGGCTCCGAAAATGGTGTCCACGACGGGGCCCTGCCAGGTATCCCTAAAGTCCCCTGCTAACCCCAGCCCACCAGGCTCCTAGAAGCCATGTTTTTTTTCCTAAAGCCTGAATCTCTCGCTTGATAGCGAGAGCTTCAGACTTTTAAAAAAAAGCATCAGCTTTTCATTGTGTCCCTTTTGCAAAATCGAGTCTGGGCTGTTAGGGGGCGTGGCCTAAAAGGCAGCATTCAGTGTTTCCTCTTAATTGCTGCACCTACCCCCTGCCAGGCCACGCCCCTGACGAACCCTGGCTCAAGTTTGAAGGTCACTTAAAGCACTCTGCATCAGTGAATTTGCTAAAGGGCTGAGCTTGCTCCATGGGCTAGTCTGTGCTGAAGTTAATCTTCTACGCAAAGTGATTCTGAAGCATAATGAGTATAATGTCTTCAATCTATTAGTACTGCCACCTGACTCACTATCTATCTATTGTAAGGGATGTCATTTCACCAAAATGCCAGTGGTAGCGGAAGTGACATCGCACAACCCTTGACCTCTGATGATATCAAAGGAAGTGATGTCATTTGACCCCTCCCCGAAGTGACATCACAGGAAGCAATGGAACACGACCTTTCACCCCACAACAACAGGAAGTGGCATCACATAGCTTTGTTTCTGAGTACACTGCAAAAAATATGGTTACGATATCACTGTAAAGTGATATACATTTCATACAAGAAAGGATCACCATATGCATCATTAATATCAGTGTGTATAGACCCATATTCCCGAATCACTGTGAATGCAAGCAGACGTCCATGACCAAATGATAATGATGTGTCATTATATAGCACTTACGCTTAAGCACGTCATGTACAACAAATATACATACAATATCACCCAACCTGTGTTGGTACTCGTTTATCAACCTCAGCAGGATGAAAAGCTGAGCTGACCCTGCTGGGAGTCAAACCTGCAACCTGCAGGTCACACACACATTACAGCAGCCAGCGCTCAACCCACTGAGCTATCTTATTGGCTATACCCATCAGAAAACCTTCCACTCCGGAAACCAAGAGCCACCTGCTGCTGGCCCCAGTCCATGAGCCTCAAGGTAAAAAAAAAAAAAAAAGATTTTTTTTTTGGTATTTTTTTTTAGGGCTAGCAAGGGAGACCACAGGGGTAGCAAGGGACATCCACATAAATGACATACATGTCTGGAATGCTCTTATATAACTTGATTCACCCATAGACCTCAGTGCGCTGACATGACGACAGCAAAGAACAAAGCAGTGTCAGGAAACGGGAGAGCGAAAGCCCGGAAAATGCGATGGATACATTAGCCTAGCAATCAGAATATTGAGACCCCAGTATTGAAGCCCTCACGTGGATTAGCCACTGCCTCTGCGCAGCATGATCCTGCCATGCCTGTACATACTGACCGTGGATACACAGTGATTCCAGCATCAGACCCCTTCCTCTCAGACAAGCAGTGCTTACAAATCAGAGTATGTCATGGACGAAAGAGACTTACGAGTTTGCAGAGGAAATACTGGCAATTGTAATTACTGTTAATGCTCTTCAGTGGCGTTGCCAGGAATAAACGTAGGAGGGGCACAGAGGGAGCCACAGACAAAAGTAGGGGGGCACCTATAAAAGGACAATGTGTGACGTCAGAAGCACAATTATCACATCCCACTGCACCTCCCCTCCCATAATAATGTAGGTACTAAACCATTAAGTCACTAATGACCCATCATTATCGGTTTCATGCACTACATTCTGATTGGAAGGGCTGCTTTTGGCTGCAGGGGGAACTTAACAGCTCTTCATTTTTGTGTGGCAGCATTGATTGCGGCCCTGTGCGTGTGCTGTGCTGACGGACACCACACTGTAGACAGTGCAGAGAAAGTAGCCCAGCTGAGGTGGGGCTGGGGGGCACAAAGGGGATGTCAGAGGAGCCCCCCCCCCCACCCGCCCCAACCCCACTAGCAACGCCACTGATGCTCTTGGCAATTATGCAATAAAATGAAGGGTCCACGTGATTCGAAGCATTGCAGACCCTACAGCTCTTCCCCATTTCCGAGTGTCATAGGACTCAATTTTACTTAATGCCTCCCTTATTCCTTTTGTGTGGAAGTAATTACCTTAACACAAAAGCAGGCGGAATTGAAAAGTTTCAGGATAGAAACTTGAAATTTGGCAGTGGTGACACATGCAGCATTTCCAAATATTACACCTTTTACTGTTGCCGCCAAGCACGCAATCAAGTCCTTACTGAAAGTGTCTGAAAGCATGCACAAGGCAAAATGAATGGGCTCCATTCTATCGGCTCACACAGAACAGTCAATGAGAAAAAAGTGTGCTAGGATTAAAGGAAAATAAACCATGTTTAATTGGCGCACCTTGGGCTTTAATGTCAGAGGCTAGCAACCTATTGCCTGGGCACGCTCATGCTTGTTTGTAGCTTCAGGTAAACTGAGACACCAACTGCCCCCACTTGGATTGCCCACAGTCAAAGATAGAAACAAAAAAGGGACATGCATTTTACAATGTTGTTCTGGAGCCTCCATAGTTGTATGAAAACAGAAATACCACATTCCTTTCAGATAAACAATTACAAAGTAATATTTATTCTAAAACACGGTGGCCAGTCATAATTTCGAAAAAAAAATGTCGACAGACAAAAATGTCGACAAAAAAATGTCGAAAAAAAAAATGTCGACTTTCGTTTTTTTTAATTATATATTTATTTTAGGGGTTCGGGAGTTAAAAAAAAGGGAACAATTAAAAAAAAAATTAAAAAAAGGGGTTGGGGGGGAACCCCACCATTTTAAAAAAAAAATGCATTGAAAAAAAAAGTCTGACATTTTTTTTTTCGACATTTTTTTTTCGAAATTTTGACTTTCGACATTTTTGTTGTCGAAATTATCACTATAAACCCTAAAACACTAGATTACTGAAATGTTTTTTTAAAAGATTCAGCTGGTTGCCAAATAAATTCGATTTCAAAAAGAGAAATACATTGAACTAATTGTACATTTGATATACGATTCTTAATTGTGTGTTGTTCTTAAATTGTGTTTAATATTTAGTAAGCATTTTTTTGACCTTCAGAAAGTCTTTCATTTTGGTGCTCATGCTTAGCACCTAATTACTTCAAGATGGCCACCCCATTGCTCTGCCTTATGTTCACATATCTTGAGATCTATGTAGGTGTGGTTTGGATGGAGGAAAACAGGGATCACCTAGGTCCTCACACCCTGCACTCCCCACCGTACCTGTGGGGTGAAAAGACAGCCCCAGAGTGACAGAGATGCAACAGCCATGCTAGTCCTCTGTTGTGAGAGCTAATGTAGAGTTCCATTCAAATATAAAAGCCAGTACAAAACAGTGATTTTCGACATAAGGCCTAGTGAAATGGAAAGAATTGGGCCTAGTCGACTCCACTAAAATGGACAGGTGCACAAGTGAGGGGCAATCTACCTGAGAGCTTAAAACTGATCGATATGCCCAATGAATGTGACCAGTGGTGCTGCAGATGCTGACTTTGTGTAAACTGTGAAAAGGCACCTTTTGACAGATTCAAAACTGCAGCAGTACACATATGAACATATACTTGAAAAAGATAAGCATGTGACAGATTGCGTTTATCAGGAACGAAGAGACTTCATTTTCATCATCTAAAATGAAAAGAGAAAGGCCTGTTTCATTTTTGTAAAAGTGAAAACTGGTTTCCTATGTTAACTGTGGTCTATCTGTGTGCATAAGATTCATAATGAATCTACCTTTGTTCTGATATAGTAGAAAAGAAAGATTGCATTTTAAACCACATGCCCAGATATGATGCTAACATGTTACATGTAAGCATATCTGGTCGATTTAAAGCTGTATTTTCTGAAATATGGATGCCGCTGGTGTTTTCCCCACTGAACTGAAAGGTCTGTGCCTTTGAAAATGTGAACTCAAGACCTTTTGCTGAGGGCGTCCAGGAAATAAAGGTCTGGTTTTCTGTTATACATACAATGAATATACAGAGAATTAGATCGGAATTGTGGGATTTGCAGGTAACACAGCCAGCAGAAAAGACCTTTAAGGGCAGGTCCCCCACTAACTGTGCATTAGTGGCCAACAGAAATGACATTTTCAAGGCTAACTCTACCTCAGGAAATGGCTTCACAGCCACTAAAGGATGATCAAACGTTGTATATGAAGCTGATTAGCATATCTTCGGTCAGGTGACGATGGAGAAATGCAACCTAAGCATTGGTGGGGGCTGATGTGAAACTGATAGACACATGGGATGCCTTGCCATTGACTAACATTGAATACATTTTGTTAAATAAAAAGTGCATTGTGTGTTCCACTGAGCTCATCACGGGTTCATATTAAATGGGATGAGAAGTTCGTTCTGACCATGTAAAAATAGATTATCTGTGATGGATACAACTTGAGTCATAAGATTAATCTGGTGATTCCCATAACTCTGGGGGAATAGAAAGTTGGTGGGATGATAGGTTATGGAGGTAAGGTTTGAATCAGGAAGGGGCACATTTGTGGCTATTTCAGCTCAGAGTAAATCGATAAAAATGGTAGCTCCTCCCAGGAAGGGTGTGCCAAGATATGATGAGTATTTTCTGACTTGCCTTAAAATATAGAATTCAAAAATATACATGTGCCAGCAATTATCAGAAAAATTAGGATAGCTGCCATGTTAGATTTTAAGGACACTGAAGAAGTTAAACCCACTTGTCATTTTGGGATAATGACTCTTTCTCCTCCTTCAGCCTCCATCATTTACACCCCCTAACTTCTTGTCCTATTAGCAGGCTGTGGGTGTATTGGGGGGAGGGAGAAGGAGAGAGCTGGCCAATCCGTCGCAAGGGAAATATGATGTAATGTAGTGTCTAATGGAGTGTCACCAGCCCTATAAGAGATCAGTTTTCAATCTGAGAGAGATCGTTCTTTAGACTGGGCCTTAAACATTGCATGGGAGACACAGACTGGGAAATCTAGAAGCTAGCTGGGCCTGCCGTTTGAGGATACAGAGGAAGTCTGTCAGATCTGGTCAAAGGCTTTGGTTAAGGGTAAAGGACTACCCTTGACCGAAGCCTTTGACAGATCTGTGCTGTCCTCCGAGGAGCCCTGCTGTTTCCCTGTATGCCCCATAATCAAGGCCTCATATGTAAGTAGATTAATCTGAATACCAACAAAAGTGTGGGGGAATATGCCAGTCTTAATCTCCATATTGCATAGCGGGTAGTGGGGTGGAACTGGGGAGACCCTTGGCAAATTTGACTAAATCCAACTCAAATTAATTATACTATAGAAAATCCCCCTATCCAATTTAATTTAAATTCTGTTGGGAACTTCCTGCCTTAATCCTTTCCATTAAATTGTGGGGGAGGCGGGCAGCTGTGCAGATCCTTAGCGCAGTGTATTGAAGTTAAATCAATGAATTGCCATATACTAAATAATGGGATGAGTGTTGTTAGAGTTTGAAACTAACAAAGTTCATGCCCAGTGTGTTAGAGCTGGTATAGACAATAAAGTACTTGGGAGACTCTACCTTTCTGAAACCCCTGTCTTCTGTATAGAAGGGTGTACATAATCGCAAAATAGTAACCCTAAAACGCTGCCATTCCAGTGAATGTAGGGTGTGTAAAATGAAATTTTCCATTTATGTACTTTCTATCCCAAAACGAAAATTCCAACACCTTGCATTCCCTTTGAAAACAAATTGTGCAAAACAAATGTACCCTTTCAGTCCAAACCAGAATCCCAAAGCCTTGCATTTACATTGTAGAAGGGGTGCAAAACACAATCCCCAATTTAAAACCTTGCATCCCAAATCAGAATTCCAAAACACAGCATTTTACCTAAATAAAAATCCCAAAACGATTTCCCATTGTGTTCCCACTCCCTGTACATTGCCTTCAGATAAGAGGGGCCATATCTAATTGATGCCTGGAGGCTGGGGGCTGCTGGGAGAAAGGAGTATTGTTCCAAACTAAGCAATCACTGTGTGTTTTGTATTTTTCCTATTGGTTAATTTGCAAGAAATCTGATGCAAATTGTGACGGCAAACTTCATAATGTTACCTGTGTCTTATAACAACTGAAAGTCCTTTAAACCTATGTTAGTCAATTGCTGCAAGAAATTAGAATTTGTGATATTGTGTAGTGCCACAGCATTGGTGGTATGATTCTTTGCAATAACTTAAATAAACATATATTGTTAATATATACTGGCCTGGTTCCTAGCTGATTGATGGTAAAGAGGATATTTTGGCATAGGGTACAATAGAAGTGGAGGCCTCACTAAAGTGAATCTGTAAAGCGTTTTGTTGTGCGCCACCTTGCTTGGTGGGGAAGGAACTCCCTGAGTTGCGAGTGATCGTATAATAAACCGTGACAGCCCCAATGTCTTCCCCATGCTGACAATTGCCCACCCTCCCCACTCCTTTTGTCTCTGTTTCCCTCACTGTGTTCTTATCCCTATGATTGTAAAGGGCTCTGTATCTATCCAAAGCTAGATCTGCACTCAATAATAATAATAATAATAATAATAATAATAATAATAATAATAATATAATATTATTAATAATAATAATAATAATAATAATAATAATAATAATAATAGGTGAAAATACAAATTGGTTTTAGCATGTCCATGGGTGCTGAAAGGGTGGGGACATACCAAAAGTGTGTGATTTGACAGGTATGTAAAAAGCAGGTGTTTCAAACTTGCATTAATGCACATGACCTTCCAATGGAAGCATCTATATGGACACCTATGCAAAACCTCTAGGGTTACTGTATAATTCATTCTAAGCCTATGTTGGTCACTATGTTTATATGCCTGTTTCAAAGAAAGGAAACAAAACATCCCGAGAGGGTTCTGTTTTACACTGATAGGGCAGTTAGATCCTGCCGTAAACGCTAAAGGCATTACTGACATGGTTCCCCCTGCTCATGGGCACTTTTCTAACTGGGGGTTCCAAACTTTTGCACTCATCTAGTCACTGGAGCCGGACAGCAGCTCTGTGTCTCTCTTACCTTCCCAATTCTCCAGGCATTATCAGCCTCTTCTGGATGGGGAAAAAAATCAATTCTTGGACAATGCACCGGTGTTATTGGCTAACACCTGCCATTTCAAAATGAGATGTTTCCCTCATCTCTCAACTTTATCCACCTTAGCTTACTGTTTCTCTTCAGAGAATGACCAGGGGTCACTTTGGATCTCCTAGGTATATACCACCACTCTATTATGACTATCCAAGATCTATAACCCGTAAACTCCCCTTCCACTGACTAAATTACTTCTACATTTCTATGTTGCATTCTAGATAGGTTTGCGCTATATCAAGTACAAATGGGCTCTATATTCCATTCATCCATAGTGCTGATATGTTTGCCTATTGTGTGGCACCTTCGGTATCGATAGTGTGGTATTGGGCCTATTGCTCGATTAACAACTGGTCAAATTATTTTACGTTCGATAGCTTTGCTCGAATTCTCCCCACAAAATGTAGATGATGAGTTGAGGTTAGGCAAAATTGGTGGGTGTGTAGGGCAAGGGTGATTCAGTGAAGTTCAATAGTAAAAATGTGGAGCAAAAAATAAACAAGCAAAAATATTCAAGCAAAAGAAATAAAGTAATAGACCTACATGCCAATTGCACAGATGGATCAATGCCTCCTCCCTGGGTATGTGCATTGAATCAGCATATTGGGTATTAGCAGGGCTAAGCTCCTGGTCTTCACCGGGGGATCTGAAAGGAATAAATCAACTGGAGTGAAATATTTTGAGATGGATGTGGAGCTTTAATGTGTTGTGGGGATGGGGGAAGCTCCACCTCACCCGCCTAGGCGCTTTACATTGAGGCTAGATGCATTCGAAGCACTATAATGGGCCAGGGGGATGGTGAGAGGACCACATCCCAATACAAAAGGAGCCCACTACAACATAATCAAATATTATCAACGCACGTAGTGTAGCATAGGCTGCAAGCAACATTGCTATTTTGCGTAGATGTTAGTACCCATAGGTAGAAGGGAAGGCCTGCACAGCGAATGCGGCATTGTATGCACTAGGCCCAAATTGCGAGCCAAGGCAGATCTCCAGCCATGCTCGAGCTCCCATGAGGACAGCCCCCAACAACCACAATGCCTATTCATTGTTCTAACAGTGTTACTCGAGAGGAATGTGCTCTACAAGGCCGTGAACACAGACCGGCGCCTGGTGTGCATGTCATCTCACACTGGCCAAAGCATGACCCAGCCCATTCCCAGGTGACGACGAATTATAGCCCATATAACTGACTAAACCTTAAGATCCCTGAATTCCATGGTACCAGGTGCCCTTTGACCACCAACCCCAAATACCAAGTCCTGAAATGTTCAAAGGGGACGGACAGGGCACATCGTTGAGCGACAATCGTGTGATTTGTATTGCAAGGTGCTGGGAGTGATAAATGATAGTTCAAAGTGAGGGTGGAGACCTTGGAGCCGGATGGTGCGGAATGGAGCGAGTGAAATGTGTGTGTGAAGGTTAAAGTGCCCCAGAACCTTCTTTGTGCCCGTCTTAATGCCTGCCAGGTGCACAGTATATTGATAAAGTAGCTATATGTTAGGAGTATAATTAATTTGTTCTTAGATCTTCGATGTGAGAAGAAGATGCTCACCACAGCACCCTCATGATGCAAGATGGACGGACTGGGCTGGAACCAATGGCCTGGCATCTCTTATGGAGCAGGTGGAGCTCTTATGGAGCAGGTGGATTATGTATAGGCACACACCAACCAGCCCAGCGGTGGTTTTACTATATGTATTGTGTCATATATGACGATCTTGACCTTCAAAAGATTCTGCTTGTACTACTTTTTGGCAGAACGTTCTTAGCAGCAGAGTTATTTGCTGTTGCTCTCATCTGCGTGTGTGATTAAAACTTGTTATCCTTACAAGATCGACTTGGGCCTTTCATCTCTAGCGGATTGTATTCTCTCTGGTGTGAGCATTCAGGCGCCTGCCTTCAGTAACATCACTGCTGTGTACTATAGTACCTAAAATATTTCTGCATCAAATCTGCCGCTGGTCCACAACCCACATTACAAAAAGGCACGTAGAACTGAGATGAGGTGAGAATTGTATTGGTCCATCAATTTACTCTTCTTAAAGATACACATTTGATTAGAAATTAAAGATACTTGTTAGGATCTGCTCCCTCTTCCTAATTGTTTCATAGGTTCTGTCCATGTTTAACAGCAGGGGTGGAAAAGATCTGTTTGATCATACTTGTGGCCAGCTGGTTTTCTCTATTGGAAAGGCAGTTGCAGTGCTCCACTAATTTTCTTATCAGTGCTCTTGGTGACTTAGGACGAGCCTGACTTATGTCACCTGTGTCGGATATCCTGTCGGCTGAAGTTTTTGACAGATAACCTGTATAGTTGACAAGTGAGGACTGGATCCCAAGTTGGAGATTCTCAACTAACAGTCCTGAGAGGATAGCTCAGGGGCAACATGCTTGCCATGGAAACAAGATGACACTAAACAACACATGTTCGATCCCTGGGTCCGTGCTTAGAAACCTCTCGGTATTAAACATGTTATAAATAAACTTTTATATATATTTATATTGGGACTTTGCTGGCTTCCAAAGCAAGCACTACAATTATGACTGTCAAGACCATCTCAGTATAGCCTGCCTTCCAGGTACCTGGGCCACAACTGAAGTCCATGCATAGGGGTTTTCAATGCATGCCATTTCTTGGTAGAGGCCCTATTGGCTTTCATAAGATGCTAATGATTATTAGGTTTACAGTTACATTGGCTGTGGAAGTAAAACCGATTTGTTTGCGGGAACAGGAACATCTTGCACCTCCATTTGGAAGGGGACGGTATCTGGGACTCCTGGATTTGACACATGTGTTTAATATCTACATTGAATCCGATCTTAGCCCCCAGGTCTTAAGGTCATAGTAAGTGCTTTGTAATAGCAGAACTTTAACTGCGCCCAGTAAGCATTGAGCATGCTTGACATCGGGGAAGTGGGTGCTCTGTAAAATTAGGAAGATACTGATAGGGAAGACAGGAAAATCCAGCAACAGGTATCTACTCCCACCTATCAATATTAGGGATCATGGGTGTAAGAAAGCAGGACTACACTGGAAGACTCTTTGTTTGGCTGAAGATTTACAAACCTAAATGGCAGGACCAAGTCTATTGTTACAGCCCAACACCTTTAGCACTAAAACAGTGAAGACAGTTATCGACTATGCACTATTACACAGAGATATTTCGGACAAGTTCCGGTAATAGCATGGCAAGCTTAGAATGGAGAGAGACCATGCCATCGACTGGTTACCTTCGGGAACATTCTCAGTCCCTCTTTCTCTCTCCTTTTCTCTCATCGCCTAGGACTCTCCTTTGTGGTGTCCTGCAGAGCTTGGCCCTTTCTCCTCTTCTCTTCAATCTTTATGTTCAGCCTCTCGTCAAGTTAACTCCCTCTTTTGGGTTTCACTGTTTCTCCTATGCTGATGACACACAAGTCATGGTGCAGCTTGACCTCTCCCTTCTTGCCACGGCTGAGCGGTGTCACAAATGCCTGTCTGCCATCCATCTTTGGATGGGCAGAAATGTGCTCCGTCTTAACTGAGACAAAACGGAGGTCCTCATCGCTGGCTCCTCTCCTGAGTCCTCAGCGTGGTCCTCCACTTTCTGGCTGGATAAACTCAGCCCCTTACCCCCCCGGCCCCGCCAGAGTGGTTACAAATGTGGGTGTTAAGTTCTCCGCCTCCCTGTCTATTCAGGATCAGTTCAGCACCATGTGCCAGTCCGTTCACTTTAAACTTCGCACTTTGCATAAAGTTTTACCTTATCTTCCCTGTCCTCTTCGTCCTGTTGTAGTATCTACCCTTACATCTGGTTCCTTGGATTACTGTAATGCACTTTTCTTGGGGCAACTTGTTTTTTTCTCCAGCACTAACACATCATGCAAAAAACGGTGGTCAGGCAAGCAACTGGCACCGCCCTGTTCCCCTCAGCATCTCCCATCTTGCATTCGCTACATTGGCTAAGCGGATACAGTTTAAGGCCCTCTGTCTTGTCCACCGCACATTCTATAAAATGGGGCCTGAATACCAGGTATTCAGGTCAGATTTTTACAATATGTACCCTCTCTCTTTGCGCTGTGGATTCTTGTCCCCCGTTTCAGACCTTCAGGTGTGGGAGGGCGCTCGTTCTCTGTGGTAGCGGCTCTACTATAGAACTCCGCTCCACTTACACTTCGGGAGATTGTCGACCCCATGGCTTTTCGATGTGCCCTTAAGACCTTTCTGTTCTCGGCTTGAGTTTTCCTCTCTTAGCACAGACCTACTAGGGAGCACCGGGAATTGTTTAGATCAAAATAAGTACGACTGATAGAAATAAAACCTGAACGCTTATGAGTGCACCTCTACCTCTAACTTTATTTAATTCTCCTCTCTTTTGGCCTGCACTGTTCTACCCCGTCAGCACCATGATGCCCTAGCTGGTGAAGGTGGCGCTCTACAAATCCAGATAACATAACACAACCATGACCGGGTTCTGTCTGCACTACTTAGAGTAGGGCCTAAGTACAAACCATGTGTGTACAATTATGGTTGCCCCTTGTGGTAACCTCCAGCTTCTGAGCGTTCACATGGCCTACCCCGGGCACTGAATAGGATGTGCCCAGACTTGTTGCCACCATTATTGGAAAGAATACTGGAGTTCGGTTCTTTGCCCCAGCTATTCACTTGGTAGGAGAGATATGACTAATCCTTGGGTTGGAAATGTAGGTTTTCTATTAATCATTAACAGGGCCACAACACGGATTATGCCTCATTTCAAGGAGAGCATCTATGCAGAAGAAAAGACTCCAGACCAGTTAAGAAATATTGCAAGTGGTTCAAGATTGCATGCAGGGTATGCAAACTTTATCAAAGACAAATGCAATGCAGTGATCGCTAGGAAGAAACAGAGGATACAGAAGGTGCATCCGTGTAGCCACAGATACTATAGCAGCCCTTGACCTTATGACAGGGATCGGCAACCTTTGGTTTTGTAGGTGTTTTGGACTACAACTCCCCTCAGTCATAGTCAGCATAGTCAGTGGACAGGGATCATGGGAATCACAGTCCAAAACATCAAACAGGGCTGCAGATCTCAGATTCTTGCACTAAGATGGTCGTGCCCTTTGTGGCTGGGGCACGAAGTTGTATTCCACTAGGATGGAGTCGCTGATATGTGCAAAACTACAGGATGACCATGTGCAGTATATCTGTCCTGGACAGAGCAGATTCGTGTCTCATCCAGTGAGAGGTGACTGCATGGAGCACCATGAGGATACAAGTGTCTCATTTATCCACGGAGAGGTGTGGGTTGACATGCTATGGTACACATCGGGCAAGGCACCCAAGCTAGACTCTGTGCCTGTATTGTGTGGATCTTCATTTGATGCAATCCCTCCATGCGGTGGTATATTGTGCAGGAAGAGAGAACCCTGGGTTATGCCCTGAAATCTCATTGGCAAATTTACATCAAAGCACACTTGGCTAAACTAAACTTTGTCTACATGCGGGACAGACCAGAGCACCTGCACTTAGAATATGTGGATTTTGGGATAAAAGATATATCAATTGATTTGAGCATTTTACCTGGAAACCAAGTTGTTAGGGTATGGGATGGTGGAAGAGCATACCTACATGTAGTGTCACCTGCCAGAGTGAGGCAGGTGACACTACACCTGCACCAAAGACCATAGCTAACCTCTATGTATCGGAAGGCATTACCTGGGCATTGTGCCGAGCCCATCAAGTCAAGCTTCTCTCTCCACTAGTTCTCTGACTTTTTTTTTATAGAATATCCTTATTCATTTTATTCCTTTTGCCAATGTAGGGCATTTGACAGCAAACTGGCTGAAAACAACCCTCGTCGGTGAGGAAGCTGTCAGAGAAAGCTGTCATATGGACAATGGTTTAAAAGGTGACCACAGTGTGCAGTGATGCAACGCTTATCAAGGGCCTGGGGTATTTAGGTATGTCGATTCTTCAATATGCTAGATGAAGTGGAAGTGACATCCCAGGAAGAGGCATCATATGACCTTTGACCATAGGAAGTGATGTACTGTGACAATTGAACATGGTGACATCACAGGAAGTGGCATTATACATGTAAAAGAACCCATCTACAATAAGTGGAAGATTAATTAAACAGCAACCCACCCTAAACCAGATAAAAGGCTACTTTAGTTTTCAACCATACCTTACATACGCTGCTGCCTCCCTTTGTAATGGGTGCAGTCAGGATGCGGAGCCACGAATAGCAGAACCATCATGCCAGTACTGCCCCATGTGGCCAGTTACTGCCATCACAAATCAGCTAAAACCTCACGTGCCCAATACCATTTTAACAAGCTAAATACATCCTCACATGGCCAGCCACTAGTATAATATGCTAAGTGCAGACTCATAGGCCCGGTTAAGCCTCATATGCCATGCACAGACATATGCAAGGGCCAGCCTCACAAGCGCAACCGCTGCGATCAGTTGCCAAGTGCTGACTCCCTAAACCAAATACTGCCATCTTTTGCCAGGTAAAGCCTGATATACTGGGTAAATGATTCAGATGGTGTGTGCTTTTATAGCACAATGTGAACTGAGTCCCTTTTAGGTGATGCCAATTTGAGCAGTCAAGGAATTTACACCCTATGAGCTGAAGCAATTAGCATGAGATCACACCATTTGGTCAAATGGAGATGCCGGAATTTGTGTCCAGGTGTTTTGAGTCACAGTTTCCAATATACACACTAGAGCATATCTCCTCTCATCCCATTTTTAGCTTTACACTCAAATGTCTTAGAGGCCTGCTTTCATTTTGTTCATGAGTGGAACCAGTTGTGTGATTGCAGTGAAGTGGATTTGCAAAGCAGCTAAATCACCCCAAAGACATCAAAGAAATCCTATGGAAACGTGTTACTCCCGTTATTTTCTATATAGGACTTGCTTACATTATTGGTCCATTTTGTAGGACTGCCAGTTCTCTTAGCGTTGCCCCGCTTAATGTTATTCAATTCATCAACATCAGAAGGTTGAGAGGGTGAGCTGGGCCTTCTGGGTTTCAAACATGTGATGGGCAGCAGCAAGCAAAACTGATTCTTGACTGGATAAACAAGGAAATTGAAAGGACCTCTTATGTGCAACACATGCAATTTATAGAATAGTTGGCCTCTGTCTCGTGAATATAAGCACCAGTGCTTTTTATTTCCCTGGAAATCTTTATTTGTCTACATAACAATTATGAACTCTGAACAGCCCTGAATTGATCATTATAAGAAACTATTCTATACATTATATGTGTTACACAATAAAAGGTCCTTCCAATGTTCTTGATTATCCAGTCAAGAATCAGTTTTCATTTCTCTTTTGGCCCCTAGTGCAAAAGGGGCTATCTTTGGTACAGGACCACATAGCATTTATACTTAGCTTAACTTTAATATATTGCTTGTGGTGCCCACTCTCTTTGTTCCTCTTCATAGGCTGCAGGAAGAACACACTTACTAGGGGCAAGCAATTAGCACAGGGAGAGAAATATACCCCTTTCAATATACAGCATAACAGAGGGCCTTTCCAAACACTAACAGAGATTAGTGTTTGGAAAGGTTGGTTTTAAATGAAGTGAAATACACACACACACTCTCTCTCTTTGAAAGAATACAGATAAATCTAGCTCCTTCCACAGTAATATTCTTGAAGATGCCATGGCAAGTGTTATTGTGAAAGAAGTTTAGTTTCCTCATGCTAATGTTCAAAGCTTACACCCCTGCAGGAGCTGCATGGTGTGTTGGCTCCCGTCCCACCAGAAAAGCAGTCACACTTTTGAAAAGGTGAATAATAATGCACATAATTGTCCGCAGTGCAAAGTCACTTTTCAGCAGTGCAAAGTCACTTTTCAGCAGTGCAAAGTCACTTTGATCCATGCACAAAATTCCATGAATCGGGCCCAGAGTGTCCAAAACCTAACCCAGTTACTTCAAGCCAATAGTGTTTGTATGCCTAAGGAGCAAATCACTTTTTTGACATGTAAGTGGGAGGGCTAGTGAGGCAGGATTTGCAGAGGTAGTGCCAGGGTTACCAAAGGGATTGCATACACCCCCACTATTCCTAATCCAGGTCCATGCTGCTGTTCGTGCAGGAAGTGTATGGCCAAGTAGTGTGGGCATGGCGGACACGGAACCGTAATGTGAATCTTCGTTCTGTCCATTGGTAACTGCTTCCATAAACGCTATAGCCTGTTTCATTCCATTCACATATAAACTCGTGCACCTAACTGTGTCTTTAAGACTTCTTTAAGGAATTTGGATTGTTAATAAAATTGTTTGTATTTGTTGTGCTTGGGGGTCTTTTTATAATGTTGGGTTTGTTTTGCCTGTAATAAAATAATGCTGATCCTAGAATTCAGTGGGCAGTCGGATCCATATTACAGAAACGTAGCGCTGGTGAAAATTCACTTTTTTCACTGTATTAAGACAAGGACAAATAATTGTCCTAGTGCAAAAAAAAAATGTCCTCCAATGTATTTCGAAACAATGGCAACGTTTAAACTATTGCTAATATCCTTCTCTGTACTGAAAAATACAGCAAAAGAATATTTATTTTTGCATTACAGCAATTGTCATCCTGGTCTTGTTACCGTGAAAAAGTGTGTGCTTACCAGTGCAAAATTACAACACCATTAGTGGGCTTCGGCGCTCTGCTACCACTTTATGGGAATATGCTAGTCTTAATGGTCTATCAATTTAGACAAGACCAAAGTGATCAGATTCACTGGGAAAAGAGCATCCCGAGTTAACTTGATGGTGAGTAAAATTAATATACCATATGCACCCTCCTATCGCTACCTCGGAATTAAAATCGAGCCCACTGGCGATTACTGCTACTGCAGACAAGGACGCAAAATCAGGGCAGCGCAAGTCACTGCACTGATTGTTGCATTCCTAAACAAGCAGGGCTCCCTCACTCTCTGGGGGACACAGCACCTCTACATCCAAGTGTTTGTACCTATGATCACCTCTGGTCTTGAGGCCCTCCTCTCTTTTGATTTAGCTTGGCTCCAAGTGATGGAAGGTAAACTTTGGCATCGGATATTAGGATTGTCCCCAGGAGTGCCAATGGCTTTGATAAGACTAGAAATGGGTCTCCCATCACTAAAAGCAATTGTACTAAAAAAGAGAGCCGGATTCTATCTCAAGATGACTAGTGCTTGCTCAAATCCCTTACTGTCTGTGATACACCAGGAAGTGGTCAAAAAACATACCACTTCTCCCCTATTCAAATTAATGTCAACATTTCTTGCTGACATAGGTTGGTCACACAGAGGGGCAGCTTATACTAAGGAAGTTCAAAATGCACTTGGGAAAAGGGCGGACCTTTGGGATTGGCTTGAGAACTTTGCACATCTGAGTACTCTAAAGAGCTATCAATTCATCAAATACAGATTGTACACCTATATGAAGCCCCAAGCATATTTGAACCTCTGTCCTACGAAAAGGCTCAGACGTTTTATCATTCTGTTTAGATTGGAACTACCTACTCTGAGGAATTTGGGAGCCAGGGAAAATGTTCCTGTCCCTGAGCGAATTTGTCAATTTTGTAAGTTACCTGAATGCTTGGAGGCAGCCAAACATCTCCTTACGGAATGCCAGACATTAACTAGCACAATAGCACTATACCTTGCCGAGTTTGTTCACAACCCTCAAATCATTTGTGAAATATCATTTTGGCTGTATTGCACAAACACCTGCAACATGCCTTTGTTTATAGCCCTCTTTAACATATGGCTAAAAATTGAATTAAAGTTGGGCCTTTTGATTTGAATAATTTGAGCACCGTAATGCGAAGAAAATTGCCATCTTGGGACTTGTTATTGACATACTATAAGTCTTTGTTCAATACATGATTTTGATGTGAGTAGTCCTGTAAATATGTATATTATCATTCAATAGGTATAGGTTTGCCCAGCACTTGGGGTAAAGATGATAATAATACTGTTTATTCTTAATTTGATATTTGATATATTATTATCTGTTTATTTAAATTTTAAATGTATTCTGTTGAATATCATTCGTTTACTGCTTTTATTGTTATTAACAAATAATTGTTTATCATGTGTAAAGTTTGAATTTTCTTTCATTCTATATCACCTTAAAGTTTAAATTAAATTAAATTAAAATTACACTTCATGTGGTACAAATAATTTTCTGCGTTGTGGTTGTAGCCTCTGAAACAAACATTTACGATAAGATCTGTTTGTAGAACTTATAAGCTTTATAAGAATTCAGTAATGAAATGGGGTTCAGTAAGTTCTATTACTTGATTAGTCATGTTCCCAATACCCCAATAGTTTCTCGCAAGCACTTATAAGCTACTTCTGTAAATTTGATTGGGCATTTTTTAGGCAGGCTGTATGGTTTTTTGTTACAAATGCACCGACCCAACTTCTACAGCAAAACACGTTTTTAAAGGCTTGTAAATTAGATTTATTGAGGATCTGTTCCCAATCTTTATAAAACATAACAACAGAGAATGCCTAACATGGACATGGCAATGCAGTCCCACCAAAAAGGGGGGCTTCTATTTATTTAGGTGCCTTATAAGTGGTCGCTTTGTGGTCACTGCAGAGCACTGGGTGGTAAATAGATAGGAGTGACATAGTTTATGGTCACTTTAAGCCTTACTGGATTGAGTTGTGCCCAGCCTGCCTTGGGTTTTCTCCTTTGGCACCCATGCTGAGGGTCTTTTGTTGAAGGCCACCCTGACCATCTCATTTTTTAAGCAGCTTCTCACAGCACAAGATGTTGGGTTTTTCCCTGGGTTCTGCCTTCAGACTGGGGTGTGAGCCACTTGATGTGTGGTTATTCATTTGTACATTGGCTGACCAGTGGATTTTAGGAGGCACATAGTGAGGAAAAAGACTCTCTTGGTAGCACTGACCTCTTTTGCAGTAGGACTTCTGTGCTTTATGCCCCAGGTTTTCTGAGTTTAATTCTTGTCCTGGCTACACTAGCAGGTCCTACAATAGTTGACCCATCAATGACACAGGAGTCGGTAATGTGAGGAATAGGGGGGAGGGCTTAGAGTGCACCAATAACACCAGAGATAGCACTGGACTACAGTTCCCAGCACGCCCAACCTGAAGGGTGTACTTGCTTTATCTTGTGAGATATCCCACCAAGTCTCTTGAGATTGGCAAATCCCACAAGACTTGCTGAGAAGAGCCTATAAATTGGCCGCATGCAAGGCTCACGTCCCAGTCCTCTGCAGGACTCACCTGGTAAAGCTGCTCGGTTCCACCTGCGTGTATGCACCATCCCAGAATCTGCAAGGTAAGAAGAAAGACAGGAGATTAGCATATGATGGAGCATGCAGATTGATAAGAAGTCATTGGACTTGATAATAATTTTCCTGAATTCCACTCACGCCACCTGGAAATCTGGAACCCGCGTTCACATGCTGTTGCGGCTCGGAATCAGAAAAGGAAAGGCCATGAGAAGGTTAGTGGTTAAGTAGCACGTTTTGCAACTCAAGGCTCATCGGTTGCTTAGCATACAAGATCCTTGGAGTGAAGTAGCTTAACCCCACGTTTGCAGCATTGTGCCTAAGATATTGTTGCTACAACCCTCCCAAGACAACAGCCACTAGGACTTGAGAGTGAAGGAACTCCCGAGTTTTAAGAACCTTTATCTCTGCACTCGTGAGTGGCAGAAGTCACAAGTCTCAGGGAAGCCGCACTTATCCTGGAAGAACCCAACTGGTGCAGACCAAGACAGAGAACTACGATGTGGCCCGTCCTGGAGGTACCCCGCTGGTACAGACCAAGACAGAGAACTACAGTGTTGCTCATCTTGGAAGAACCCCATGGGTGCAGTCTATGGCAGAGAACTACAGTGTTGCCCATTCTGGAAGAACTCCGCTGGTGCAGACCAAAGCAGAGAACTACGATGTAGCCCATCCTGGAAGAACCCCGCTGGTGCAGACCAAGGCAGAGAACTACAGTGTTGCCCATCCTGGAAGAACCCCGCGGGCGCAGACCAAGGCAGAGAACTACGGTGTTACCCATCCTGGAAGAACCCCGCAGGTGCAGACCAAGGCAGAGAACTACAGTGTTGCTCATCTTGGAAGAACCCCGCGGTTGCAAACCAAGGCAGAGAACTACAGTGTTGCCCATCCTGGAAGAACCCCGCTGGTGCAGAGCAAGGCAGAGAACTACGGTGTTATCCATCCTGGAAGAACCCCACTGGTGCAGACCAAGGCAGAGAACTACAGTGTTGCCCATCCTAGAAGTACCCCGCGGGTGCAGACCAGGGCAGAGAACTACAGTGTTGCCCATCCTGGAAGAACCCCGCTGGTGCAGAACAAGGTAGAGAACTACGGTGTTGCCCATCCTGGAAGAACCCCGCTGGTGCAGACCAAGGCAAAGAACTACAGTGTTGCCCATCCTGGAAGAACCCCGCGGGTGCAGACCAAGGCAGAGAACTACGGTGTTGCCCATCTGGAAGAACCCCACTGGTGCAGACCAAGGCAGAGAACTACAGTGTTGCCCATCCTAGAAGTACCCCGCGGGTGCAGGCCAGGGCAGAGAACTACAGTGTTGCCCATCCTGGAAGAACCCCGCTGGTGCAGAACAAGGTAGAGAACTACGGTGTTGCCCATCCTGGAAGAACCCCACTGGTGCAGACTAAGAAAGAGAACTACAGTGTTGCCCATCCTGGATGAACCCAGCGGGTGCAGACTAAGGCAGAGAACTACGCTGTTGCCCTGTCACAACAGAATCCAGCACAGCCCCAGGTATGTAGCACTATTCAAGGGGGCTGGACAGGTGGAAGGGGTCTGATCGAGACATCATTATATATCCCCACTTCTTTTTCAGGCCACATCTGGGAATATTTGGGAAGAAACACACGCCACATTCATCATCATACCAGATCACAGACCCCCGCTCGCCCCCATTGACTACCCCAATTCCCGGTTGGTCCTCCAATGGCTGTAAATATCCTGCTGCAAGGGAATCCGACGGGACGGATAGGTGTAAGCCTCTGCACACCAGGGGGACCTCCATGGCACTACTGGAAGCTACCCGAACAGGTAGGCTGTTACAAGTCTTGACTCCGCTGGGAGTCAGAGGCTGGCTTCTTTTGGACCCATGTGAAAGCATTTAGGAACATTCTCAGTGTCAGTGGGCCTCACTATAAGTTTGCCGGTCGGGAAACAACGGTACCAGTAAGCTTGCCGGTACTGTTGTTTCCAGACCAGCAAACTACGAGTTCTGTGAGCGGGTGCCTTTCAGCCCACCAGATCTGACATGGAGTGCGGAACGGCACCCCTGCACAAACCTCGACGGATGCACCGGCACCATTTCTGAATGGTGCCGGTGCATCCGCCCTTCCCATTCCCATTGAGTCCAATGGGACTCAAATGGGAATGGGGACTAATATTTTCCGGCGCCCGGGAATGGGCAATTACTGGGCCCGCTGGGGCTGTAATGCCCTGGTAATTGGCCATTCCTGGGCGCCGGAAAATTCATGACTCCCGCATTTACCGACACGGCTACCGCCAGAGTCATAATGATGCCCAGTGAGTGGTTTGTGAGGTCAAGTGCCCATTTTGTCACAGTAGCTCAGCCATGCCATCATCAGGGGTCTTGCCACTTCCACCTGGTGGTACATTTCGAGTAAGAAGAGGATTTGTTTGGTGCAAGGACAATTGACCGATGACAGCTTTGGCTGCTATAGTTTGGATCACATGTTAAGCCTCCCCCCCACTTTCGACTTGAGACTACAACAAAAATCACAAGGTCGAAGCCCATCAGGCGGACTCTAGCCTTCAACCTTCAGAGGTTGATAAAATGTGTGCCATTCGTTTGGGTAATAATAACAGCTATTATTATAGCACATAGAAGCCGGAGGATCCTGCATGAAGTGCTTATAGAATGTATTATTATCATTATTTATTATTATTAATATTCATGCCTTAGTTTGGAGCAGCAGATTTCAAAGGATGCATGTTTTAGATGTTGAAGCGTTGCAGGAAAAAACGCATCGAAACACGCTTCTCCCTGGCAGTGCACTCACTAAAGTCCCTTAGGCATTTTAATCTGGAGACTTTCAGTGCAAGCGCTCAGGCGTGGCTTCATCTGCGTGTGTCGCTCATTCTGATTGGCCGCATTCCTCCTGTGTCATCATAATGGAGCCGCGAGTGATTTCCTCTCCGAAGGAGATTACCATGGAATGCGTTGCTAGTTCCAGAGTTTACTTGGAGATGTGATTTATGTGTTGTGCGCTCCCCTTTGTGACTGTGCAAAAATGCGAGCAATTAATCTCTGTAAATGGCTCACTGGACAAGCAATGAGACACTGTTCAAGAAACATATTTAAAAGGCACGAACAATGAATAGAACTATTAAAGTGAATGTAAATAGTTTGGCTTGCAAGCCTCAGTACTCCAACATTTTGTCTTCGTATTGAAGGGCATGCACACATTAAGATAATACTATGGAAAATGACGTTTCAATGCCACTAGGGGTAATTAACTTACATAGATATATATTTTTTTTTTCAAGGAAAAAACTTTAGTTGCAGGGACGTTAAGGTGAGCAATACCCTGTAACAAAACCCTTGAAATTCAAGGAAAAAACTTTAGTTGCAGGGACGTTAAGGCGAGCAATACCTTGTAACAAAACCCTTGAAATTCAAGGAAAAAACTTTAGCTGTAGCGATGTTAAGGCGAGCAAAACATTGTAACAAAACCCTTGAAATTCAAGGAAAAAAATGTTAGTTAAAATTCAAGGAAAAAACTTTAGTTGCAGGGACGTTAAGGCGAGCAATACCTTGTAACAAAACCCCTGAAATTCAAGGAAAAAACTTTAGTTGCAGGGACGTTAAGGTGAGCAATACCCTTTAACAAAACCCTTAAAATTCAAAGAAAAAACGTTTGTTGCACGGATGCATCAGTGATGTGATTTATAATGTCATTAGTGTTCTCATACAACATGTAATGAGTGATGTCATGAGTGATGTCATCATTACAGTCATAGGCTGCGCAAGAGGGAGCGCAAAGTTAAGGTGGCTGAACTTCAGGGATTTTGTTGCATTAAGTTCTCACCTTAACATCCCTGCAAGTTTTTTCCTTGAATTTCAAGGGTTTTGTTCGAATGTATTGCTCACCTTAACATCCCTTCAACTAAAGTTTCAAGAATCAAGGCCCAGCATTAAACCACAAAGTGGCTTGCTGCTTCACGGGGCATACATTTCATACTCAGCCTATGATTTAATATGTTCAATGATAAAAAGCTAGGTATGAAACTTGTGAAAATCCAAACAATAGCATCATTGTAGTATAATGGTTAAGTGCTGCGTCTCAAACTCCTTAAGGCCAGTATTCTCTGATAGCAGTGTTCAGCATAAATGTGATTTTTTTTAAATTTCATTTTTTCTGTTTTATAAAAATGCAGATGCCGTGTTTTATGAGATATTTAAAACTAAGAAAACACATGGCATTCAGGACCATGGATTGTCGGCCAGGCCATCCATGCAATAACCGGGACGTACCCTGCTTAGTTTCAAAGCGAGGATGGATTCACCCCTCATAGGCCATGTTCCTCTAAGTGTTCTTCTAAGGGGATCCCATACATTAGGCAACATGGCCTTAGTGGGCTGACCTCTTCTTCCCTTTGAAGCTAAGCAGGGTTTGTCCCAGTTACTGCAGGGATGGGAAACCCACTGTTGCTGTAAAAATACCTGTTGTGTAATTTTTTATTATTGACTGGGATACTACAAATACCAGAATGCAATTCAGCAAAAGGCTAACAATTGTCTCTGAGTTCAAAACCTTCAAGGACTGACAGTAGCACGAATTAAAAAAAGTAAATAATTCAGATGCCCATTCGGTTGCCCATCCATACAATAACAAGGACTGACCCTGCTTGTTGGAATTGAAATAATATTATGCCTCCTATCGCAGTAATTGAATGTGTATTGGCCTACGCCAAGTTGTCTAAAATATCATGCGAATAGACTTCGCGGCAAGGTCTTGACCTTAACGAAAGTAATGTAAGTCGCTATCTTGAATTTAGCCGCCATTTTAGGTTCTCTTGTAAATGTGGAAGTCACCCTGAACATCAAAATGGAGGCTGAATGACATTCTCAGTGAGATTCTGGCCGTTGTGACCTCCGCACACACAAATAATTAATATGCCTGCAGGCCACTTGTCGGGGTCGCGACCTGAGACCTTGTCCTATTGCTGACCCATGTGTAACCCTAGGCCTGATCCCAAGAATGGTTAACCCGCGAGAGGGTTGGCCAAGGGCTGGACAAATCATATAAAAGACCCAAGTATTCCAATGTACGGTCTCTCTACTAATGCATCGAACCCTCGTTGAAGTACGTTACGTTACTCTGAGAGCCGAATAGCTATCCGTTTGTCGATTGACTTTGGTAACTGTTGTAGCTTTTAAATAAAGCACTTGTATGTCCTTTGTAACCTGTGTTGGTGTTTTTTTTTTGGGCTTCCCAGCCTCATATTAATTTTTATGTTTTCACAGTTGGCGCCCGAACAGGGACCCTCAAGAATGATGCCGGATCATTGAAGGTTGACGCAGACTATCGAACCGGGATCGGACGGTGTGATACTGCGGGCCTGACCGAACGAGACGCGATACCTCGGCAGCGCTGCACGATCCGATCCTTGGACGATAGTCGTGTGGTCTGACACGGCATCTTGACGAGGGTCCATTTTTGAACCGGACAGATTTGTCGAAACTACCAAAAGGTAAAATTTGTTAGGTAAGTTCTTTGGCAAACCGTACGGTCCTCCTTAGGTTTGGTCAGGTGCAGTTGTGACCCGGCTCTTAATTTAACCCTGACAATTTGAATTTGGCGTATTGTATCTGCAGACACAATTATTGACCAGGTAACACCAATTTTTTGTGAAATGCCTGGGAAATTGTCTAGCTGCTTTAGGGCTCTGTTCCACGATCGACAATCTTTGGAATTTAGCCGCCCGTCACCACAGGAGGGGTCGCCGGCATGTACTATGTACTGTAAGTATGGCATTGGTAGTATAGTATTTAATGATATTTGGCACAGACAGACCAGACATGTCTCCGAATTTCAGTGGCCAATCAATGGCAGTTTTGAGATCCCCCGTATTGAATACTAGAATCGGTCTTGCTAATAAAGAAGGCTAGACCTGCAGCCTTTGATGTTTTGCAGAATTGGAAAAAAGAAGCATTGCAGCAGCTTAAAAGTAGGGATAAACATGCACGCCGTCATAAAACAAATGCCGAAAAAGCGTTGTTATATGATAAGGAAAAACACTCAGAGTCAGTTAAAAATATGGATAGGGCTTTTTCACTTGGAATCCAGAAACTTTATCCCTCTAAAGATTTCCATGTTTCTGAAGAATTTATTGAAAAATTGTTAAACGAACGCAGGCCTGGTGCCTCTGCGCCACCTCCGTATGATCCCCTCCTGGGTGCTCTGCCCATTCCTGCTGTTGTCCCTGCTGTTATTCCTGTTCCTCCTGCACAACCTATTGTTCCTATTCCTCTAGTTGTTGTTCCTCCACCAATCTCACCGCCCCTTCCTCTCGCGCCGATAGTTGCACCCTTATTAAATTTACCTGCACCTCCGCTCCCGAGTGGTCCCGTATTGACTGAAGTTGATCAAGGTGCAGGGTCAAAGATTGTCACTCGTAATACTGTTTCCGCAGATAAGAAACGGGAATTGTTTGTATGGGCTAAGCACTGTATGGAGAAAGGTGATCAAGTTAATGTTTTTTCCACATTATCTAATTTGAACAGTTTTCCCGAGAAAAATGTTTTTATCGAAGGTTGGGGACTCATTTATGTGTGATGTGGGGTAGATTACAAAATTCGGATCTTCCACAAGGGGTAAGAGATCTAAATGCTTTGGCACTTTCGAGGGACACAGAGCAGAAAGTACATGCTCATGTTGAAAGATTGTTTGAGTATAGGAAGGACTTTGAAAAGTCACAAGATGAGGATGATGAAGACGATAGTATGTATGTACAGAAACGGTTCCTTCCGTGTCGTAGATCGGCACCTGAGGAAGTACGAATTTGTACCAAAGATGCGATTCGATGGATCTCGGATTCATCGATTCCGCCAGATGAAGTATATGATACGTATAGTCAGTATACAGTAGAAATGCAAAGGAAGGTAATTCAGGTAATGGTGCAGTACCTGCAAGAAGAATGTGTAAGGAAGAAGGTTAGTTGCCCTATAGAGTTGTTGGGAATTTGTAAAAGGGCTTTTTCGCCCGACACTTCTTCGGCTGCCTTAGCGCTCGACCTGGCTCTGTTGCTTAGTAAGCGGTCGGAGGTACCTATATCTCAGTTGCCTATGAGAGAGGTTCCTCCGACATTCGTCCCAAAGGTTTGGATTCCCGCTAACGCTGGGACTGGTGCACCCGCTGTGGATATCCCTGCGCATTATGTATCACAATTCGTTCACGTCCCGTTTTCATGACAGGAAGTGAACACTATTAAACAATCAGTTCCCGATATCAGGAAAAACCCGACAGGGTTTTACAAAGAGATAGAGTCTGTCTTGCAGTCCTCTGTGTTCACCCTAAGTGATATTGACTTGCTATTCCCTGTACTCCTACCCGTGGATGTATGGAAGCAGGTTCGGACAATAGACGATGTGCCAGGGTTGGGAGATACATGGGCTAATATGATTAGGGTTGATGGGGAAAGACCAGCTGGTGAGAAACCACCTCAGGTAATACTTACTTTGCCTGATAGAATTGTCGCAAAATTAAAAACTATAATTCCAGAGAAAAGAATTATTTGGGACAAGCTTACGGCCTGTGTTCAAGGGAAAACTGAAGGCACCACCAAATTCTTTAATAGATTCGAGCAGGTATTTTCTGACTTCAGTGGGCAGGACTTGGGTACAGAGTCTAGGAAAAGGTTGTTTGTGGACAAATTTGTACGCGGATTGTTGCCTGACATCCAGTCACAGATTATGTCCTCTGAGAGCGCTTGGCAGGCAAAATCTCAATCTGAAGTCTTGCACATGGCTCAGTATTATGAGAACCGTGTTAATAATGAGAAGGAGAAAATAGAGAAGAGGAAAGGAGATTTGAAAACTAAAGTATTAAAACAACAAATTGTTAGAAACCCCAGAGGAGGCACAACACAGACCAGAGGTCAGTATGTCCCAAAAGGAAACGCTCCTTTGGGTTCTGTGAATATTAATCAATGTGCTTATTGCCGCCAGGAAGGTCATTGGCGAGCACAGTGACGCGTCCTTCGACAAAGGTCGAACAGTGCATTTGGGAGTATGGGTAGATGACCTAGGGGCCGCACTGGAGCAGGAGGCCCTGATAGAGGTCAGTTTTTGCAAGATCCTCAGCAACCTTTTTCACGGGAAAATCAGACCTCGAGTATGGACTCGAGGAACATATTTCATCACCCTTCTGCTGCCTACCTTTCTGAAGAGCTTCCTTCCAACGATACTCTATTTCATTAGGACTGCCCGAAGCAGGGTTTGGAACCTTCACCTATTCCCGTTAATCAGAGAGGCCCCTACGTTGAATAATTAGTGGGGAATAGGAAACACCAGTTTTTGATAGACACTGGATAGACACCATTGATCATTCTCGGGTTCCAAACATTCCACTGTCAGGGCAAACAAATGTTTCTGTAGGGTTTTCTGGTATACCAATTGTCTGTCCGGTTTCTTCGCCGGTGTCTGTTTCTTTGGGTCCCTTTACGGACCATTGCCCTTTTCTTCTGACTTCGAACTGTGGAGAGAATTTGCTGGGGTTGAATTTTTTAAAGAAATTGAATGCAGTAATTCATTGTTCCTCTGATGGAGTACGGCTGACGGTTTCATCACAGCAACTTCCCAATTCTCAGTTTCTGATTCGACCTTTGCCTCCTGAGTTTAGCGTTGTCCCGGAATGTTTATGGGCGGTTGACGACAATGATGTCGGGGTACTACAGATTGAGCCCGTTAAAATAGTTTTGAAACATGGAGTTAAACTACCACGCATTCCGCAGTATAAAATATCAGTTGAGGGCGAGCGTGCTTTGAAATGCATTGTCTACGATTTTGTGCATCGTGGGGTGATTGAGGAGATTGCAGGAATTTTATGTAACAGTCCGATTTTGCCTGTATATAAGAAAGGCGACAATGCAATCCCATACCGGTTCATAATTGATCTTCGTGCTATTAACAGAGTTGTCGCCCCACAATTTCCAATTGTGCCTGATGTAACAACGATATTGACAATGATCCCTGCTACGGCTACGCACTTCAGCGTTGTGGATTTAAAAAATGCTTTCTTTAGCATTCCTATACATGAGGAGAGTAGATATTTGTTTGCGTTCACCTTGGGCGGACGTTCATTTACATTTACTCGGGCACCTCAAGGGTATACTGAAAGTCCAAGCATTTATAGTAGAGCTTTGAAAGAGCAGCTCGACACCCTTGAATTGCCACCTACTTGTACACTGCTTCAGTATGTCGATGATTTGCTTTTGGCTGCAGATTCCGAATGTGCTTGTAAAGAAGGCACTGTACTGTTGCTTGTTCATCTAGCTAAAAATGGTCATAAAGCTTTGCTCAAAAAATGTCAAATTGTTGTCAGGAGGTCGCCTATTTAGGCAACCTCCTGTCAAATGAGGGGAGAAGATTGACACCTGAAAGAATAAAACACATTTCTGGCATGTCTGTTCCAAATACACAGAAGGAAGTCAGAGCCTTAATAGGTATGGCTTCTTACTGTAGGTTGTGGATCCCGAACTTTTCACTAGTGATAAAACCGATGTTGGCTTTGACGAAGAAGGGCATTTCTCTGCCACTGCCATGGAAATCGGAACATCAACGATCATTTGAGCTTCTCAAAACTGCGTTATGCTCTGCACCAGTTCTGGGTACTCCAAATTATGATAAGGCTTTTGTGTTGTTTGTGCATGAATGTGATGGATGTGCTTTGGCTGTGTTAACACAGGAACACGGAGGGAAGAATAGGCCGTGCGGCTACTACTCCTCCGCCCTTGATCCTGTCGCATGCGCTTTGCCAAGATGTTTGCGAGCTGTCGCTGCTGCTGCCGCGTCTGTAAAACAGAGTGAGGGAATGGTCCTAGGCCATGATTTGATTTTGATGGTACCTCACTCTGTAGATATCCTATTGAACAAAACCCAAACGCAGCACCTCACCTCTGCACGGCTAACAAGGTATGAATTAATTCTGTTTGCCCCTCACATTCAAATTAAGAGGTGTTGTGTTCTTAATCCGGCTGAACTCTTACCTTTCCCGCAAAACACTGTTTGCGGTGACGAAGAATTACATGACTGCCTGTATACCACTGAACAAGAAACGAAGGGCAGGATAGATCTTATAGATACTCCTTTGGACAATGCAGAAGGGGAGCTGTTTTGTGATGGCTCCTGCTTCAAACTTTCAGATGGTACATCTACAGCTGCTTACGCAGTTACTACGTTGAGTACAGTTGTTGAAACTAAGAGAATTTCGTATAACTCCGCGCAGGCCGCAGAGATTATAGCGTTGACCCGAGCTTGTGAACTCTCCGAAGGGCATATAGTAAATATATATACTGATAGCCAGTACGCCTTTGGGGTGGCTCACAACTTCGGGAGGCTCTGGTCAGAAAGAGGGTTCCTGACCTCACATGGGACCAAAATTCAGCATGGCCCCCTGATAGTGCAATTTCTCTCGGCACTCTCGCTCCCTAGGCAGTTAGCGATCATGAAATGTGCAGCACATCATAAGGTCATAGATGATGTGGGAAAAGGGAACGCTTTTGCTGACCTGATAGCCAGGCAAACGGCCACAGACCTCAGCACGGACATGTATGCGCTAAGGGAAACAAAAGATGCCTATGTAATGGATGAAGGTATTGGGTCTGTGCGAGATATCCAAACTGAAGCCACAATAGAAGAGTCTAAAAGGTGTGCCGAAGGAATGGGGAAACTAGATGATGATGGGTGTTGGGTGGATACATCTGAAGGAAAATGGTTGCTCCCTGATTCATATGTACTGGCAATGGTTACGATGGCACACGGTCCTACACATGTGTGTGCTCAGCAGATCACGAAAATGTTAGAACAAGTTTGGGTGAATAACAAAATTCGGGAGACTGCACGACGTTACATCCAAAACTGTATGATTTGCTTACAGCACAATGTGGGGAAGGGGACAGTAGCTCCAAGGGGAAGCTTTGGGCCCCCTTCTGTTCCCTTTGAGGTCATTCACTTTGATTTTATTGAGATGGAACGGTGTAACAATCTAAAATATGTTCTTGTAATTATTTGTGCTTTTAGTAAATGGGTCGAGGCTTTCCCCGTTAAAGATGCTACTGCCATGACCACTGCAAAGACTATGGTAAAAGAATTCTTTCCTCGATTTGGGCTCCCAAGGGTAATTTGGTCGGACAATGGTCCCCATTTTGTTGCAGCAGTAATTTTGCAGATATGCACAGCGTTACATATTGAGAAACGGTTTCACTCAGCCAGACACCCTCAAAGTGCTGGGTTGGTGGAAAGACATAATGGTATCTTAAAGAATAAGCTCGCAAAAACATGTGCCGATACCAAACTGAAATGGCCAGATGCCTTACCTATTGTATTATTAGCTATGCGTACCACACCTCAAACTAAGACTGGGCTTTCTCCATTTAAGGTAGTGATGGGGAGACCTGCTAACATTTGGGGTCTCCCAAAGCCTAAAGCCCTGAGGGAGGTGGAAAATGTATTGCTTGTAGACTACTGCAACCAGTTGACTAAAAACCTGTATTTCATTTATCATCAGGTTTACTCAGCTTTACCTGTACGGTTCACGGGCCCAGGACACGATATTCAGCCTGGAAGTTGGGTCCTGGTGAAGGCCTACGAACGGTCTTCCTGTCTCGCTCCTCGCTGGAAGGGACCCTACCAGGTGCTGTTGGTCACCCGAACAGCAGTGCGGGTGGCTGGGAAAAAACACTGGATCCACGCGACGCATGTCAAGAAATTTCCTCACCCGACGCCACACGTTACAGAAGAAGCAGAACCCCTCGCTGATGCTACAATTTCTGATCTTGGAGTAGCAAACAACGCTGTGAGTGCGTCGGAGAATTTCTCTGAGCCCTTGGAGCTTGGGGAACAGTCCATTTCGTCTCAGTACTCTTTCGAAAAATCACTTCCAGAAAACACTGTTTCAAGTTCTGCGACTTCCGTCGCCTCCGATACGCCGCTTCCCTCAGGAAGTGACGACACCTTATTTTCGGATCAAACAGTTTTGGGTACCACCAGGTACAACCTTCGACGAAGAAAATAGAACTACGGCACGGGTCTTTCCGTGCATTTGGAAAAGAGAAGTGATTGAAAGTTTTCTTTTGTATAAGAAAGTTTCTGTTGAACAAAAGGAGAAAAAAAAGGGGATTCTGCTGGCTAGTGTTGGGAAGGACTAAGAAGTCGCGCGACCGTAGTGTCGCCAGCAACGAACATTGGGGTCGTCGATTGAGGAACTGCAATGCCTGCCACCTCCACCGCATTGGACTTGTGAATAGGGGGGTGACCAACTCGGACAACGAAAAATGTGCCTGGGCCCCGAAAACGTATTGCTGTGTTTTGTTAATGATAATTGGTATTTGTGCAATTACTGCTGTAGGACTTTGGTACTTTGAAGAAATTTACCCTCTAAAACCTCTACTGCCAATTGAGATTGTACCTACTGCTTTGACTCCCTCTGTACACTTCACACTCTGTCCCCTAGAGACTCCCAACATAGACGAAAGTATCATAATAACACTTTGATGATAGTAATGAATGCAACTCATGCTATTTTTAATAAGAGTAATTGTTGGATCTGCACTCATTTACTGCAACATGGGAACAAGGGACTAGGATGGTATATTCACCCTTTACCTTTAACGACTGCTTGCTATGCCTCTCTAAGAGCACTATTCTTTTGCCGTTGGAATGATAGCATCTCAGGGAACTTTGATGGAACTAATTTGAATGATTTTGAGAAATGTGAATTAACTCCCCTGGGATGCTCGCTTTTTGCAAATAGAAGTAAACCTAATGTTGCTTCTATTAGGCCGTCTGATAAACTATCTCTTCCCTTTCAAACTCTAATTTCCTTTAAAATGGCTCCGATAGGCAATAAGGATGCAGTGTCTCCTTCCTACTCTATAAATCATAGCCCTGATTCAGTCCCCTTTTGTGTACAAAGAAATGGCACTCGGCCAATGGGAGGTTTTGAAGGTTGTATGAACATTGTAAATTTGACTGGAGAAAACAGGCCTCTGTATGTAGGGGGGCCTGTTTATTTTGTTTTTGGTAGTTTAGCATTTCCCTGGTTGCCCAAGGATTGGCAGGGAACCTGTTATTTAGGAATCCTGTTACCTGGGGTATTTGTAGGTAGTACATTGGAGGTTTCTAAGGCTCGCCCATGGCGGGACGAGAACGGAGATACCCCTGGGCAAGTATTGGGAGATATAGCAAAATCACTTGTGCCCTTTTGGGGGCAGATAGCGAACTCCGAGAACATTAGGGGATTAGCAAGGATACTGGAGAGAACGATCAACCGGACAACGGACATACTCTACAATATGACACTAGAACAAAAAGCAATAAGATTGGTAGCACTCCAAAATCGGATGGCATTAGATGTCATTCTGGCAGAACGAGGTGGAGTATGCAAATTGGTGGGGTCCGCTTGCTGTGTTTTCGTCCCAGATTCCTCGCCGACAATTTTTAAAGCATTACAGAACTTGCATAACCTTAGTTCTGAAGTGCATATTCCTGTAGGAGATTGGAATCTTAGCACCTGGTTTTGGGATTCTTTACGATCTTGGGGCTGGAAGGTGCTTTCTGTCATTCTGGTTATTTTGGGGATCCTGCTATTCCTTTGTTGCTGTTTTCAATGTCTACCGAGTATATGTGTAATGCTAGGGGGATGTTGTGCTCAAGCAGTGAGCACAGTAGGGCACAGAATGTATGCCCCAGATACAGTATCTAAAGAGTTTGTGTTACAAGAGGTTCTGATGAACAACCTAATGGCTATAGACATTACAGACAATGATCCGGAATGTATGGATGACAATGCATGGAGTTATTTGCAAAAGTATTAGAAATGATATTAGCACTTGGCATAGGCCAAAAGGAGGGTCTGTTGGAATTGAAATAATATTATGCCTCCTATCGCAGTAATTGAATGTGTATTGGCCTACGCCAAGTTGTCTAAAATATCATGCGAATAGACTTCGCGGCAAGGTCTTGACCTTAACGAAAGTAATGTAAGTCGCCATCTTGGATTTAGCCGCCATTTTAGGTTCTCTTGTAAATGTGGAAGTCACCCTGAACATCAAAATGGAGGCTGAATGACATTCTGAGTGAGATTCTGGCCGTTGTGACCTCCGCACACACGAATAATTAATATGCCTGCAGGCCACTTGTCGGGGTCGCGACTTGAGACCTTGTCCTATTGCTGACCCATGTGTAAATGTACAACTATATCAGCGAAACTGATCAAAATGCATAAATTATAGGATTGACCTGGCAAGGAACCCTAGGCCTGATCCCAAGAATGGTTAACCCGCGAGAGGGTTGGCCAAGGGCTGGACAAATCATATAAAAGACCCAAGTATTCCAATGTACGGTCTCTCTACTAATGCATCGAACCGTCGTTGAAGTTCGTTACGTTACTCTGAGAGCCGAATAGCTATCCGTTTGTCGATTGACTTTGGTACCTGTTGTAGCTTTTAAATAAAGCACTTGTATGTCCTTTGTAACCTGTGTTGGTGTGTTTCTTTTGGGCTTCCCAGCTTCATATTAATTTTTATGTTTTCACATGCTTAGCTTCCAAGTGGGGCTGACCCTGCTTGGTTTCACAGCAAGAAAAGGGCTGACCCATTCCTCTAAGAGGTCTTGTAAATTTGGCTAAAGTATCTGGCAACATGGCCTGAGGAGGCTGGCCCCTTCATCAATTTGAAGGTAGGCAGAGTCTGTCCTGGTTACTGCATGATTGGGAGATCTGGATGGCAATTGAGTGACTGGCCGTGGCTTTTAGCCACTATAGTTATAAAAATATCTTTCCAACAAAAAAAAAGTAACCACGGGTACCGAACTACACATACCCGTGGTTATCTGTAATCCTTTGTAACCTTAGGTATAGCTGAAATAAAAATGTTTCCCTACCACCCACACCATCACCAAGTGCCCCTCTCATCCTTGCCAGCTCCCCCCAATCCCTAGACGGCCTCCTCTCCCTTTCACCCCAGAGCACACGTTGCTTCTCTGACACAGTTTGCTTTCAGATGTCAGCTATTCGCGGCTATAGCTGAGGCTACAGAATGCTCTGTGTTGCAAACTCGGTCCCTGGAGCCCCGCCAACTCCCAAATTTCACTCAGTGTTTTCTAGCCATCCCCCCACCTCTACCCTGATGGCATTTGTATGTTATTTGACCTGCAAATAACTTTATACTGCATTTCATTTTCCTATAATCTCAGCTATAGCCTCTCGCATCGAGAGAAAAACAATATGGTGGTCATTACATTTCTGAAAACCATGCTCCTGCAATGCACCATGTGAGATATAACTATAATTTTTGGAGAAGGGCTAACTCCTTCTCCTTAAAAGTTTAAAATAACCACAGCACGGAATAACCCCAAACCATGCTTGGCTTGTGAGTCAACACTTCGTGCCCAAGTTGTTTCAGACCTGGTCCAAATGCGTCCAGCGGTTTGAGCTGTGTGCTTTGGCCAAAATTGACCTTTTTTGTCTATGGGAAAATTAATGGGAAGTAGGCCGCACTTTTGGAAAAATATTTTATTTATGATTATTAATTCTTTAATGTTTTAACAAATCTTTATGAAACTTCGCAGTCTGGAGAGGCACAAACTTTTAATCACTTTCAAAATGTTGGCATTTGCTTGGCATTTTCCTAAGCTAAAGACTATGTCGTTACCTAACTCTTTCCTAGAAGGTAGGATGTTAGTTATGTAGTGAAGCCAAAGCCAGCTTTATTTCGGCAACAAGCCCATAAAAGTCCATCATAAAAGTGGCATACACAGCATCATTAATAAACACATTTCCCTTTATCATATTAACGTTCATAATAAGCTTATGTCCATTTCGAAAGAACTTGAAAGATTATGTTACGGAACTGGGCTTTATACTGCGCTCTGCTGCCATTTGCATTAACACACTGGCTGACCCGTACATCCATAAAAGGGTGGCTAGGGTGTAAGAAATCAGGCATGTGTTTCATGACTTTGGAAGTAGGTAGGAGAAGGCCCTGGTCCAGGGTGGGCTCTTTGGAACTGTGACACATGCCTTAACACTTTGCCAGATGGAAGGTTGCAGTCTTATTGGCTAAGTATGCATGTGTGTAGCTTGAAGGAAAGAGCTGCACTTACCATGCAAAGGAAAGTGCCCTGAATTAAACCCTTGACAGGACGGATGCAGCCTTGAGCAGGTGAGATACAGTCAATGCGTCGTAGGCATAGGAGCATGCAGGCTGCTGTATCTTCTACCCGCCCTGGTTCGATCAACATATGTGGCGGTTTGATCCTCCATTCCCAGTAACATTGTCCAATTTAGAGTCAATAATAATCAATCAATCAATAAACCAATGGCGTCTGCCACTCTGAATGGTTGCGGGAATCCAAGATTGGTGCAGCTGTTCCTTCCTGAACAGATGTAGATGCTTGTGGTTTAAGCTTCAAGATTTTTTAGTAAGAAAGAGAACAAAAAAAACAAGTCTGAATTGAGGCCTTGGTCAAAAAACATTAAATAGATATGCAATAGTACCTTAACAAATATATTTATAGAATGCATTGTTTGAGTTCTACAGATATTTTGTGGTTTTATCATTGAAAATGTGTTATAAATATTTAGAACATTCGACATTCCAATGACTGTTTTATCATTAATTATCATGCTACCTACTATTGGTGTATATTTTGCTCATTGGTGCTCCCTAGGACGCCCCCCCCCCCCCGAATACAACCAGTGAATTCATCACTCTATTCAATGAAATAACATTGAGATATGTGGAGTGTACATTTACCTAGATTATTTAAAAATGTGTATTCATTCCAATTTTAGCTCTCAAAAATCCTCTCTTTTTGCACATTGCGTATGCCATACCTAATTTAGACCAACATGTTTCTTCCCTTGTGCCAGAATTCAGGAATGCTTCAGGGTCTGGTTATTGAGGATCTGATCTGTAATGCAATTTTGACAACACTGCAGGTAGTCCTTCGTTGTCGTCCTTCTATGTGCTTTTTATGCTTGTGTTGCATTACTATGAAGCTCTAGATTTTTTCTTTTTAGTTTTTGACTGAAATATTTTGGGGTTTACATTCAAATGAATCAGTCACTGTGATTAGAGGCTGGTAATAGGACAAAAAACATATTCTTTACAAAAAAAAGTGTTTGATAACCAAATCCCCCTTTCTATAAATTTGACGGCATTCTTGTGTTTGCACACTTCTCACCCACTCCTTATCTTTTCTGATCCGGAATGCTGGAATTTCAGCAATTTTCATGGCTGTATTTTCCCTCCCTTGTGATGTTGTGGCCCCTTTCTCTCTCCTTCTTGTCTTTGGGCACCACAAAGAGATTATTCCACAGTGGGCACCTTACAAGTCAACCATTTTTAAATCAGTGAATGCTAGCTGTACCTGTGCCTGCTCTTTCTTTCTCTCTTTCTCTCTTTCTTTCTTTCTTTCTTTCTTTCTTTCTTTCTTTCTTTCTTTCTTTCTTTCTTTCTTCTTTCTTTCTTTCTTTCTTTCTTTCTTTCTTCCTTCCTTCCCCTCCCACTTGCATCACATCGTCAATATCTGCGTTTACCTGTTTTCTCTTTGTAGTTGTCTTCTTCTTTCTTTCTTTCTTTCTTTCTTTCTTTCTTTCTTTCTTTCTTTCTTTCTTTCTTTCTTTCTTTCTTTCTTTCTTTCTTTCTTTCTTTCTTTCTTTCTTTCTTTCTCTCTTTCTCTCTTTCTCTCTTTCTTTCTTTCTTTCTTTCTTTCATATATATCTTTCTCTGTACCTGTGGGTGAATGTCACATTGCAAGGTGCACGTTTGCAAGATCTGCTCCATCCAATGTTGAAAGCAGCACCACCAGACAGCAAAGAAAGAAATCTTGCTGTAATTCTTTTACAGTTAAGAATAGAATGAAAGCCAGAGCAGTAGAGACATCCCCAGCCGGAGTGGGCTAGCTTACAGTTTGGAGACATTGCCAACGCATGTGTGATGGAGGAATGCTGCATTGTTCATATGGGGAGGTGTGGAGAATGTTGATAGGCTTTGCATGGGCTGCTGGGGTTCGGACACACCTTGTAAGGTACCATGTGACCAGGATGTATGGTATACAACTGTGTTTGTTATTTTCTTTTCTTTTAATTCAGTTTAGTTTGTGCATAATCTAACAATTGTGTAGGTTCAACAGCATTAACAGCTGATCGCTGGCTGCAAGCACAATTTCTAATGAGAGTCCAATTCTTTCTGAAAATGTAATTGAAAATGTAATTGAACTTATTTTGTAAAGTGGACCTTTTTTAAAAAATGTGCAGTGTTCATTTATATGTTTGTTTGTTTGTTTGTTTATTTGTTTATTAATTTGTATGACGCACCTGACCCAAAGGTATCTGGGCGCAACAGAGAACAGAATACATGGATACTTTAAGCTTAGTTACAGAGTAAGGCACAAGGGTACATGAATAAGTAAATTGTGGTCATAATAAGAATGCTACACTTGTCTTCCTGTCAGAGCACAATATCACAATCTAGAATAACAATATGAACAATATTAATTATTTTCTGATAGTAGGTCATCATTCCAAGTTGGACAGGGTGATACACTCCTAAAATACTCTTTTTAAAATAAACCTATGATAACAGGGAAGGGGCAACTAGCACCAATGAGGGCAAATGGCTACTCTGCATAAAATAAAAGAGCCTGTTAGGTATTTAAGAATGACCACCGTTCATTATTTATGACATATATGTCTGTGGTTAAATATGTTTTAGCTTAAATCATTAAGTACATAATGCTCATTGGCTTGGTGTTCATGTTAGTTTCCACAACACTCACCCTAACATTAAAGTCTTTGTAAACATGAACTATGTTTATTCATTTGGTCAGCCTCAGAATTTGAATGTGAGGATAAAATGGCTGCAATATCTGTCATAGTTTTTTCTTCTTCCCAAAACTGTGTGACTTGCAGAATTTTAGAAGAGCCAGTGCTATTCGGGGAAGTTAGGCCAGGGCTGTGCGCATGCATAGTCCCCAGGTCACAGGCATACTTAGATATTAACATGTTTGCATTAGGGATGGTGAGCGTTAAAGTGCCTGACTTGAATGCCAGTTCAAACTTTTGAAGAAAAGGTCAAAATTGGCGCAAGCCAATTCAGCCTCGATAGAGGTGGCTCGTGAGTTAAATCGAGTTGAGTCATGTCCAAATAGACTTCAGCAAATTTGAGTCGTGGGTCGCTGTGGCTCTATCTGGGTTAAAGAAATGTTTAAAATCCATTTGGACTTTGAAGAAAAGATGGGTCATATTCTCCAAAAAACGCCTGGTGCAAGTGCTGGGATGCACTTGCACCCAAAAAAACCTTATGCCCAATTTTCAAAGGGTGCCTAAAGATGCGCACATTCAACTGCCCTTCTTCACCCCCTTTGCATATTTTTGCCAATAAGGGGGCATTTCTGCGCATCTCAAAGTGCATCCCGAAATTCAGAAACGGAATGTTCTCTGAACTGTGCAGAAAATAGTTGCATTGCCCTGCATCTTTTTGGTATAGGTCTAAGGGAATGTGCAATACATGACAGGGCCATGGCAGACCCTGTCATAAATATTATTTTAAATGGAACTGCATTTCACTGTTGCTGTACCACTTGCATTCAATCCCTCAAACAGTGATAGCAATGCTCTTTTTCTTTTTAACATTTGATAATGTGAAATGCTCTCCCAGCACTAAGGTGGGTGCTGAGAGCCTGTCATACATTAGTGTTGGGAGGTGAGGTGCAGATAAATCTTGAGACCGGTGAGCACCTTTCTAAGCACATCACTTTGCAGCTTAAGATGAAATTAGCATTTGCAGTTTAGGATCAGTGCAGGGCGGCTGCCAAATGTATGAATGTTTTTATTGAATTTCTATAGGTGCACATTGTGTCTCCCACAAATTGGAAAGAATATAGTTTTAATCTAGGCCTTAATTTTGAGACTGCAAATCCTACACTGAACCTCTGGCGCACAGCATTTGTATTGTTTTTGGTTTTTTTCTGCTTGGTACTGCAACCTCTCTGGTAGGTGTGAAGGCATCACAAAGAAGGACACAGAAAACAGATTCTGAATTCACAATAACCAAGTTAATTAACTTAAATGTCAGGATGGAAAAAAGCCTAACTTGCCCTATACTGATGTGGGATTTCCCTACCTAAATAAAACTAAGGATAGTCTGATTCAAAGAGTTCAACTTGGAAATCTGCCTGTGCCCAAAACCTATGTTTGTACTCACAACTATAACTGTGCAATGTGTAGGGCTGTCAGCAATCAAAAAGAAAACAATGTTTAACACAAAGTACAGAGCTTCTTTTATCTCACAGCTTTCTTCAGCTCCCTTCTCCAAGTATAAAATAGTTCAACAAACTAAAATCTCAAAATGTCTTTTCTCAGGATTATAATGTAATAATAGTGTCTTCAATTCTCATGGTTTTCTTCCCCAAGTTAGGACTCAGGATTCCCTTCCCCGATTTCAAATTGTCACGATTCCAAAAAAACACACACATGGCCTTGACCTCTACAGTATAGTTGGCTTTTGATCTCAAATGTACAGTTCAGATTATCTTGTAGCTTTCCCACATGTTGAAAATGTCAGTGTAGACCAGGCTTCAGTAAACTTTGGTTGCCTGTCCTTTTCACATCCCTTTATAATGCAGCATACTTTGATTGGTTTATAATCATAATCCTTTTTAGCACTTCAATGTATGATGGTTTATATTGATTTCAACTTTCTTTCCTCTTTTAGATTTCGCCTGTTTAATTCTGATTAGTAGCAAAGCCTTAGTTCTGTGTAACAGCAAAGTGTTGATTCAATTCATTGTTCAATAGTTGTTCATAACACTTTAAATGCATAGTTCAATGTGCAGACATTGAGATATGTGTTTCCTGCCACATGTGATGCTGAAAATGCATTGGAGGGCCAGGGCCACCATGTCCTTCTCCTGTACTCCCTCATCATGAGTGTTCTGTGTTTTCTTCTGCCCAGGAGGCCAGTTGGGACTCCTGGCAATGCAGCTCTTCCTCTTTTTGGTTGTGGTGAACAGAGACCCTTGGGATACCCTTATGGCACCCATGTGTTGAGGTACAACCTGTACCCCTAGTGTATGTTTTTGGGCGCATCTGTGTGTGGCCCACAGAGCAGGGTATGGGCTGGTGGCAGCTCCATGCTGAATTTGACAGGTGCTCTCAGTATCCTCCATTTTGGAATACCCAGGCTCTGCCATAGGAATCAGTGGATTCCTGATAGGAGACAAGATGGCCCCTGTGGCCTCTTTGTTTCTATTACCTATTACCTTGTTTTCCCAATGTCCTGGGAAGCCCTGACTCTGTCCCTTCCCCTGACTGGCTGTTGGGTGAAAGAACCATATATGGTATTGTGGGGAAGTCCAGGCCAGACTGGCTGGAGCCTTCCCAGTGACTGTATGTTGTGGGTACCTGGGTGAATGAAGTGTGTGACCAATATACATTCCATGTTATGGGTGTCTGGGTTCTGTGTGTGTGACAAAAAGAATGAGACAGCCTTGCCTGAAACTGACTTGAATGCAGTGTGGTGTGCTGAAAGGCTGGGTGCGTGTACCAATCCACATTCCTTCTTATGGGTGTCTGGGTGGAAGTGAATGGCCTGAATGCACTGTGATCCTGATTGGCTGCCTGCCTGCATGAATGAATGCCCGTCTGATGGATTAGCTGACTGAGCTTGGATGAGCAGTGTAAATAAGGGACAGATTTGTATATCTGGGAACCTCTGAGTTACCAAATTGTTCAGAAGCTGAAGTTGAAGCTGCTTATCCTAGAAGCCCAGCTGGTAGAATAAGGTTTGCTGCTGCTCACCTTCGGCGAAATTCGAAAGCTGCCATGCCTGCCGAGGTCTGATTCAAGAGAGGACCTGTTTAGGAGATCTCCCTGATCTAAAAAGGAAACATTGTGCAGAAGCTGATCTTCATAAAGGCACCCTGGAAGTCAGTCCCAAAAGGCTGTCGAACGGAGACAGGGTCCGCCAAGAAACATTGAAGTAAAGCACCAGGACATCGAGGACATCGACGTCCATCACCGTTGACCGGGGTCTGGAGGATTTCCGTAACCACTGGAAGCCCGCCGAGTCGTGTTGCCTGGAAGCGGGGACAGCTTGAAGCTGTGCGACGACTGGAGTTGCCTAAGAACATTTAAGCCAAGGGCTCCCTTGCCATCACAGCGACCACTTTGTCCTGCCAGAAAAATTCGAGGTCGCCGATGACCGAGGAGAATCCGCCGGTGGATTTCCCGCCACATGAAGTCCACAAAGATACCAACGAGTGAAGATCCATCCATGGTCGAGTCCGGATCATCAACACCAATGGTGACCCCATTGCCCCACTGCTGGGCCTACGCTCATCACTGAGTCCTCTCTGCGGCAACAAACTCTGTAATCGAGGTACACTGCATGCCTCGTCTACGCAGGATGTCTATGACCAATCGTCAACAAGCACCGCAAAATTAGAAAGCTGCTGTCCCAACGATGGAGTTCCCATTTTCATCATGGCATCTCGACGACAGTGGCTCCTGCATTAAAGGGAGTCCACCCACAAGGAACCTGTCAATGAGCCGTCGTCGAAGCTCTGCTAAACTCAGATATATTGGGGAAGTGGAACATTTTGGACCAGGAAACAAGACTATTTAAGCATGAATGGACTGAGCTTGTTAATACACTTTATTACAGGTTGCCCAGGTGGGGAGGTCCTCACAAAGAACTGTCTTAGTAGCAAGAGAAACATTCTACCATTGTTTAACCTAACTTGTCTTCCTTCCTAAGTCCTATGCTGATACACATTACTGTTTGATTTGTATGTCATTAGAAACTATCAGCAGTTGGTGCATTTTAAAGGAGTCAATAACTAAGTGTGGTTGCACATAGACATTGTATATATTTGCCATATTAGATTTGCCAAGGTACAAAGTGTGTTATAAACTGTGTATATATAGTGAACCTTATTTTGTTTATGAAGAACTGTGTTAGGACATAACATAGTGTGTGGTCATTCCTTTGTGGGGGCTTGGGGACTACACTGTACCTAAGATACAGCCTGCATCACCTCCTGACAGCTTAAGCCTTGGTTGCTCGTCCATTTTACCATATAGAGAACCTTGACTGGGGTGCTCTGTGCTTCTACTCTGCCATATAGAGTGCGGGAGTACAGATACCCCTCCAGTCTTTACACTGGTGGCGAAAGTGGGATGGTAATGGTTGTAAGAATCAGTGTGTAACCTTGCCACCTACAAAAGAACCACAATTTGTTGATTTGAGGTTTAGTTGTGTACTAGGATAACTACACTACACACAATGGAACCTATTGCAAATGGTAAATTGACTAGGATTATCTTAGAGGCTCTCCAGAGGGCTTGTGAAGAAAGGGAGTTAGACTTTGAAGGTGAGTCTAGGGCTGAGCTGATAGCTGCCCTGGTGGAATACCAGACTGATTGTGATGCTCTCGATGAAGTGGGGGGGATGAAACCACTGAGGACCCTGCCCCTTGGGTTATTATTGAATCTGTTGCTGGAAGTGCCATCTCTCCAGCTGCCTCCATTCCGAAACCCAGCATTGTTTCTTCAGGGAATGCATTGGACCTTGAATTATTGAGGATGAAATTGGCCTTTGAATATAAAAAGTTGGAAACTGAAGCTGAACTAAATAAGGACGAGTTGGCACAGCATGTGATACTCAAAGATAGGAATCTTGAACTTAAAAGCAAGCACACTGAATGTCAGAGAATCCAGCTAGAGAAATCTAGAGTGGAGACATCACCCAAACCAGTTGAGAGTGTCAGGTCCCCTGCCACCAATTTATTAAAGATTTGGTTGGTGTGTATGTGGAGGGTTCTGATATCCTCCAATGGATTGATGGGTTTGACATGGCTTGTGGAATCCATGATGTTGATAAAAGACTGGGCTAAGTGTTTGTTAAATAGAGTGCCTTAGACTGGTTATTACTGTATTCTGAAACTGAGTTGGGAAGGTTGGGAAGGTTGTGAGAGTATTATTTATTTATTTGTAATGCGCCCAACAGCACGGGGACATCAGGGCACAAACATTAACACAAAGGACAACATAAGTACGGGACATAAGACAACGGCATGCATCCTAGATATTTAGAGGCTAAAGGAGGAGAAGGTCAAGATGCCCAAGAAATTACCTGAAAAGATACGTTTTCAGGAGTAAGTAAGAGTGAGTAATTAAGAGTCTGCAGAGGTGTGATGTGTTAGGTTAGAGAGTAAGGGAGTGGTTGTGTATTGGAATCGGTAGGATAATTATGCTGTTTGGAGCAACAGAGTGGATGTGTAATGGGGGTGTAGATGGGAATGTATGTGGAGAGTTCTGATATCCTCCAATGGATTGAAGCATTTGAAAAGGCTTGTGGAATCCATGATGTTGATAAAAGAGATTGGGTGACCTGTTTGTTAAGTATAGTGCCTCAGACTGGTTATGACTGTATTCTGAAACTGAGTTGGGAAGATTGGGTAGGTTGTGAGAGTATTATTTATTTATTTGTAATGTGCCCAACAGCCACGGTCATCGGGACGCAAACATTAACAGAAAGGACACCATAAGTACGGGAAATAAGACAACGGATATGCACCCTAGATATTGAGAGGATAACGGAGGAGATGGTCACGAACCCCAAGACATTTCCTGAAAGGATACATTTTCATGGGTAAGTAAGAGTCGGCAGAGGTGTAATTGTGTTGGGTTGGCGAGTAAGGGAGGTGTGGTGTGATGGGATCTGTAGGGTGATTATGCTGTTTGGAGCAACAGAGTGGATGTTGTAATGGTGGTGTGTAGATTGGAATAGTGAGTGTGTGAATGGTGGATTATAATGGGCTAAAGTGAAAGAAATGATGGTTTGAAAAGAGTAGTCTGGAGTCATAGATAATGGAACTATGCTGCTGTAATTACACACATATACATGGTACATTAACGTACTTACTTTGTTTCATGCGAAGGGTATTCATTTTTCTGGTGTTTTCATCGGTAATGTGATTCTTTCCTGTAGTTGTAAAAGGAAGTTAGTGGGGATATGTGGTAATGGTGAAGTACTTTTAGGAAGCAAGGTCCATATATATGAAGGAAGAAGTGGTGGGAAAAAAACAGTTAATGAAATTGATGGATGGTTAAAAATGGTTGCCTTTAGGAGCATTTCCATGAAAGTTAAAAAATGTGTATGTGTATTTGTAGAAGCACTGTAAAGTTTTGTAAAATGGAAGAAAAGCTGTTAGAAAATATCTGTAGTACACTTTTAAATGGCAGTTGGTGTGGAAGTGTAATGTGAGGAGTATATGCATACTCACAAACATGATGCATTCTAATCTGTAGGTTTTTATGTAGTCTTTGATTTTTTTGTTTGCATTCTGGGACTTGTAGTTCAACTTTTTCCGTTGTAGAAGATGGAGTACAAGTCACCGAATGTAGAGAAAATCATACGACTGCATAAATAGCTGAAATTTGAAATGGGTTATGTTAGGAAGTATATGTATACAGTCAATATATGAAACTGGCACACACTGAGTGCCAATTACAAATGGTGTACAAATCTATTGTATCTGCTTTTACTTTCTTTTATGAAAAAGTGACAAAGTGCTGCTGTAAAAGCAGAAATGCATTTTTGAACTTTCTTCAAAACTCTTCCCCCAAAAAATATTTTGGAAAAGCACAGCATTGTATATATTTATTTGATATACATGTGACAGTTTTGAATCTTGAAGTCAAGTCATGTTTTTTTCTTGGCATTATTGGAGTTGTAGTTTGAGTTTTAGAATGGGCAGTTCATTGGAAGTGACAGAATGCAAAGGAATAAATAAAGACTTAAGCTGATTGAATCGGAGGCGGCTGAGTTCACAGACCTGAGTACGGAGCGAGCGAGGTCTGTGCTTCAGTGCGGCTTGATTCATACTGTTCGAGCGTTTGAGCGTACGCTTGTGTCACGTGAGGCAAGGGGAGGTGAGGTCCCTTTCTCAAACCGGACATGGACCTCGGAGGACACACGGCACCGCACGGCTCTTGCAGCTCTCCGGCAGCTGTAACACTTAGAGCCAAGTGCCCAGAGGAGCCCTGAGGAGCGGAGGCCGAGCGGACTGCAGTTGGAATATTGGGGGAAACTCTGAGGCATTGCAGCATCGCGGCTCCGGAGCTCGGCGCACACTGTGTCCTGGTGTAGCGCATGGAGGGCTCGGAGGGCGGCCCGTGCTAAGGTAAACACTATTGCCTTGCTGATTGCTCTTCTGGCTGTTCTTTACCAGTTGATAACGCGGACAACGCCGCCACGACGACCATAGCCTACAGCCGCTGCTGCGGAGTGAAGGTGAGTGGGTCTGGCTGTGTATACCGGATAGTTCTTCTTTACACGCATCATAATAACTGCTGTGACTGTGGAAAAGAATGTCTAGGTTAGTCCAATCACCCTCCATTGAAATTCTTAAAGAAACCCCAACATATGAAAATCTACTTCAAACTCACGGGGATGACACTAAAACCCAACATGTAACATCTTTGTTGCCAAATTGTAATAACATGAATGATACGACATTAACCATTTTAAATAAGCAGTTGTCCCAGGAATCTACAGTCTCGGAAGATGAGAGAGCAGTGACTTCTCCTCCTCCAACCCCAACGTCGAGGAAAAAGGACAGGGTGTCCCTGTCACTGCCAGATTCTTTACTATCAGTCGAGGCACCCGTGCCCTCCCCCCAAGAAACTACACACGCCTTGGGTTATGAAGGTGTAATGCCAACACTTAAACCACCATCAGAGAGGGGGGTGATAGCCTACTTTCTGCCTCTCCTTCAAGGGACTTATTTACTTTTGGGGCCGACTCACACAGAAATGTTCACAACACAAATCTACTGCTACAGGCTGGAACCCCCTGGGGCTTATATCTAGCCTAGGTTCATACCCAGACATTTTCACTACCAGTCAAGGCTTTCCCCACAAAAAAACAAAGCCACAATGCAATACCGGCGCCATCTCAAAAACGGACTTCTTACCACAAAACCCGTTACAGACAGCAATGGGTAAGGCTACTGAGGTTCACTCCAATGCTAAGGGAAATCTTATGCATCAAAGATTTGCGCCACAGAAACATGGAGGCCCCATAGGTAGGTCCTCACAAATGGAAGCCCGACAGCAGGCCCCATTCTCAAGTAAGAGACAACGCTGCACTCCATCCATGTCAGACGAAGACCTCTTGCTGGATTTAGCAGCCTCACAGGTTGAACAGCAGACTCAAGGAACGGCGCAAATTGACGCAGAGTTGATTTCTGTGTTTGCTATCACGATGTCCCCTTTTATGAAATTAATCGAGACTCAAAATGATCAACTTCGAGATCAGACAACAGTAATTGCAATGATGCATTTGAAGTTAATTTTTGTAGAAGGTTTCATTACAGCTCTACAGTCCAGTTCGGACAAAAACACAGACCAAATAACGCAAATCCTTAAGAGCATACTGGACCCCATTATCCTTCAAAAAGAAAAGCGGCGAGCAGATAGGTTAAGTTGTTCTTCAATTTCAAAAAGTGGCCTAACAGATCTCACACGTTCTGGGGTCCCTGTTATACATACTAAAAACCTATCACCTTTATTGGTGCTTACAAGTGAAGTCCCTCTAGTTGCCATAAGAAAAGATGCCTCGACGGCTATAGACAAGCCACAGGTGACTATAATAAATTTGGAGAACATAGTCCCCACTACTGATATGGCAAATGCTTGCATTCAACCATCACTTGGCAACAATAAGTTAGATAAAGTAAGAGAAATGGTGACAGGACTTCCTGCTGATGTTTATTTAACTCCTGTCCCGTTGTACCTGAGGTTTCCGAATAAGTAGACAAGTTCATCAAATCCTTGTCAGAGTCACTGTCCGATGTAACATATTGAGAATCATCTTTGCTGACAGTGTCTAGGTCTGTCCCACTTTGGGATGGAAGGCCTTTGGTCTTCAACTTTTTCATCATGGAGCCTGATGCTTGTCCTGGAATATGAATGTTTCTTGGCAAGCAGAATTTGTTTTGCTTGCACTTCCCCGAACACTCTTTTTAGCCCGATCTGGGGCTACATTGTTTTCCAAGACCTTTGATTGTCCATTTTGGATTTCTGATGAAGATGGTAACTTCTTCTGATAAGTATTTGCTCCCTTTTTGTTGAAGACCAAGACCGGACTAAGCACCTTCCTCAATCCTTTATTTTGAACTTTAACTCCCCTACTACCAAGAAAATAGTTAGTTGGAATACTAGGGGTTTAGCGCACCTATTTGGCAGAAGTGAACTAAATTTAACGAAATACGATCTTATTTGTCTCCAGGAGACCTGGTTAAGGGAGACACCTATCCTGGAAGGCTATGAAGTACACATAAATCCAGCAACAAAGGGGGAAAAAGGACGTCCAATGGCCGGTCTTCTAATGGCCACAAATAAATCGAGTGGTCTAACTGTAATTAACTGTACAAACGTAAATTCTGAAATTCAAGTCACTGTGGCTCAAATCACTTCTCCACACTGGATACCAAATAAACAGACGCTCCTAATTTGTATAATTTACTGGAGAAGTAGCCTAGGGGCCAAGCATAGTACTAAAAACACGTTGCTAAGGGAAATTGACGAGATAAGGTTAATTTGGCCTAACTCAGAGCTACTTCTCTGCGGAGATCTTAATATGGAGTGTTTTGTTAAAAAAGGTGTCAAAATAGAAACGTTAACTATAGATGCAGCTACAAATATAAGGAGGGGCCTGGACTTGGAGGCAGAGCTAACTGAAAGCAACATCTATATGGTTAACGGTAATCTGCAGGGGGACAAACCAGTGGCAGCAACATGAAAGAGGGGGACACAAACAAGTACCATCGACTATTTCTTTGCTACAGAAAACCTACTAGCAAAACTGATTTCATTGCAAGTGATACCCACAGACTCAAGTGACCACAACCTTCTTGAGCTTGTATGTACCGACTGGGCAGCTGGAAATCCTTCGAAGGAGTACCATCAAGAAGACCAGAATTTTGAGGTTTCATCGGGAGGAAATCGTCTAAGGATAAATAAAAGAAATCTGCCGATTGTAACAACGTCCTTGTTGGCCTTGAATTCAGATCCATATTGCGACACGGGGGGGCATACTTCAATGCCCAGTCCTTCTACAGGCATTTAGAGAAAAGCCAGTAGCTTTCAAGAGGCTTTCATTTTTACGTAAGCACGCCTATAATAAGCAGATCGCAGAAAGAAAGCGAAAGATAAATAGTCTGGGGCGACAAGTGAAAAAACATAAAACCATTCAAAATGTTACTTTGTTCAAAAAAGCTAAAATTAACTTCAAGAACTGGTTATACCATTACAAACAACTCATTATTCAGCAAGAAGGTGAATAAATGTTGCAGCTTGCGATTAATAAAAATACAGCAGGTATGTGGAAGTTAATCAATGAATTAAATACCCCGGAGGGGTCAAGAACTACAAATTCAGTTTCTGCACATGCATGGGAGGCTCACTTTAAACTTTTATATGCTGCGAAAGGAGGGGAGCAAATTGAGTCACTATCACACACAGAAGCTTCTTGGGACTTTAAATTCGATCACCAAGAAATAGTTGACTTGATACAAAATTCAAGTTCGTCAAGGGCGGGAGGCCCGCCTAAAGAAAGATCCGGACAGATGGGCTGCGTTCATGTTAAAATTATTTACAACTGTGATAAGGGAGAAGAAAATACCACATTCCTGGACCTGTTCCATAATTGTCCCCATCTTTAAGAAGGGTGATAGGTCAAACCCCAGTAATTATAGGCCTATCACCCTTTTAGACGTGGTGGGCAAAATGTTTGCAGCAATCATTTTGAGACACCTCAATGAATGGAGTGCCAAATACAACCATCAGGATCAGTGGCAGTCTGGTTTCTGTAAGGGAATAGTCACTAATTTAAATATTTTTATCATAAATATACTTAAGTGCCTGATCCACCAGAAGAAGATAAGGGCAATCTACATCACCTCGATTGACCTGGAACGCCGCAGAATTCTGTGGGACAAATTTAAGAAATGGGGTTGTCCTCAAGCCCTGAGAGAACCTATGGAAGCATTACACAGGGACAAGTCTTTAAAAATCAGACTGGACAGAAAGGGTTTATTGTCTGATGAAATACCCTCAGAAAACGGGTTAAAACAGGGTTGTCGCCTGGCACCAGCGGTCTTCTGTCTTTTTATATCTGACATGGCAGAAGCATTTATAAAAACCAGATCTTTTCCACCGAAAATAGCTGGCCACTCCGTGGGATGCTTACTATTCGCAGATGATTTGCTGCTCCTTGTTCAGACGGAAATTGGGCTGCAGAGACAGTTAACGGATTTGTCTCAGTACATTGACAAAAATGTCCTAAAGATAAATGCAAACAAATCTAAAATACTAATTCTGGGAGTTAGTGGAAGGGCGAGGAAGTGGAAGAAATGGACCTGAATACTAAATGGAGAGCAGATACCAGTAGTTGGGTCTATGGTGTATCTGGGGTCGTCACTAAATAAGAGCTTAAATGACGCTCCAGGAATGGCACATTTTAGAAGCAAAACTAAAAACCTGGCATCGCAAGCTTTACTCATCAAAAGACGCTACTGCAAATTTTCTATGGTACCTATTTTGGATTTCTATAAATTGAAAGTGGCGCCACTACTAACCTATGCTGCTGAAGCTAATTTATTTATGGACCCCAAAATCTGGAACCGTTTGGAAAGTCTCTTTTGGAAGAGGGTTATGGTGTTGCCAAACTCATTACCTATTGAACGGGTACGAGGGAATTGGGCCCGACTTCTTTATACTCCCATATGGAATGGAAATCTTTATCTTTAATGAGGAAATGGCTCCAACCACCAGCAGTGAGTGGCTTCTCGATCATCAAGGAGGCTATGGAAGCACAGCAGCTACCAATTTTAAATTCCTGGTACGAGGCCTGCTCTTCTATTCTGACAAACATCGCTCTTACGGAAAGGACACTCACCGAAAATCCAACGAGGGTGAAGTGTAAATTGTTGGATTTGAATTGGATCCAGACTGAGCAGAAAGTGAAATTGTACACATCGTTTGCTGACGATCCTGAGGAACATTATAAAAGAGGAAATGTAATGTCCTACCTTGCTAGATTTCCCCCAAAATTGGAGCGGCAAAACTTCTTGAGACTCTGTTTGAGCCTTTACCTAACACGGGAGGTTACAGCAAGGAGAACAAAGGCCCATGAAGGAAACATTTCAAACTGTCGACTTTGCAATAGAAGTAAGGAGACTTTGCAGCATCTAGTACTAGTATGTGAGCCCCTTAACTCTATAAGAGATAACCTCCTGGGGAGATTTATAGAGGAATCACCAATGAAATCGCAGGAGGATTGGTGGGCTTCCATAAGATGGGGTGGACGGCTTTCTCTGTCCTTAGCCGTACTACAGCTGGTTAGAAGAATCTTCACTGCTATGGAGGTCACTAAATGCCTAGCTGTGGGACAAAACCAGCCCTAGACTTACTTTTCTCTTTCTCCTTCTTCTTTTTCTCTTTCTTTCTTCCTATTTTTTTCTTTTGATTGTAGAATGGGCCTTTGAGGATGACGATGATTTTTATGTGTTTCATGTTTTTATGTTGTACATGTTTGCATCTAAGGTTTAATTAAAACCAAGTGATGTGTAATAATAATTAAAAAAGACTTAATAAGCACATATAGCTTGTAATGGGTGAAGCTGGGATGCATACATGTGCTGCCAACATTTTAAACTGTCAGACACTGAGTGCCACTTACAAATGGTCTAAAGATCTATTTGATATGCTTTCCTTTTTTATGAAACAGTGACATAGTGCTGCTATACATGCACATATGCATTTTTTAACTTTCATCACAATGATTGTAAATAGAAACAAAGAACGATAGATGGAAACTATGCTCGTGGAATACAAGAGGATTCTCCCATCTCTCCGACTCTCCAGACTCACTACTAGAATCCTGCCAGATTATATGCCTTCAAGAGACGTGGCTGACTAAAACCCCAGCTTGTGATGGATTTATTACTGCCCTCAACCCAGCGCTGAAAAGCTCTAGGGGCCGCGCCGCCGCAGGCCTATTGACACTGGTGAGGATATCGCCACAATGGAACTTTGTCGAAACAGAAAACATAAATCCGTGGACACAATTGACCATCATCAAACTCATGATTGAGACGACCCCAGAATGCCTACCTGAACCACAATTGAAGCCAATCAGAATGATTGCAGTCATCAACGAGTATTGGAATCCAGTTGCAATTAATGACAATTGCTTCTTGGATGGCTTATTCATAACAATGGACAGAATGAGTGGCAAATTCCCAGATATAAACTTCATCATCTGTGGAGACCTAAATATTCATCTGTATGACACCAACTGACTCCTTAAGCAATCTGATGACCTTTCAACCAGAGCCCTATGCTGGACTAAAGAGATATCGATGAGAAATCTACAGCTAATAAAGCAACCTCATGATGCTCAGAACCTGCTGATCCCGACCTGGACTGGTCAAAACGCTATCACCATCATCGACAACATATATTTATCACCAGCCATAACCAACACATTATTGGAATTTCAAATAACATCTACTAATCAGAGTGATCACTCGATCCTCTTGATAGCAGTTATGGGAATGGACGAGCCTGCCCCCTGTCCCCCTCCTCCTCGGTTAGAAATTGTTGGAGGTAACACCAGATTAAGAATCAGCAAAGATCTGTTGGCCACCATCCCGCAAGTATTCCAACAAACACCGCTGTCAGATGACCAGAAAATAAATTATGACTGGGTCCTTCTCCCCTTCCAAAAAAACAAGGCTGCTACAGGAAAACCGATCCACCAACATCACTACAACCAAGAAATAGTTAAAAAAAGAAAATTGCTGCGCCAAAACCTGCGCAAATGGGGAAAAGATCCAAACCCGGGAAATCTGGAAAACATCCGGAAAGCAAAGCAAGCATACAGAAACTGGACCAAATCAAACGTGATGGCCCTGCAGCAAACAGATGCCAAAGCTATGCTACAAACACTCAGAAACAAGAACTTGAGATCTCTTTGGGATCTGCTAAATAATAATCATCAGCAACAACAAGCGATGGTATCTAATGTCACCCAAAAGAATTGGATTGCACATTTTTCTAATCTCTACAAATCGCGGAATAGCGACGAAAATATGGAGATAGCGAGCCATCTTAAATCAATGGACCATCTCCTGGGAGAAGCACATATTTTCAGAAATGATTGGCAAACTAAATTCCTCCAGAGCACCCGGACTGGATGGGTTATCTAATGCTGCCCTGAAGCATGATCCGGAGACTTGGGCAAACCTAACGGATCTCATACTAACTTTAATAAATACAGTCAAGTTATTACCATCCACTTGGACCAAAGCAGTACTGATTCCAATTTGTAACCAGGGCAACAGAGATAACCCGGCAAAATTTAGACCAATTGCCCTGCTAGATCCTTTGGGAAAACTGTTCGCCTCATATCTGCTACAAAACTTGACCACATGGGCGAAAGCTTCTAACCGGTTGGATAGTCGACAAACCGGCTTCACCGCGAACCTAGGAACTAATGTAAACCTTCTAACTTTAAACCTGCTAAAACATGAAGCCATAAGCAACAACGCCCCCGTTTATGCAGCGTTCATAGACTTACACATGACCTTTAATGCCATAAACAGGTCCATCCTGTGGTACAAACTTGCTAAATGCAATTGCCCATTTGAAATCTGCGAACCGATCAAACTATTATACACCAACACGACAGCTTTGATTAGGCTAACAAAAGAAGGTACAACGACGGAGGCGATAAGAACCTGGAATGGCCAAAAACAGGGATGCGCCTTAGCAGCAACCCTGTACAATCTGTATACTGCTGATTACTTTGCAAGCATCGACACTGCAAATCTCAATCCACCAAAGATAAATTCAATTCCGTTCCTGTATTTGATGTATGCTGACGACATTGTACTCCTAGACAAAATGCCATCTGGACTACAGGAGAATCTACGGATGACAGAATCATATATGACCAAAAACGAACTCCAAATAAATATATAAAAAAAAAAAAATCATGGCATTAACCAATTATCATAAGTCGTCTTCCCAAAGCAGACCAAACTTCACCCTGGATAACAAAGTGCTGAATACGGTAACCTTGTTCAAATATTTTGGCGTGTTATTAAACCAACATCAGGAAGAAACAGCCTGGGTGACCTGTCTCGAAGGAAAAATCCAACGGCTAGCACGTCAAGGCGTGATGCTGCATAGACGCTATGGAAAATTTTCAGCAAAACCAATCATATCGTTCTACCTCCAAAAGGTAATTCCGATCATCACTTATGGTAGCAACGCCATGATCATTGCTACCAGAGTAAACTGGCAAAAGTTAGAGGCATCATTCTGGCGTAAAATCTTACAGCTCCCAAGGAACTATCCTATGCCCAGAATACGTTTTGAGGTAGCCCTACAATCACTTGCCTCAATAGTACGCTGGAAGCAGTTTGATCTCCTTCGTAAAGTCATAAATGAAGATACAGTTCCAGCAATGCAAATCCTTAAAATAACGCCACAAGCAATGCATAATACCAGCTTGAAAGCATGGAAGAATGAGCTGTTCAATCAAATGACAAAAGAAGAAATCACGACAGAAATGTTGATAAACCGGCCACAGCATGCAAAGATCAAACTTCAGTGCAATGATTGGTCTAGAACAATAGCAGAAAAGGCAGCATACTCTATGAACTTACAATGCCCAATTGACATACGAGCTCTGAATGAATTTATACATTATTTGGAACTTTTTCCGGACCCAGTCATTCGAACAATCTTCATGAAATTACGACTAAATATCCATCCTACCAGACAAAGACTATCCCAAATTTGAAATATACCAAAGGAGGAACATTTTTGCCGCTTTTGCAAGAATAAAGAAAAAACAGAGTCTCTCATGCATCTAATCATGATATGCCCTGCAGTAGCGGACAAGAGAATCCTCTTTGGAGACCTATTGAATATCTCAGACCAACAAGAACAATGGCTAAAACTCCTTCAAGGCAAAAATAATAAGCTGATATACACAGTTGTACAATTCCTTGACAATATCTTGGAGCTTAAGGATGCAGCATATTGTTCTAATTTGTAAATAATGTAAAATGTCTTATGCAACTTAAATGAAAAGTTTATATATAAACTATATCATTTTAATAAAAAAAATAAAAAAAAATAGAAACAGTTTGAAGTGCAGAGCATTGCAATTGTGAGCAGGTGATGAATGCTGCAAAGCATGGCATTTTCTAAAGTGGTTAAAAAAGTATATGCTTATTGAGAAGCTTATTACAGGCTAAGTAGCAGGAACAATTTATATAAATATATATTGTGAAAGAGTTGAAGAATTTCTTTTTTTAAATATAAGCATACCTGTATTATGTTTTGTTAGATGCATATCGTGTTATGTTTTGTTAGATGCATATCGTGTTGAATCTGGAAATAGAAATCTTGGACAGTTGCACAGTAGTTTTTGATGCAGATGTCTTTCAGTAACAGGAGTTATGTTCTCTGAGAGTTCAAGTCTACATCTAAAGTGTTGAAGTGAGATGACAGGGTTAGGTGTAGAGGGTTCAGATTTCATTGGTGGATGATGTGTGACTCTTTGAAAGCAGACAATGAGGGAGTGTTGAGAACATGAAAGTGGAAAGGGTAGAAAGGCCACATCAAGGTCTTTTGAGGATGCCTGGCATGGAAAGTTTTGTTTGCAGGAGTTGTGAGAGCACTGACAATGGCTACGGCTGTGTTTTTGTCATGATTCATGCCCCTGGTCATCATGGCCAAACCAGCCTTTCAGCTGGGGGCCAGGTTACAGGCTTCTATTGTGGCCTCAAACACCATCAGGGACTCTCTTGGAACCAGTCCTGGTGCCTTTGGTGCCAGACTCATACTGTTATGTGAAGGACAACATTTGGATTGGGACTTAACATGGAGGCACTCACATAGCTCAGTTCCAAAGAACTGAGCGATGCGATCTAGTGTTTCGGGTTTAGCCAGGCCTGGGACTACTTTACCTGGAACTACTTTACCTGGGCTATTTAAGCCACACCCAAACAGCAGCACATGCTTTGCGTTATTCTGCCGTTAGCAGCGTAACGCTCACCGTGTCCGTTCTGATCTCCAGTGTTTCTTGCATCCTGCCACATGCTGAATCCTGTATCTGGAAGAAGAAGAACACCATTATTCAGCGCTTACCTGTAAGTAGCAGCCTGGCTTTGGTCTTGAATCTTCCATCTTCAAACTACCACCAGCTGCTCACCTGAATACACGCGACCTCGGGATTCTTCATCACGACGCCGCATCCATCTTCAATACACTGCAGCAACCTGAAAAAAGACAAAGAGAGACATTTTTAGTGAGCGCTCGCTCATGGCCACGCAAAGACACTGAAAAACCACTACCAGGTGCAGTCTCTCCTTGATCTCGGAACATCACAGCGGCCCGGAACATCATAACGACCTGCAAAGGAAGCTTAGCAAAAAGAAAAGGCAAGAAAACGCTGCATACCACGCATTCACTTACCTAGCTGGGATTCTCATCCTATACAGCACGGCAATGCCAAAACTCTCCAACTCATCTGAGGGAAAGAAACTAGAGACATTAATAACAACAAAAGGCAAAAGAGGAAGCGGGCAAGATGAAAGACTGTCAAACAGTAGTACCTACCTCATCAAGCAAATCGGAGTCACAGCAGGCCTGGACCCGAACACAGGACATCGCACCAGTGAAGCAATTAGGTCGCAGAACGCCCACACCTCCAACACGCCCCTGCACAGAGACGCAGGACAGAGAGCACACCATACCTAATATTAAGGTGAGGAGAGAGACTAGACTTAAGGGAGGAATTCGAGGCTGAGGGAGGTGGGAATCAACCCAAGAGAGACATTTAAGCCTTATATCCAGTTCTCCTGTATTGCAAGCGCTATCCACGTCCAACACACTATCAAGGGATAGGGTTCAAGAGTGCTAATCTTCCAGCCAGGGCTGAGTGACGTCCCCGTGGATATCAGGTGAGCGTAACAGAAACAGAACGCGAAGCCTCAAATAACTATCCACCTGGACGTCGTGGAAACATCAGAAACCAACCAATTACCCGAGTTATTAGGGCACCTACGTGCTGAAGTACATTCAGCCAGGCAAGAAACCAACGCCCTTAGGAGAGAAATGATAGTTACTAAAGATCGTACTGAGGAATTGAGTAGACAATTACTCCAATCACAGGCAGGATAGGCCCCTTTACCTGGAAGCGTTCTGCCAGTGACAACACCAGCCAGTCCGGTACAAATAACCTTTCCTGGGACAATTCCATTAGCTCCACCAGAACAGTTTGTGGGGGGATCCAAAGAAGTATGCAACGTTCATGACCCAATGTAGTCTTCATTTCCTTTGTAGACCCGGGGGCTTTTCCTAACGACCAGTCACGGGTTGCCTTTGTTTTATCGTATCTGAGTGGCAGTGCTGCAGATTGGTCTGTGCCATTAGTAAGTCAGGATGATCCACTGCTACGTGACTTTAGAGGTTTTCAGCAGGAAATGGAGAAGCTGTTTGCTCAACATACCCAAGGACAAGCATTGGATAATCAACTTTTGTCCCTCCGTCAAGGAAACCAAGACTTGCTATCATATATAGCGACCTTTAATAGGTTAGTTGTTGAAACGGGATGGCCTGAAGAAAAAAGGACCACATTATTCCACCGGGGTCTACGGGGAGAATTAAAGGACGTCTTAGTACAAGAGGTTAATCCACCAAGAGACTGTGCAGAGTACATTAATCTTGTTGTTCAGTTAGAGCATAGGCTACAGGACCAAAAAGCTGATCATATGCGATTGGACACTCGTGCCATGTATGTCCGGCCAAAGGACAATGTCTTACGTTCAGCGGAGAACACGGTAGAACCCATGCAAATCGAAGGGTTACGGGCTCACTTAACTAAGGTTAAAAGAGACAAAAGAAGGCAACAGCTATTATGTCTATAATGCGGAAAGTCAGGCCATTTCCTCAAAGAATGTCCAATAAAGCCTCCGAGGAGAACTGTTGGAGCTACAGAAAAGGAAGACGACAACAAGGAGACAGGAAACTACCAAGCCCGGCAAGCGTAGAGGTCTGTTTCTCAAGCAAAGAGAATGAGCCACAGACCTCACACTTTGCATTACATGTGATTTTGATCCATCACCAACAACCATCGTGGATGCATGCCGTAGAAGCATATATAGACAGCGGGGCAGTTAGAAACTACATAGACCAAGATCTGGCAGCAGCGATAGGGCTGCCACTATGCAAAACGCTGACTACTGAAAAGGTTACCACTGTTGATGGTACTGAAATAGCTACAGGTCCAGTAACCCAATGTACAGCAGTATTAAACCTTCTGTGCCAGGATGGAAACCGAGAATCTATTGCTTTCAACCTCATCAAGGCTCCTCAGTTCTGGTTGATTTTAGGGATGCCATGGTTAGTAGCTCACAATCCTCAAAAAGACTAGCGTGCAAAGAAGTTGGCCTTTTCCGACGACTGTGCTCTCACTTGCTACCACAGAGAAAAGCAGAAAACGGATTCACAGACATCTGTTCGGGGAACAGCAACAGTAGTACTGGGGGTTACAGCTACTCTACCAAGCGAATACCAAGATTTTCAAGACTTTTTTCAGAAAGAACAAGCCAATATCCTGCCACCGCATAGGCCTTATGATTGTCAGATCAATCTCATACCCGGTGCACAAGTTCCTTGTCGTCGAATCTATGCATTCACAGAACCAGAAAACCTCCATTTGAAATCTTATCTAGATCAGTACCTGGCTAATGGGTTTATCCGTCCATCTAAATCACTGGCAGCCAGTCCCTTATTCTTCGTACCAAAGAAGGAATGGGACTTGAGAACTTGCATCGACTATCGCACACTGAACCAAATCACTGTAAAAAATCGCTATCCACTGCCTCTAATTCCAGAACTGCTAGATCAAGTTAAGGATGCCCAGATCTACACTAAATTGGTCTTAGGGGAGCATACCATTTTGTTCATGTTAAGGAAGGAGACAAATGGAAAACTGCCTTTCGTACCAAGTATGGCCTGTATGGATATCAGGTAATGCCATTTGGACTTTGCAATGCTCCCGCTGCAATCCAGTATTTTATGAATTATGTCTTACGGGAACTAATCGATATGTGCGCTTTGGTTTATATTGATGACATCTTAGTATACACCTCTTCAAAACAAGATCATGTCAAACATGTTCTTTCAGTTCTGGCAAAACTCTGTCAACATCAACTGTTTGCTAAACTAGAAAAATGTTCATTTCATGTTACCGAAGATGAATTCCTTGGTTTTATCATCACTCCAAAAGGGATCAGGATGGATATGCACAAAGTAGATGCCATTCTTAATTGGCCGTCGCCAACTTCGTTCAATGGAATCTAAAGCATGCTTGGCTTTGCAAACTTTTATCACTGATTCATCCCAGGCTTTTCTCAAATAGTGCACCCGATCACGTCATTGTTACGAAAAAACAATAAGAAATTCCAATGGACAGAAGAAGCAGAAAGGGTTTTTCTAGAACTCAAGAAATTATTTACTTCCTCCCCAATTTTTCGACACCCTCGCCCAGATCTGCCTTATGTTGTGGAAACGGACGCCTCTAGCATGGCAATGGGAGCAGTTCTTTCACAAAGGGATCCCGATATGGCCAGCTGCATCCTGTGGCCTTCTGGTCACGCAAATTCACGCCCCAAAACTCAATTTTGCTATCACGGACAAAGAACTTCGAGTTATCAAATCAGCTTTCAAGGCTTGGGGACATTATCTACTAGGTGCCAGACATACCATCACTGTGATTACAGATCTTCGAAATCTTCAATACTTAAAAACTGCAAAAGCTCAATCTTCACGTCAGCTGCGATGGGCACTTTTCTTTGCAGAATGTGACTATGTGATCACATATTGACCGGGTGCCTGAAACGGTGCTTTATTCCATATACGTATCGATGAAAAAGTATACACAACCCCAGATCCAGTAGCTATCATTCCGAATGACAAATTATTAGGCCTGACAACAACACTAACCCAAAGTGAACTCCATAACAAGATCCAACTCTTAATGAATCTCGAGACCTTACAAAAATGGAGTAATCAAAACAAACATCACATAATTAAGGATCAACTACCATATTTCAAAGATCGTTTATATCTGCCAAGCAAAGAATTACAAGAGCAAGTAATCTCCGGTTATCATGACTCTTTGATGGAAGGTCATTCAGGAATTGCCAAAACATTTGCCAAAGTAAAAAGAAACTATTGGTGGCCAACATGGCGCAAATACATTATTCACTTTATCCTTTCCTATGGTGTGTTTGCACAAAATAAATCTCAAAAGCAAAAACCAGCTGGTCTCCTACAACCCTTGGAAATCCCACCCACACCTTGGCATACACTTTCTCTCGATTTCATCAGGGACTTACCTCCCAATCAAGGATTCAATACCATCCTAGTGGTTGTAGATTTATTTTCTAAGATGGCACACTTAATTCCATTTAAAGGTCTTCCAAATGCATCCAGTCTGGCGAAGGTATTTCTGGAACATATAGTACGAATACATGGTTTTCCTTCTGTCCTGATTTCGGATCGAGGTAGTCAATTTGTATCCAGCTTCTGGAAGAAGTGCTGATCAATGGCACAAATGATATTCGATTATCCACCAGCCATCATCCTCAAACGGTTGGCAAACGGAAAGGACAAACTAGACACTTGAACAATACCTACGTGGTATGTCACACCAGGTTGAAGAAGGTTGGAAGGATTTACTATGGATAGCAGAATATGCCCATAATAATTCCCTGCATTCCAGCTTGGGACAAACTCCATGCACCTCTGAATTAGATGCTCCCAGGGCTCTGGAGATGCCAGCGGTGAAAACCGTACATACAACCATTGCTCAAGCCTTCAAAGAGGCAACTGGTCATTTACTTCAAGCTAAAGAAAGACGAAAGAAATTCTCTGATCAACATCACAGAAAGGCTCCTGATTACCGAGTTGGAGACGAAGTCTGGTTAGCATCAAAACATGTGCCAATAAAAGGAACACAGACCTTTCGTCCACGATATCTAGGACCTTTCACCATTGAGTCCATAATATATCCAGTAGCTGTTAAACTAACCCTTCCAACAAACATGAAGATCCATCCTGTATTCCATGTATCACTCCTAAAACCTCTGCAACCTGGAACTCGATTTACAACACCACCAAAACCAATACTGATAGACGGAGAACCGGAGTTTGAAGTTAAAGACATCCTGGATTCAGAATACACTAGATCTAAACTATATTATTTAGTAGATTGGAAAGGATATGGTCCTCAGGACAGAACATGGGAACCAAGTGAGAACATCCACGCACCATGTTTGGTAAAATGTTTCCATCAAAATCATCAAACTAAACAAGGGCCAGGCAGAAGAAATACCATGAGAGAGGCCTTGGGGGGGGAGTGCTGTCATGATTCATGCCCCTGGTTATCATGGCCAAACCAGCCTTTCAGCTGGGGGCCAGGTTACAGGCTTCCATTGTGGCCTCAAGGGCCACAAAACACCATCAGGGACTCTCTCGGAACCAGTCCTGGCACATTTGGCGCCACCCTCATACTGTTATGTGAAGGATAACATTTGGATTGGGACTTCAGTTAACATTGAGGCACTCACATAGCTCAGTTCAAAAGAACTGAGCTATGCGGTGTAGTGTATCGGGAGTGGCCGGGCCTGGAACTACTTTACCTGGAACTACTTTACCTGGGCTATATAAGCTACACTCAAACAGCAGCACATGCTTCGCGTTATTCTTCAGTTAGTAGCGTAACGCTCACCATGTCCATTCTGATCTCCATTGTTTCTTGCATCCTGCCACATGCTGAATCCTGTATTTGGAAAAAGCAGAACACCATTATTCAGCGCTTAACTGTAAGTAGCAGCCTGGCTTTGGTCTTGAATCTTCCATCTTCAAACTCCCACCAGCTGCTCATCTGAATACACACGAGCCAGGGATTCTTCATCACAATGCTGCATCCATCTTCAGAACGCTGCAGCAACCTGAAAAAGACAAAAAGAGACATTATTAGTGGGCGCTCGCTCACTGCCACGCAAGCACACCGAAAACCACTTACTGGGTGCAGTCTCTCCTTGATCTCGGAACATCACAGTGGCCTGGAACATCATAACGACCTGCAAAGGAAGAGGTGCAGGCATAGCTTAGCAAAAAGAAAAGGCAATAAAGCACTGCGTACCGCGCATTCACTTACATGGCTGGGATTCTCATCCAATACAGCACGGCAACACCACAACTCTCCAACTCATCTGAGGGAAAGAAACTAGAGACATTAATAACAACAAAAGGCAAAAGAGGAAGAGGGCAAGATAAAAGACTGTAAAACAGTAGTACCTACCTCATCAAGCAAATCGGAGTCACAGCAGGCCTGGACCTGAACACAGGGCAACTCACCAGTGAAGCAACTAGGTCGCAGAACGCCCACACCTCCAACGCACCCCAGCACAGAGACGCGGGACAGATAGCACACCATACCTAATATTAAGGTGAGGAGAGAGACTAGACTTAAGGGAGGAATTCGAGGCTGAGGGAGGTGGGAATCAATCCAAGAGAGGCATTTAAGCCTTATATCCAGTTCTCCTGTATTGCAGGCGCTATCCACGTCCAACACACTATCAAGGGAGAGGGTTCGAGAGTGCAAATCTTCCAGCCAGGGCTGAGTAGCGTCCCCGTGGATACCAGGTGAGCGTAACAGTGTTGAGAAGGCAGACTGTGGACTCTGGGGAACTCTTCAATTCAGTCATTGAAGGTGTATGCTGAAAATCATGGCATCCTTGGAAATATTGGATTGGCAGAAGTGGAAGCTTTGTGGCATGCAGTGTGTGGCTTAAACTTGGCACGCCTGTTTTCATTCTGTGAGAGTATGGCTCACTTTAAATGTCCAGACATGGTTTGATTTGATTTGAAGCATTTGTAAACGTGCGCACAACAAACTAAATCAAATCCTGGTGTAGATGGGCAACAGACTAGATAAAGGCTTAGTCAATAAACAGGCCCAAAACCCACCTGAACAAATGGTTCACTCCATACTTAAAAGATTTAAGGCAAAAAAAAAGAATCTGTGAGGCCGCCTGGCGACTACTCTCATCAGAAGCTAACAAAACCAAACTCACCACCCTTTATAAAAAAGAAATTTGCCTGCTAAAAAAGAAACCTACAACAACCGGATTTCTCAAGCTAATTCTAGCATGAAGGAGCTATTCACAATCCGTAAAGAGCTAGAAACCCCTATCTCCACACCAGATACTTGTATCAAAGACAAAAGTTGGTGCTCGGATATTTAGTATGCGCTTTCTAACAAAGTAGTTACTCTCAAAAATAAAATAGCAAAAAAAAGCATCCTTGAATACATCCGTGAATTCACCACCTCCCAATATTCCTCCTACTAACGTCCAACACTCTCGCCCCAAGATTCCAAGCACACCTAACACTCCACTCACTCGATTCAAGTTCTCAAAACCTCAATCCTTGAGGTTGAAAAAGTTATACTTTCACTCAAACCTTCCAACTGCTAAGGCGCGCTCTGCCCAGCCCAGCTTATGAAGGATGCAGCAAGGGGTCTAGCTCCCTTTGTCTCCAAGCTTACTAATGCCTCATTTGCATCTGGCACCATGCCCACTAACCTCAAAGAATCATGGGTGCTCCCTCTACTAAAAAAACAAACACTCAACCCATCAATACCTACCAATTACCGGTCCATCACGACCGTACCCTTTCTATTAAAATTTCAAGATAAGGTCGCCTACACACAAATCCAGAAGTATTTGGAACTACACCACCTCCTAGGAGGACGCCAGTCTGGTTTTCGGCCACAACATGGAACAGAGACGGCCTCATTGACCTGAAGACCCAAGTTGATGAACTAAGGGACAAAGGGAAATTAGCTCTTCTTCTCCTCCTTGACCTCTCGGCTGCATTCAACCTTGTGGACCACAAGGTTCTATGCAGTCATCTAGACTCAGCTGCTCACTTCTCCAGGAAGGCCATAGTCTGGATTGAGTCATTTCTAAGTGAGAGGACTATGCAGGTTTTCTCTCCCTCAGCAGTGGCAGACCCTATCCCCATTACCTGCGGTGTGCCCCAGGGATCTTGCGTCTCTCCTACGCTATATAACATATTCAATAAACCCCATTTTGCAGATCTGGACAATCTCGGTATCACCTACACTAACTATGCGGATGATACACAGATTCCCACTTTCAGGGAATTATGTTAAGGATTTGGCCTTGGTGAATAGAGTTTATCTCATCATCCAGGCATGGATGGCTACTCATGGTCTATGCCTGAATGATGAGAAAACAGAGATCATCATCCTGGGCACCCCCACTAACCTCAATAAACTAGGGCTTGAATACGCTTCTTTCATAATCAATGGCATCCTCATTAAAGTGGCGAACGAGGTGAAGACCCTTGGATTTTACCTTGACTCATCCCTTTCATTCACTAAACTAGTTAATCCCTTGGCTTCCACTATTGCCTACACTTGTAAACTTATCAGAACCGGCAAACCTTTCCTATCCAACAACAGCTGTATCATCCTGGCTAGAGCCCTCATTCTCTCCAGGCTTGACTACTGTAACGCCCTCTACATTAGATCCAACAAAGCAATCATCAGGCAATTCCAAACACTCCAAAACAATGCCCTTAGAGCAGCCCTTGGAGTGGCTAGGAGAGCCCATACCTCTGAGATCAGGCGGCAAAACAATTGGCTCTCCACAAATGACAAAATCAAGCTGAAAACTGCATCACTGACTCATAAATCTTTCAATAACACTGCTCCTAGTTATCTATCAGAGTCATTCCATAGAAGGACCTCCACTAGACCCTCCAGACTTGCCAACACCAATTGCCTCCACGTCGCCAGATTCAAACTTTCTAAGGTGGGAGGCAGCAGCTTTCCTATTAAAGCAGGCCAGCTCTGGAACTCTCTGCCACCCTCAATCCAAGAAGATCAATCATACCAGAACTTTAAATCCAACTGCACCAATTGGCTGAAGTCTATTGATCACTAAACTTTAGCCCCTCCTCGTTCGCAGTCCGCTACCACGGGCCCCAGCACTTACACAGTACAACCCACGGGTGCCCCCTCCTCTGCCACCAATAGCAAAGGGAGGAGGCCTTATCTTTAACTTAGCCTTAGTCCATCTGTGTGTACATTATATGTATGTATCTGCAATGTATAAACTAATGCTTACCTCATTTATGTATCTGTAATGTATAACTTATCTATTGTGTAACTAAGCTTATGATCTCCCTGTAACTGATGCGCCCTGATACCGTTGGGTCTGGAGCACAATATACATGAATAAACAAACAAACAAACAAACAAACAAACAAACAAACAAATAAACAGTGCTACCATTGGAAATTCGCAGAAGAAAAAAAAGAAGTAAAAATATTATTTAAAAAGATAGGTCTTTAAGCCTGCTTGAAAGGTCCAGAGGGAGTTGGTTCCTCTTAAATACAGCAGAAGGCTGTTCCACAACATGGGCCCAGCAACTGAGAATCTGCAGTCTCCTCTAAAAACATAGTTTGCCCTTGGGATGGTGAGCAGATATTTATCTTCCGTCCGTAGGACCCAGTCAGGGTGGTACAGGCTCAGTTTGTTCATTAGGAAACTTGGTGCCAGCCCGTTGATACATTTATACACAAAGCAATCAATCTTAAATTTAATGCAATCCTCTACTGCTAACCAATGATGGCATGAGGCTGAGGTGGTTTTGGGTGCGCCACATACCAATCTGATTCCTGCATTTTGTGCATTTTGCAGGTGATGGATCTGTTTGGCTGGGAATCCAGCAAGGGGTCTGTTGCAATAGTCTAATTTGGAATTGACTAAGGCTCCCACAACCAGAGCATGATCAGTCTCAGGTTCATAAAGGAGTGCTTGCCACAGTAGGCGGATGTTATAAAAAACTGATTGTACTTAAGCTGAGACTTGGCTTAGCTAGCCCAGGTTACTCTGCCAAATACATCCTAGATTTTTTACTTTAGAGGACTACTTAAGTCTGGACTCCAGAAACAAGGGTGAGGACGGGCTACTATTCCCCCCCCCAATCGATGTTTTGGTCCGAACAGAATAACCTCTGTTTTATTGGGATTAAGCTGTAGCCAGTTTTGTGCCATACAAACCCCCATCTCTTCCAAACATCTTCCTACCTTGGCAAGGATATTGTCCACATCATCAATCTGTTGTACAGCTGCATATCATCAGCATAGGAATGGAACCTGAGATGATGTTTCTCCAGAATGTACATTCATTGGCAGAGATAGATGTTGAATAAAAGGAGAGAAAGTGCGGAGCCCTGGAGCACACCACACCATTGAGAGAGGATTTCAGATATGAAGCCTCCCACCTGTACACATTGTCTACACCCTGTAAGAAATGTGGCAAACCACTCAAGGGCATGTGCCTCCACATTCGCTATGTTCTTTATGCGGTCTTCGGAATTGATTGTGCTTTGTGCAGGGGGCAGTCTGGGGTTTGTGACTCCAGTGACTTTGCCCGGTAAGATTTCTTTAAAGTTCCTATGTAACTGTTTCCTGCTGATAAGATTCTTTTTTCTGAAATAAATCAGAGGCGAATATGGAGATGTCCAACAACGTTTTTCAGTCCTCAAATAGAAGATTCAAGGCATCTTGTCAATGAAGCTGTATCTGCTTTTTTATAAGCTGTAGGAATGTCATTTTTTGAGAAGGATAATATAAGTTCTAATGGTGTATTGTGAAGATGGAGTTCACGTTACAGATGTCGGAAATGCAAATCTTAGAATGCATTGAAAAAGTTCCTGTAAGGAAATTATAATGGAAGATGTGGAGTGTACAGTACGACTGTACATCAAAGCAAAACTAGGAAAAAATAAAAGGTGTTTGTTAACAACCCCCTGCCCAAAAAAGGTTAATTTCAGAGCCACCACTAAAGAATAAATACATTAAATTGTGTTTAATTCCCCCACCCCAACCCCTTTGAGTGTGGTACTCCGTGGACGTACATGCCACATACTGGTCTTTCAAGGATGCCTGGCATGGAAAGGGGACTGTTGGGATTAGCCAATAACATATTCTGGTTGTGGTTTACAGGAAGAGAGGGTAGTAGGTGTTTTAATTGTTGTGTTTAGGGAAGATGGATGTGGCTATTGCTAAAAAAAAGCTTACTGTGTGGATGTTGAGAGATTGTTGGATGATTAATTTGAAAAGGTACACTGAATTTTGTGGCATCTCTGGTACTATTGGTTTTTAGGGTCTGGAGGTTTGCTGGTATACAGTGTCTGGGCTAAACTGGGTGCTTTTAGTATAAGTCTGTAAGTATATGGCTCAATTTCAATGCCCACATATTAATGTTGTTCACTCTGGAGGAAATAGTTTGGGCTGCGTTACTCCACTATATTTGCAGGTCCAATTAAAAGATATGTTCCAAGGTTTAATGGAACTATTTCCATGTGCAATTATAATTTTTTCAGAATCCATGGGAAGTATGGAGATGCCCAAATGTGTTTTGTGCAAAACTAGAACAAGGTAGGAACCTTGTAAATAAAGGTTTATGTGCTTTTTTGAATGTTGTAGGCATGACAACAATTTTCAGAATGATGGTGTGAATTTTACTGATTTTTGGAATCAGATGTTTCTTGTAAACATTCCAAATTCACTGAGAAAGTTTATGTGAAAAAGATGTACAGTGCATTTGAAAACATTTGTAAGTCATTTTAGAAAATAAAAATCTGAAAAGCAAAAATAAAACTGAACGAAAAAAAAAAAATGCTCTTTTAAGAGCCACCATTGTACAATAAATTGTTTAAATTAAGTGTAAATCTCCCCACTCCCTCTAATTGGATGATCTATCCCAGAAACCGCAATATTCCGTGGACGGCACATTTCACATCCGGGTCTTTTAAAGTTGCTTGGCATGGAAAGGGGACTGCAGACACCGTGGACAGTCGGGGTATCCGCGGACATCGGAGGATCAGGCAATCAAGTTCCATTGGTGTGGTATATAGGAAGAGAGGTTAGCAGGAGTTTTGTTAGTAGGAGTTGTGAGAGCATTGAAAAGGGCTATGGCAATGTCTTTCAGCAGGCAGAGTGTTTGGATTTTGGGGTACTCGGGTCCATTGGTTGAAGGTGCATGCTGAGCATTGTGGAATAGCCAAACATCTTGGATTCCCTGAAATGAAAGTGTTTTGGTATGGTATCGAGTGCAAGGCATGACAGTGGGTGGACTTGCTCCCGTTTTGTGCAAATATGGTTGAATTGAAACATTAAACCTATGAATTTCATAGGTTTTTACTAGTGCCCCTTTTTAACATGCTTCAAGTTCCTTAGATCATATGCTCCCCAAATCCCCACCCCCAATATGTCAGATATGGAGTCTGCAGAGAGTTCAGTAGTCCACGTATATCAAGCAGCATTTGCAAGGCTCAAGAATCATAGGGGAAAACCAAAAAAGATGTACCAAGTAATCAACAACCAGATGTACCAAAAATCACAACCACTGTTTACAACATGCACATATACCTTTTTGTACAAACAGTTCCATTAAAAAATATGAATTACTATTTTTAATTAAAACACGTATTACAATGGAATGCACCAATCACCAAACATAGCTGTACACTTCATATAATCTCCTCACTACAACTCTGCATACAGATTGAGAAACACTGGGTGCTTATTGGACAAAACATTCTCACTAAATAGTAAGTGAATTGTATTTATTTCTTTAATATTAGCTTTCATTATATAAACAGGTATTCTATGATGGAAGCCCTCTTTTTCCTCACAGAAATGGCAAGCACACTTGAATGGTTAGAGGAGAACTTGCCAAAAGAAGAAATGAGTGACGATAACATCTCCAATGGTATACAATAGATATTTTAATGTAAACAAATAATGTATTTTGTACACACCTTACTAAAATACGAATTTCTATTTTTATTAGAGTACATAGGTTTCATGAAGAAACCACACCCCAGTTTTTTGTGGATAATCCCCAGAATCACAAACAGAAACCCTGTCCACAACTGTAAATAATCAAATCATGAACGTGTCCAACAAATTAGATGAGCTTAGTACTGATTTCAAAGAACTTTTACAGTATGTGAAAAATCATGTGATTAAAAATGTTCCTTATCACTGTCCCCTTTGCACAAAGCAATCATCCCCAGCTAATTCTGAACATTTTAATGAAAGATGCTTTGATGAAACCTCACTCCCTTTCTCCCCTCATGATTATTGTACAAAAGCTCCTGATTTTCCCATGTATGTTTCCCATTCCGATACCCCATCCCTTTCTTGAATAAATATAGGTTTTGAACTATACATGTTTTGTTTGTTGTTGTGTGCCATTTCCTATTTTTTTTAAACTCCCATTAGAGTCCACAGATACTACGACTGTCTGGGTTGTCTGCACTTAAAATGGTCTTGCCACGGGACAGACGCGATGTCCAGACATGTCTGTTTTCGTGTGATGCACTTTTAATTAGTCAGTGGGCACTGCTTCTGTTCTACGGACATCCAGTGCATTCGCCCTGCGATTCCTGTCTGGAGTTTGTCCGCGGAAGGACATCAGGGCCACGGATGGCCACAGATGTCATCATGTGACCGCACCCGTGCAGAGTTAAGGGGTGTCCATGAACGGTGTCTGTGGCCGCAAACAGTTTTAAAGTGCTTTTCCAGCCAATCTAAGGTGTTTCAAGCAGACACATTACCCTCTACAGCTCCCAGACCCATTCTAAATTGATCTGCCAACTTTTTCCAACTTTTCAAGGCCTATTTTCGACTCAGCAGTCCGCGGACATTACGACTTCCCAAGCACCCCCCACCACAACCCCCACCATTATCATCATCTGGAGTGCCTGGAGAGGGGAACAGGTGCATTGATACAGAAGAGGAGGATCAAGAGGAATGAGAGGATGAAGTGGAGTGGAGGAAGTTCCTGTCACCAGTACTCAGAGGGTGTCCTGCGTGTAGCAATTGTTTACAACCGTTGGAAATGCCCTAAAGGCTTGTGCAAGCAAGGTTTGATGCACTGAGTGCAAAGTTGTACTCAGTCACAGGAAACCTGGCTACGGGACTACTTCCATGGGGCACCACAATAAATCGACCCTCCCGACTACTGTGAGAAACGCAATACCTTTCTCAGGTAAGTGTAGGTTCGCTTCCTCCACCCCATCATCTTCATCTGCTCCTGTCACCACAAAGAATACTCCCATGGGGCAGATCCCAGTGGCGGATTCATAGGCCATACAGAACCTTGTTGACCCTTATCTTTCGAGGGTCACAGTGCTATGCATGTACTGTGAAGCACCAATCTGTACGGCGGAGCATTTTCAGAGTGTTTTTGAGGCTGTGGTGAAGGAGCATGAGAAACACTTCCTCCTACCTGATTCAGGCCCGCCCAACATCTTCCTCTTTCCACCTGTCCCTTTATCCCTGTGGTTGGTGCCCCTTCCCTCCACTACTTGCCCCTCCTGAAACTAAATGCCAAAAAAATACAAAATTGAAAAAATACAAAAAAAAAGGTTCCTTTAGGAGCCACTTTTCACAGTTAAAAAATAGAAGTGAGAAAAAAAGTCACAGGCCTCTGTGCAGTCTGCATAGTTTGGGGACAGCACGGTAGTCCACAGACTTCCAAAAAATTAAAGGTGCTGGACAATTCAAATAATTTTAATTGTTTTGCATTCAAAAAGGGTGATACTCAAAAGAACCTTTTTTTGTGTTTTTGCTTTTATATTTATTTTAAATTTTTGGTTTCACAAACTGAACTAAGAAAACATTTCAATGAATGTAATTATTTCTTCTCACTTTCACAAAAACTGCTTCAAAGCTTTTACAAAAAATTGATTACCCACATCAGTTAGATGGACTCAATTTCACCGAAAAACTTTGGCCCAACAAATTTAATGTTCTCGATATGAAACAATGTCATGCCAACATCTCAAACAAAAGCACACACAGTTTTTTTCCATTTGCAGACCAAATGAACTGCAACGCATCCACATCTGTCTCTGGCCAATGAATGAAAATTAATTTTCGAATTAGGGAACATTTCCTTCCACTTTCCCAATATCTCCTTCATTGCAAACTGCAAAGAAATTCCAGTCTAATTCCCCAAACTGTTCAATGTGTCATTCATCAATGAAGTTTGTGATGTCATCTTTGATGTCCTTGGTGTTAGCCTTAGCAGTACACAGAGGTGGCTGTGTGCAATGGCTGCTTAGCATACCATAACTGGCAAATTACAAGGGTTTTTTGGTTTTACTTGTAACCATAACATCCCTTTAACAAGGTTTTTGCACTGAATTTCATGGGTTTGTGTTAGTGCAACCTAACCATAACATCCCTTTAACAAAATATTAATCAGTGATTTTTATGGGTTTCTGTTAGTGCAACTTAACTTATATATATTCAATGAAAAAAACTTTACGTAATGGTTAAGTTGCACTAATAAACAACCATCAAATGCAATGAAAAAACGTTGTTAAAGGGCTGTTATGGTTACAAGTAAAACCGAAGAAAACCCAGAAATTTGCCAATTATGGTAAGCTAAGCAACCATACTCGCGACATCACCATGCACTGCTAAGACAAACACTGAGCACATGAAAGTTGACATCACAAATGTCATCACTCCTATAACTTTTCCCCTCCTGTACAAAACCTCACCAAACTTTGCAGAATCAATCTGATGGGGCCATATGCATTCTTTGCAAAGTTTTGTGAGGATTCATCCAGGAGGGTCAAAGTTATAAGCCACCCAAAAAGTGCTCTTCCTATGGGTTGAGCAATTTAACCATAACTACACAGCCGATACTGCAGGCCATGTCATATATATACAAGAGAGAATAAACTACCCATATATTTTTATATTGTTCTGTATTGATGTGTTATGTTATTTGTATGATGTTTGTTTTGTCAGCTAAAGTTGAACTAATCTTCAATGATGTTAATATTTTAATTTGAAATAATTATTTAATTTTTCCCATGTAACACCAGTTTGTGATTAATTATTATTTTGGCCCCAGGAGTCAGTGAGTTAAGGGTTTACCCACTGACTATGTTCTATGCCACAATAAGAAAACATGACCTTACTGGCTGCACAAATGCCCACTTCCATGTAAGGACATTCATGTTCGCTTTCCTTTAATGCTAAAATACCGGCACCGCCTTGGTGGAAAGGGGAATTACCGCCCTATTCCAAGGTTGGCGGGGCGGTAATTCCCCCATCCACCATTGCCCTTCCCCATTCCCATTTATGCCCCATAGGGCTCTATGGGAATGGGGAAGGCGCTAATTACGGTACCGCAAGTTGCGGTACCGTAATTAGCTCCCTGGTCCCTTTGCGGGTTGGTTTTTAACGCCTGCAAAAAGCAGGCGTTAAATTCCCCAACCCGCAAAGGGACCTCGTAGTAAGGCGGTAAGGATTTACCGGTACCGGTAAAATACCGGTACCGGTAAACCCTTACCGCCATCCGTGTAATGAGGCCCAGTGTGTCACAGTAGAATTGTCCTTGCTAGCTAAACACATGCCACCCCATTTAAGGACACGCATCAAATTGGCTTTGCCCTTAATGCCAGTTAAAATGCTATGCCAGTCTTTTATGGCTGCACAAATGCCTCCCATATGTAAGAACATACATCATGTTGGCTTGGCCCTTAACGCCAGTATATAATGCCATGTCACAGAATGTCATGGTTCCGGGTCCGTCTGTCTCTGCCCCATCCTGAGCTTCATTTCTACCTCAGCGGATGCATCTAATGTGAGTTCCCGGGTCTCCGCATCACCCCTCTATCTGCGCTGGAGGTTGTCATGGCCAAGCAATGCTACACGATCCCACGGACCAATAGCGTTGCGTTCCATAGCTGCACATCCGGGTTTCCGAGGCTGTCACATGACTTAATGCACCATGTTGCTGCACAAGCCACGCCTCCCCTGAATCACTTAAAGGTTTGGCCGAACTTCTGCCTGGTGCTTCTGATTGTCGTCAGTACAGTTCGAAGCTCTGTAGAATTCCCTGTCTACTGTCCATTGTTACGGAACTCCCTGTTCCTGTGTTTGTCACTTACTTATTACTGAATCATTTGGTCTGTCACATGGACTGCTTCTGCCTCCTGCGTTTAACTTTGGTTATTACCCGCTTAAATCTGACCTCGGCTTGCCTCACGGACTGCTTCTGCCTGACTCATTTACCTTTGGTTACTGTCCACATAATTCCGACCTCGGCTTGTCCCTTGGATTGCTTCTGCTTGCTGCTTTCACATTTGGTTGCCGCCTGTAAAACTCGGACCTTGGCCTGTCTCACGGACTGCTTCTGCCTGCCACGTATACGTACTCCAAACAAGATATACCTCATGCACAGGACTTTGGACGCAGAGCTGTTAGTATCTAACTGTGCATCAACCTGTCACTAGTGTGTCCCTCGTGCCACCCAGGTTTAGTTCCTCACTAATCATTACTTTTCCCTGTGAGCTTCCTAAACCTGGATTTATATCTGTGCCATCATCATCCCAGACGCCCTGAGCTGTTTACGTGGTGAGAATCAGAGTATCTCCTTTCACATCTTGAAGTTGGTTGTCTTTTGGCATACTTAGTAATTGTACTTGCGTTTCCTAGTGGAAGACCCAAGGTTGAAGACACATGAGGCGCCAGAAACTGAAGATTTTCTTGAGAGGTTAGTCACTGACTATAGCAGGTGTTTTTTTGTTGTCAAATACTTAAAATCGTACTGACTCTTGTTTCTCTCCTGTTGTTACAGCTTAGTGCATTGACGGTTTTTGCTATCCTGCTCTTTCACTTGATCTACTACACTGTCTTTCACATTAAGGTGGCTAGTGGGGTGTATCACTGGAAAGGTCACCCTCTTGTGAGGAGACTTGGACCTTCTTGGTTCAGGTTACACAACACGATGGAACCCAACCCGAGTAGCCTTCATTTCTCCCGTGGTGAGTACTGACACAGAAAGAAAAAGGGATGACTCAATTACCCCAAAACCAACTTCTTGGAGACTTCCTGCTTTATAGTGTCATTGACATTGTCAGACATCCAGTGAAACTTACTCTTCACTGGCTTACTGTCTCCAGTATCAATGCCACTGAAGCACCAATCAATCTTTCCTTGAGTCAGTAAGAATAGACACATGAATAGGCCCAGCAGTTGCTGGCAGCCTTGCAATTGCTGTTCAGTAAGGCCTGGAGAGATCTGGACTCCCTCTAGAGACCCATCAGAGCCATCACTAAGGCATCCTATCTGTAATGGGGCCTCAGCGGGTTGACGTGGAAGACCTGATGTGTCTTCCTCGGGGTCCTTGGTATCAATGACGTAGTTAACCTAAATTATTTTTCTCAGCAGCCTATAGGGCCCAGCCCACTCATCATGAGGGTGCTGGCCTTGACTGGTTCCATGATACAGACCATTTGGCCTAGTTCATATGCAGTATTGATTACCTTTTGGTCATGCCAGTGCTTCATGAGCTACTCACTCAACTTCACAATTTTGGTACTCTGTTCCTTGTACTTGCCAATTTTGGATTTGAGGCAAAGTATATATAGTCCACTATGTCATGAGAATGAGTTCAGGGATTTCTCTCCCATCCTTTCCGTACCATACCTAGGGGACCCCTAACAGGATGGCCAAACAGGAGCTCAAAGGGACTGAACCCTGCACCACTCTGTGGCTTGGCAAGAGGATATCCCAATTCCTGCATAGGGGATCTTGAACATCACCTATCATGCCCTTTGGGGTCTTGTTGAGCCTCCCAACAGGCCCATTTGTCAATCGGTAAAAGGCTGTGGCGAACTAGTAAGTTTCTCCACATTCATCTCACATAACCTTCATATATGCAGGCATGAAATTTGATCGCCTGTCAGAAATAATTTCTTTAGGGAATGCAACATGAGAGAATATCCCTATTAGGGCCTTTGCCATAACAGGGGCTTTCATGCATTTTAAGAGTACAGCCTCTAAGTGCCGTGTGGTGTGGTCTACCACTATTAGAATGTACCTGTTCCTTAAAGTGCTCTGAGAATCCAATTATTTAGTACAACAGGAAATTCATGTTTAAAAGTTGCACATAGTTTCTACTGCATCCAGTTGTTGATATATTTTTTTATTGAACTTCTGCTGAACTACTAGCTTATATTATTCCTGCTGCATCTTGAAACTTTTTTATTTGATGTATTGCTGTCCAGTGGTTTCAGTTGGGATTCACATTTAACCAGAAGAATACCCCTTGTTTTTTCTATTGCAGAAATATAATCCAGTCTCCAAAAAAGGTCTCTGCTGGATCCAGTAGGAACCATTTGTAACCCACCAACTAGAATTTTCACATGGGCTGAAGTACCCCACACATAGTACAGGTCTACTTGCCTGTACCATTGCTTAATCCTGGTATCCTGTGTAACCTGGGTATCACCGATCAGGCCCTGGCCTGACTGACCTAGTTTCTCTCTGATCAACCCTCCCAGGTCCAACTTGGGTCCTTCCTTTCCTCTATCTCACTCTCTACCTCTGGTGTTCCCCAGGGGTCTAATCTCTCTCCCTGGCTGTTCAACCAATGCCTAGCACCACTCGCCCACCGCATTGTGACTCTCTGCTCCAACTTTCAGTGCTATGCCGATGACACATAGCTCATTTTCAGGCATCCCTCTGCCACCTCTTCTCCTTCTCTCATCTCTGACTGTCTGTTTGCTATTCAGGAGTGGTGTGCCGCCAAGGATCTCTGCCTTAATTACAGTATGACAGAGATTCTCCTAATCGGCACACCTGCACCCTCCTTTCCTGTCACTCTCTGGCCAGCCTCCCTTGGCCCTCTTCCTGCTCCAACCTGTGAGGCTAAGAACCTTCGGGTCATCTTCAACTCCACACTCTCCTTTTCTCCTCACATCTATGACGTCTCTAAGAAGTCATATTACCAACTGCACCTCCTCAGAGGTCTTCCTTTCCTCTCCTTCCCCCAGAAGCTCACTGTCTCTAGAGCTATGGTTCTCTCTAGGCTGGACTACTGCAACAGCCTCTTTCTAAATCTGCTTGCTTCTACTCTCTGCCCTCTGCAACTCATCCAGAACAGGACTGTAAGACTTGTCCTTGGCCTCAAGCTCAGGGATCATATCTCTCCAGCATTGAAATCTCTGCATTGGCTCCCAGTGACTGCAAGGATTATGTTCAAGACTCTCTGCAGTGTCCACAAAGCCTTCTGGGGCCTGGGTCCTCGATACCTCCAACTCTCTCTTCGGAAATACCTTCCTACTCAAGCTCTTCACTCCTCCACCTCCAACTCCCCCAAGGTCAATCGCTTCTCCAAGCAACGGGTTGGTAGTACATATTTTTCTTTGGCTGGGGCCTCCCTCTGGAACAGCCTCCCTGCCTCTCTGAAACTTGAGGAGAACAATCTCTGGTTCCGGATGCACCTCAAGACCTTCCTCTTTTCGTCTGCCTTCTCTCTTCCTCTCGCCTAGTGATTTCTTGTCTGATACTGCACTGGTCACCTGGCTACCCTCTTATTTGGGCCCAGGTCCCTACCTGCCCAGGTGCACACCCGCACTGCCTCCTGGCAACCCTTGCACTTGGGTCTGTATCTGTAACCTACAGTCCCCCTACCTGCACCACTTTTGGACACCTGCTGTCTGCACTTACCCTTGCACCTGCCACCTGCTGGCCGCACTTCTTGTTATTGTTTTGAGCCCATGTACAGCACTGCCCCTTTCCCCATTTCCCCTGGCTCTTATCCCCTCCCGCCTCCACTGTACTTGCGCGATCTCAATGTCACTTGGCCTACTAAGATCGTTGTCTCTGTCCTCCCTCTATTCCCTCTTCCTTGCCTTGTCGCGCCTTGAAACACTTGTGTATAGGCATGTTACAAATGTCATATCATATCATATCAGTCAGGATAACCAAGGTCAATATAACGGTCCATGCAGAGGTCAAAGTGGGCAGATAATAAAGAGTACAACAGTTCCCTACTTTTCTGGGACTTCCCTTACTTTAGCTCATCATTGCACCATCATTCCCTTACTTAATGCCACACGTTCCAGGCCAGCAGGGAAGGGTACCTGCATTTATTTTACTCCTCCCCTGCTGGGGGTTCAAACTTGGGCCCTGTGGGTAACACGCCAGTATCACATCGCACTGAGCTATCTCGCATGCTAGATTGCTTTTGTTTGCATAGAATGCTTGGGACATAATGTCCTTGCCTGAGTCATCACAAAGCCCTACTCCGCAGTGATCTGCATTTGTCTTCTGCAATTATGCATGAAATGATGCAGGCGCAGCTGACTGCACTGGCAATGGGAGGGTGTGTCTAGCTATAGTTCTGGGCATGTCCCTTAACAGGTGCAAATAGTTGCTGATTCGAAAGGGGAGGGTGCATAAAGCTACATGCTATGGGGGACAATGACTGAAGCTACTGGTGGTCATTTAAATGCATTTTAAGTTTCTGTGTTTCCTTCAGTCTTTATAGTACTGTTGTAAAACACAGCATTGTCGGGTGGAGTGGAGGAAAGGCAGGTGGTGTTTTCTATGGGAGGGGTGAGACAGGGGAGTTGCTAGGTCTGGAAAAGACCCGGGGCTATGCTGATGTCGGAACTGTTGGGACTGGGGGCTAGCTAGTCTTTTGGATGTAGCTCCTGAGATTCTATCCGGGGCTACAACCAAAAGATCAGGGGTTATACCCCCCTTAGCCCCACCCTAGCAACGCCCCTGGGTGAGCATGAGTTTGGGATTGATGGGAAGTTGTGCGGGGAGAAGAAGGCGTGTGGGTAGTGGAACAGAATTCCACAACTTTTTAGTAAACTTTTTTTTACACTTCTCCCCTGGCTCCTTGCATCCATTCATAACTGTGTGTCTGGAAATTAGCCGACAGAAATGTCCACAGGCCAGCATAAAGTTATGGGACGTGCCAGCCCATGGCTTTGGAGGGCTTAAGCCCTCCCAATTTGAAGAGGTTGCAGGCAGATGGTAGAACTCTGCTGTGATGCCAGAGTGCTCAGAGGAGTGCTCTGATGTAAGGAAGGTGTAAAAGCTACTCAGCCTCCTATGATCAGTGGAAGGGGGTCTCCAGGGCAATGTTTAATGACCCCACTCATGACCCGCTTTCAAAACTGTCACTCAGTCAGGGCTAAAGTCGAGGATACACGCGGTGGACAGAGTCCCCCCACTTTTTTCGGAGGGTGGACTCAGTCCCCACCAGCTAAAATGGGAAACATTGAACTCCCCGTTGAAATTACAAATTAAAGCCAACCTCGGGGATCGAACTGCAGTCGTTAGGTTTGCCAGCTGGAAACATCACTACTGCTCTACATAACCTGATGGAAAATAACAAACAACTAAAGATGAAATGTCCCATTTCGGTATTGCATGTTCCATGGAAAGAATTTGCATTGGTTCTTGGAATTTAAAACATGCACACCTTTTAATGTTTTCAAAAACACTATTGGAAGAAAATATCCTCTCTCGGTTTTGTGTGTGTGTTGTGATTTTATGAAAGGTAAATGACATTCACCCTGTGCAATTTGGGTGTTTATGCAAAGCAAATTTAATGAAATGTGCATATTTCACCTAGATATGTTAATTTCTGGCGACATAACATCCCATTGCGTTTGTTGATGAGTCCCCCCACTTTTATTTTTAGGACTTGACCCCTACCCTCAGTAACCCCAAAATGTTGAGGCTGACACCGTTCCTGCATGTAGTGCAGAAACTGACCTGTAGGAGCAAAGGGGATTAAAGGTAGTAACTGTGCTGACAAATGTACACATAGGGCGTGACAAAGTTACCCCGGTAACGTAAACTTATTCTGAGCCCATTTACAAGGCTGCTCATATTCAAAACAACTCAAGAGGAGGAATAGTTTAAGCTGCGTATTTTCATACTGAGCTGCAGCTTGTAATTCTGCAGGAAACACCTACTGGCCTTTACTGGTAGCTAATAATTGACTGGAAACTCTGAGGTTTGAGCCCTAAACAAATAGTGAATGCATAGCCGGCTGGTCATTTGCTTTACACATAAAGTTTGATGTACACACTGGCCAGGAAAACAAGAGACAGAAAAAACCCTGTGCAAAGTAGTCTTGAAATCAAAGGGAAACACTGGCTTTGTAAATAATAGTCCCCTGTCTATCTTTATTGGCACATATCATTTACCAAAAAGTGATATTCTGAGCAGCAGTGGGGGAGGCAGCTTTTGGTGCCAGGGGGAAAGTTTCTGTAGGGGCACCAAGATTCTCAGTGATTCATGGGTGAGCCCTCATGGGGTGGTGAATGCTTTCAGTGAAGGGTCTTCATGTTTCCTCAAATTAGAGTGTGCAAGCGACCAAGCCTACCAAGGGAGAGCAAAAGAATTAAGATGGATTCTCCCGGAGAATTTTTTTTTTTAATGATGCATTTTGCAGCACCATTTTAAAGAAATATTGCATGAAAAGCCATACAATTTATAATTGTTTCTCTGGGGAAACATTAAAAATATCCAGTAAATTTCATGATTCCTGGGCAGTCATGCCTAAATATATACATCCTCAAGTCTCGTGCTGGAGCGCAGAACAATTAAGTTGGGTTTTTATTTTTTAAATGTACTAATATTATGCAATTTGCAACACCATTTTTGACAAAAATTAGGTAAAAAGCCATACAATTTACTGTTAATTATCTTGGGAAACACATGAACAAATCCAATAAATGCCAAGTCACAAACCACACACCACACACCACACACCACACAGGAGCATCTTCTATAATTTTCAGGAGGCTGCTGCGTTTCCGCATGTGATTTAATGTGACCATTATTGGTTGCCCTATCAATGCCAGTAATGGTCACTTTAAATCATATGCATGAAGCTGCTGCCACAACCTATCCAGGCCACTAATGACCACTTTATATTACATACATAAGCAGCGGCTTCATGCACATGATTTAAAGTGATCATTACTGGCATAGATAGGCTGTGGCGGCTGCTTCATGCACGTGATTTAAAGTGATCATTACTGGCATAGATAGGTTGTGGCGGCGGCTTCATGCACGTGATTTAAAGTGATCATTACTGGCATAGATAGGTTGTGGCGGCGGCTTCATGCACGTGATTTAAAGTGATCATTACTGGCATAGATAGGTTGTGGCGGCGGCTTCATGCACGTGATTTAAAGTGATCATTACTGGCATAGATAGGTTGTGGCGGCGGCTTCATGCACGTGATTTAAAGTGATCATTACTGGCATAGATAGGTTGTGGCGCGGCTTCATGCACGTGATTTAAAGTGATCATTACTGGCAGAGATAGGTTGTGGCGGCGGCTTCATGCACGTGATTTAAAGTGATCATTACTGGCATAGATAGCTTGTGGCAGCAGCTTCATGCATGTGATTTAAAGTGATCATTACTGGCATAGATTGGTTGTGGGTCAAAACCCTCCTATGTGAGTAATGGTTACTGTAAATCACATGCAGGAAGCTGCTGAGATGCAACATATCTATGGCAGAAGTCTTTGAAAGTGATTTACAGTGACCAGCCCTACACATTGCACGGTTGGTCACTGTACATCCTTTGCCGAGATGATACACACACAGGCACACACATGCATGCCCAGACACAGGCACAGACCCACTCTGATCTAAACAAACACATTCATCCATACACTTACAGCTGCAGACTCACTCAACTAGTCATACACACACACACATGCACACACACATGCACATACACTGCATTACGTTCAAACACACATACAAGCATGCATACATACACACACACACAGACTAACTAAACTACTTAGGTCTTCTCTTCAGGTGGCTGGGGCACAGCCAGGCAGGACAAAGGAGAAATTCAGGCACATGGTGCCAGTGCCCCACCCTGAAAGGACATGAGATCCCGGGCACGCTGGTGCTGCGTGTGAACCAACGCCAATGTGGTTGCCACTGCAACCCTGTGAGTGGCATGCTACGTGCCACTGACTGTTTTCAAAAAAGCAAAATGTCAGGGTTGGTGATCAGTATGTTTGTGAGCAAAAGGGTATTGTGGAATGAGAATGTCAGGGGTGGGAGGCATGTTTTGTAGTGGCACTCCCAAAAATCAGAAAAAAACCCACAAAGTAATTAATTCCTAAAAAACAATGTACAACCACTGAAACATGCTGTGCTACCCGGAAAAAGCGAATATAAGATTACACACTTACCTGCTTCCATAAATCGATAAGAGAGCGTTGGTTTAGTTGCACTCCTTGGTTCTTTGAGTGCAAGTGTGGAGCTAAAGGTTACAGCAATCTATGACATGTGGTTTTATAGTGTTTGCACGCTTCCCGTGTGGCACTGTCTATTACAATTGAACAATCTTAACACGTCTAAAATACGAGTGCGGTGCGTCATTTCTCAAGCATCAGCATTATTAGTACGCCGGGAGCACTGAAAAGAAGTGTTGCTGCTTCATGAAGTAAAGGAAGAGGCAGTGCTTAAAGTGGGCCGGGGCCTGCCGGGGCCGGGCCCCGGCAGTCTCCAGAAAGTGGGGCTGAGCCGGGGCCCAGCCGGGGCCCTCGTCCCACACAACATTGGCGGGATGCATTATCCCGCCGCGGCCGCAGCCGCGACGGGAGATGCGCCCGTCATTATGTCGGCCAAGCTGACAGAAGTGCCAGCCAGCCACAGCGACGCTGAGGCTGGCGGCACTTCTGTCAGTTAGTGTAACTACCTTTGATGACCCCTCATCAGGGTCATCAGAGGAAGTTACTGTCCCTTTGTTTTCCCTCCCCAGGTCACTGACCGTCCCCCCCAGGCTCCATGATCTAATATGCAGATTAGATCACGGAGCCCGCGGGTTCGCAGAGGGTGAAAGACGCCTCGGGCTCAGTGATCTATGTGCTCTGAGCAGATAGATCACAGAGCCCGAGGCGCCTTTCTCCGTCGGCAAAGCTTTATAAAAGATGCCTTGAACTGTGTACGTTTCAAGCCATCTTTTATAAAGGTAGAAATATTTCTATGTTTATAAAAGACGGCTTGAAACGTGCACAATTCAAGGCATCTTTTATAAAGCTTTGTCGACGGACAAAGCCACCTTGCGGTTTGTTTTGTCCGTCATCAACGCTTTATAAAAGATGCCTTGAATTGTTTACGTGTCAAGCCATCTTTTAGAAACATAGAAACATGTTACAAATATCTATGTTTATAAAAGGTGGCTTGAAAAGTACACAAACCATAGTAAGGTAAGACACAAGTGTGCGTAAAATACTATGGTTTGTGCACTTTTCAAGCCACCTTTTATAAACATAGAAATATGTAACATTGCTATGTTTATAAAATATGGTTTGAAAAGTACACACACCATGGTAGTACGCATACAAACATATAAATGCTCACATACATTTATATATTTGTTTGCGCACCTTACTATGATTTGTGCACTTTTAGGCCACGCCCACAATGAAAGCCACGCCCCCAAACGAGGGCCCCCCCTCAATTTCTTACCCCACTTAAAGCACTGGGAAGAGGAGATGACTGGGGTCCAACTGCATCACCCCGTAAAGAGGGACCATCTTGTGAAGAAAAAAGATATAGTATTGTACATGAGAGACTTTCAACTAATATTCCATCGAGGAGATTGGGATCACTGCTGATACACAACCAGAGGGAAGCTTGCGTAGTCAATGGTGTGATTCTGAACCCCTTGGTTGATATTTGTATTTTGTAATTTATTGAGTTTATATAGCGTTTTAATCCAAAACGCTTTACAAGAGGAACAAGCAAGATACAACACGCATTACATAACAATTGAATCAAACCAGAAAACAGTGCAAAAAAATGTACATTACAGAAGAGGATTGGTGAGAGTAGAGAGGGAGTAGGAGGTAAGAGTAGTGGTAAAAGCAGAAGTAAGAGAGGAAGCAGAGAGTGTAAGGGAGAAGTATGGAAGAGAAGAGAATTAGAGAAGCACAGGTAGGGAGTAGAGTGGAAGAGAGGGTGAGGTGGTACAGAAGTAGGAAAGGGAGTAGGAGGTGTGGGTAGAAGTAGTAGCAGAAGTAAGAGAGGAAGCAAAGGGTGTTTGGGAGGTGACTGGAAGAGATAAGGTTTTAGAGAGGTGCGGAAGCCATGCACAATTGTATGTTGTTTATGGGTACCTATCAGCTGTATCCATGTTTTGGAAGAAAGGAAGAAAGGACCGGTCGCTTAATCTAACAGCTTGCTCACTTCCTGTTTCCGGCCTAAAGAGCTGATGTTAGGAGTAAGTGTAGGCTGTGTGAGAACAGAGCCAAGAAGCATTTACTTCCTGAGCCGAGGGAACGGTAGGTGCCTTTCATACATGGCTTTCATATTTAAATGCAGTGACGTCAGAATGGAGAGTTGTGGATTTTGTTAATGGTGTTTATTTGCTAAATGGGTTAAATGGAACCCATCTAGAAAAATTTTGTTCTCATTCCCAATCCTGCCTTTCCACCATTCATCATCAAAATGGAGTCTAGAAAAAGCCTTTGTTGACTCATTCTGATTGGGTTTTGAGGCCTATTGCGAAAGAATCCAAAGACATTCAACCAGTGTTGTCCCGAAAATTATTTTTGAAATACATTTTTTCTCTGTTTTTTAAAGTGCCAAATCTGCCGAGGATGCTCCAGAGTGCACTAGAAAAGCTAGGAAGGGAGTAAGGGATGGAGACGCATGTGATGGCTTCATTATACACAACACCATCCCGACATCACCAGTCACCAATTATGCAGGAGCTCAAGGGCTTGGGCGCCCCCAGGAAAGGCCATCTGTGTAAAGGTCCCTATAATTTAAATCAGACACCCCCTCCACACCCTGGGAAAATCTGAAGTCGGTGCCCCTTTACCTCAGTAGCTTATTCCAGTCTGGATTTACAACATTGGTTCAATGATGAAGTACAATGCAACAGCTGAGTGGAGGCAGATTTACCTGTCCAGAGAACCCTTCATGAAGATTTAAGCCTTAAATACTTCCCTGAACTTCAGAATGAATTAATCTTTTATAACACACTTAACATCAAAGACCAGTCTGTAAGCACGGGGTTGGGATTCGAACCTGTGTTGCTCTGTGTTGTCTTGCTTCCAAGTCTTGCCCCTGAGCAGTCCTCCAGGCCCATATCATCCTGCCATTGTCACAGCTCCAATAGGAGGACGTTCCATAACTCTGGGCCAGCCACTGCTTGTCTTCTTTACCAATCTTTCTGGAGTCTGTTTGTCACCTTTCACAGATTGTTGGATTCTCTGCTGTGTCTTTCTCAGAGTATTTGGTGAACTGGGTTAACAGGTTTTAAAGCAGCTGTTCCATTTCTCATAATGCAGGGGCCTTAAGCTCTATCGAAAGGTGAATGGTAACCAGTGGAGTTCGTTCAGTGCACCAGATGTATGCTGCTTTATTTTCAGAGGACTAGTCGTGCTGCCCTATGCAAGACAGTCTGGACTCCAGACTCTGGAGGCAAGTGAACCCTTTCCTTGGAAGGCTAGGGAGGAAGCTGTAATTTGGATATCACCGTAACTTTGATTTTCATGTCCTGGGCTGGGAGTAATTTTCAAACTAAGTGAGGAGAAAGTGATTTTATTTCCCACTGTAGCAGAGATGGATTGTGAGATCTGACAAAAATAGGTTAGTGGATTCGGGGTCAGAGATGGAACCATTATGGGACAACATGTAATCCAGGGTCTTCACTGCTCCAGTATGTCAGGAGTTGTGTAAAGCTCATATTACTCAGGGCATAGACCAGATTTTGGCTTTGTCTATTCTCCTTGTCATCGATCTAGGTATTAATGTCGCCCATGATAGGGATTTTGTATGATAGGTTGGAACTTAATGTCAACATTTCCCTCCATTCTGGAGGGAAGCTAGGATTGATCCCGGCGGTCTATGTTCAGTGATGACAGGATATTGGTGTTGGCGTTAAAGTAGGCTTTAAGGGACAGGCATCAAAGGATTTGTAGTTGCCACAGTCCATGAGATGGCATTTAATGCTGGATAGGTAGAACTTCCTTTTTATGGGTGTGATATTTTTTACTAGCAGCCTGGCTTTGAGAGTGGAAAGGTGGGCACTACATTCATCTCACAATCCGGTCTCAGTAATTGTGAGGGAGGCTCCATAAAGTTTCAATATTAGCATTGATTTTCTTAGGTGAGCAAACATAACCCTTTGCTGCGAGGAGAAGGGTACTCTGGGCATTTGGAGGAGGGGGTCCTCCATGTTCGAATTCACAGAATTCATCATTGTACAGAATTAGGGATGCAATGAGGAGAGATTGGAGTTATAGCTCAATGTGGTGTTAGATGCACTTGGCCGGTCTGCACTGAGAAGCTGTTGCAGGGTGGACCTTTTGGAGACCGGGCCCATAGGTGGTTCTCTAGGCTCTGAAAGGATTGGGGAGGATAAACAGATTTCCAGAGGCAAAGTAGGAATAATCTTATGGCAATTGGCCAACTGAGAAGCTAACACTTAATGAGAGTCAGCAAAGCAATTCAGAATAAAGGGCTGAGATTGTAGCATTAACAAACCATTGCTGTAACAGCTGGTGGTGTAGTTTCCAGAGTTACAGGAGAGGGTGTGGGCGCTAAACCCAAGACTACTATTACATTTTACTTGAAGTAGATAGAGTGAATACTAAGTTAAATAGGGGAAGCTCCTGGACATGGACAAACCCCATAGCCCCCTCCTCACAGTTAAGCAACAGTGGCAAAGACCTCACATGAGGATAGTGGAGGCAGGGCCACTTAGAGCTTTAGTGTTGTATGCAGTGGCTGCTGGTGTTTATTTATTTTTTTATTTGAGGAACTGAAACATTTCCCATGAATATATGGGAGTGTCTGAGCATAGCGAGGGCGCCCAACGAGAACACAATGTAAATGATGGTTTAAAATGGTACATTTTACAACACACGTTCTGTAAAACAATTGGTAAAAAAAATCACACAGTTTACAATCTGTTTTGTAGATTAAGACATGAAGCAATACATTAAATGCAAAACTACCAACAATGCAGTGCATTGGAACATTTCCAAATGCATTCCCATGATGCCTGTACCCACTATATTCCAGTATTCTGCCAGTGTGAAAAGCATTGTCATGCTAACTGTGCCCATACATGTCCATGCTGGAGGCACCAATATATGCCAGTATCCCAAAAGGACCATAGCACAGCTAGCTTTGCACTTAATGCCAGGATAAAATATCATGCTACAGTAAGGAAACATGGTCTTGCTGACTGCACACATGCCCCCCGCAAGTGAGAACACTCATATTGGCTTTGACCTTAATGTGAGTAAATAAATGCCATGACATAGTAATGAAACATAACCATGCTGCCTATACAAATATATCCCTGCCCCATGTAACAACACACATCATATTAGCTTTGCCCTTGATGTCCATAGCTACAAGACTTGCTGTACCCTCATGTAAGGATACTCATCATGTTGCCTTCACCATTAACATCATTAAAACATGACATACCACACGAAGAAAGCATGTCCTTGCTTGCAACACAAATGCCCCACTTCCCACGCAAGGATACTCCTCATGCTGTCTTTGCCTTTAACGCCAATAATAAATGCCACCCCACAGTAAGAAAACATGTCTTTACTGGCTGCACAAATGCTCCCTCCCATCTAACCACACTCAATATGTTAGCTTAGTCCTTAACGCCAATAATAAATGCCACCCCACAGTTAGAAAACATGTCTTTGCTGGCTGCACAAATGCTCCCTCCCATCTAACCACACTCAATATGTTAGCTTAGTCATTAACGCCAATAATAAATGCCATCCCACAGTAAGAAAACATGTCTTTGCTGGCTGCACAAATGCTCCCTGCCATGTAACCACACTCAATATGTTAGCTTAGTCCTTAACGCCAATAATAAATGCCATCCCACAGTAAGAAAACATGTCTTTGCTGGCTGCACAAATGCTCCCTGCCATGTAACCACACTCCATATGTTAGCTTAGTCCTTAACGCCAATAATAAATGCCATCCCACAGTAAGAAAGCTTTATTAATGCTGGCTGTCCCAACGTAGTACACTCCACCCCCACCCTAACCCCTCCTCCACGTGATACCCCTCATCAAGTTCGATTTGCCCGAAAATACCAGTAAAATGTACCATGCCACTGTAAGAAAACATACATGCTACTGCCCCAATGCCCCCGAGTGTCAAACACATTCCTTCCCATTCCCACACAGTCACCCTCTGGTACAACTTCTCTCTCAAACAAGTGTTCACAAATGCACCCAGAATATTCACACTGCATTCCCATTTACAAGCACACTCTCACGCATACACACCACTCACACTGCACTACGTGCACTTGCAAAGACATCCCCTCACAGGCACGCATTTATGCATATATACATATATACAAACACATCCTCGCATCTTGCATGCAGAATACAAATGTGCTTGTTTTTCTCACCTGCTCGGCTAGAGGTCTGGACTTGATGTTGCCTCCTAAGCTGCTTTCCAGGATTCCGGCTCCACCACAGCATGCAGACCATCTTGAGTGACTCTCTAATTCTGACCATGGAATAGTCACATAATCTACACCTCCCATCCCCCCTGTACTTGCGCGATCTCAATGTCACCCAGCCTAGTAAGATCGTTGTCTCTGTCTTCCCTCTGTTCCCCCGCACTTGCCTCGTCGAGCCTTGAAACACTTGTGTATAGGTGCGTTATAAATGACATTTCATATCATACGACTGTTCAATACCACGGCTGGTGATCGTGTAGATCGCAGGCCATTCTGCCTGAAACTCAATGCAGGTGAAATGGACAATGACCGCATTCAAACAGTAGACTTGGTTTACCGGGCCTTTCCGCACATGCATACCGTCATCACTTGGTGGTCTCCACCATTCACAAATGCCCACAGATGAGAGAGGGGATGGCTACTACTGAGAATGACAGATTGTGTTTCAGTCACAAGGAGGGCACAATATACGATTCGTAAAATAATTCTGCTCCCTCTAGAGTGATAGTGCAAGCTTCCACTGAGGTACTGTCTAGGGTGTGTTGGATGTGATCAACCATGCTTTGAGCCAGCAGCCACTAATGAGTTCCATATGAAAGAATTTTATTGTAAAATGTCTTCCTCAATAACATCTTCTGAATTTGGTCGTAGTTTGTTTTATTTATTTGCATTTTTAAAGCGCTCACACAGCCCAGAGGCATCCAGGCGCTGTTACAAAATGTTTTGTTGTTGTTTTAGTGGCATATTTATAACGCGCTTAAATACCCATAGGTTTCTAAGCACGGACCTGGGATTCAAACCTGTGTTGTTTCGTGTTGTTATGCTTCCAAGGCGAGCACGTTGCCACTGAGCTATCCTCCCGGGATACTTTTTTTCCTTTGTCTTTAACTTTGTAGAGGAGGTGGTGGAGGGTACCCCCTGTACCTTTGCTCCCCTTCCCTAAAGTGTTACCACTCTACCACTTTCTCATTTGTTCAATATGTTTTTTCGGTCGATGTTTTTTCAATAGATGTTAAGGAGAAAGGCAATTTCCTGGAGATGTATTCACCCGAAACCCCTGCTCACCATCCTGCACGCCCTCAGCAACCTCAGTGTTTGTGCACAGAAAACACAAAGTAATCAGCGTTTTGTATTTATTTGTATTTTTTTGAATTTATATAGCGCTTTAATCCAATCAGCGTTTTCCCATGTTTCTGCATTTTTTCCGTTATTTGAAGACAAATGGGAGTAGGGTGTGCAGTATTTGTTCTGTTGCTTAACACATTTAGATTGCAAGCCGAGCTGGCATCAGATCAGGTTTTGCAACCTCTTCTGTTTCCCATTAGATTGCATTATTCCCTGTGGGTCTGTTTTGGGACTTGAAATGTCACGTACACATTCAGGCACATCAAGGGACAGTCCATTAATACACTCTGTGCTGTGCAACCACGTGGCCATGGCATACTTATCCCCAGAAGACTGTCCGGATTGGGTTTGTTTTGCTCAGGGCTAAATATTGACCATTGCTTTATTGGTTGGACATATCATGTGACTTCAGCCAATGACCCATGACCCCGGCATCAGGACGCCATGCAACGACCGGGATCCAAGGCAACACATCCCGTTCTGGGGACCTTTACTGATCCAGATGAAGTCATTATTGTCCAATCACGCCCAAGCTAAAGCAATCATTATTTTGATTTAAATGAGTTGTTAACAAACTTACATAGCCAACACTACAAAGTGAATTGTGTCGAGGTGTTACTAATCAGTGACCCATGCCCCACTTAGGAGAGCCATAATGCTGGTTTTCCCCCCTGCCCCCACCGTGGGATTTATATTGTGCAATTGGAGGGGAGTTGGTTCCTGGCTACCAGCATTGACTACAGCTACCAGAATTCCCTGAGGCCAAAATTGGTACTAATCAGCAACACCTGAACAGACTGCCTCCCTTAAGATTGCAAGAGGCATGAAAGCGCTTGGAGGAGAAGAGCAACTGAACTGCAGAAGGTACACAAAGCTGGGAACTAGAGGGCGCGCCGCAGCCCCTCTTTTTTCTAAGTGTTACTAATCAGTGCATGAAATATTCATTTTACTGGAAATCATTGTATCACTCCTAAAGTGTGAAAGACTGATTGCGAATTTCATTGGTGCAGTGTGTGCCTGTAATTTTCTGAATCTCTTGTTAAGGCCTTTTTCCCGTATTCTGCAGAGTCCATGTTCGTGCAATTTTATATATTATGAAAAGTGTGGTTAGTAACAGTATCATTTTAAATGGGGCAGTACATTAAATGGAAGTTCGATCGTGTATTCTAAGGTCCACAGCCTTTAAAGCTCCGGGCCCCGATGGCTTGTCCAATGCCACCTTTAAAACAAATCCACTCTTGTGGGCGGAAAAGCGAAATGGTCTATTTAGGGAATGTGATTTTAACAGCTACAATCCCTTCTTCTTGGACGGGTGCTATGATCAGTTTCATGTACATGATATGATATGATAAGTCATTTATAACTCTCCAGTAGATAATCCCCTTAACTATCAGCTTATCTCATCAATTGATGCTTCAAGCAAGATATTTTCTTGTTTGATCTTCAGAAGGTTACAAGCTTAGGCAGTTGAGAATAGTGGTAAGAATTATTGCCAATCAGCGTGCAAGAACGGTGTTGGAGCAGTACCGGAGAACAGCACAGGGGCAACGCGCTGGTCTTGGAAGCAAGACCACGAAGAGCAATAGAGGTTTGAATCCTGGATCCGCGTTTAGAAACTGAACTCGGTTATGGTATTATGCGTGTTATAAAAAAACAATTAAATAAATAAAAATAACTACAGAGAGGCCTCTTTATGTAGGTTTTCTGGATATTTCACAGGCTTCTGACTATGTAAACAGGGAACATGTGGTGTAAAATCCAACTGTTGTGTTGTCCTGTGGCTCTTTTGAATATTCTAATTGCGTTACACGACACCCGGAAACCAGAATTAAGGTTATATTAGATCAACAGGGGGCCTTTTCAAAATGGCTCTGTCACCATTTTTATTTAATGTTTATATCAGCGATATAGGCCGAGCTAGAGAGGGCGTGCAATCGAATCCTTCGTGCTCGGGTAAAACACGCCTGCTGTAGCTAGCATATGCAGATGACATCATAGTATGTGAGCAGACCCCACTGGGTCTCCAAAGAAGTCTTAGTGACCTAAACAAATATTTGTTGAATTTGGATCTCAACATAAGCAGCATCTAATGGGCTTGCAACAGGGGAATTTCCTATGGAAGAATGCTGCTGTGTGTCTTGATGCGAGAACTGTCAAATGGCACACCGTCTGATATGCTGCTTAATTGCCAAGGATGTACACTATGGAAAGAGGGATATATTAATTACTGGATAGCCCGTTATTGGAAACTCACAAATTTACTAAAACGAATGATTACTTCCAAAGGAAGCACCAGAAAGGGCTTCTAGTTGGAACAGTGATTTCTTTCACGTGTACCCACTCAGAGCTAAGGGGATAGTCTGTGCGGTCCGCGAATCATCCAAGTCTAAGATAATACACCTGCAAGCTCCATTGATTTGGCGCTTAAAGGAACCAAAATGTCATCCCTTTTTCCATAGTGTACATCCTTGTCCATCGAGCAGCATGTCAGGCAGTGTGCCATTTGACAGTTCTCGCACCAAGACACACATCAGCATTCTTCCATAGGAAGTTCCTCTGGTAAAGCCTGTTGCAAGCCCATTAGACGCTGTACAGTTTTTACTGAATTTCTATCATTAAGGTTACCAGTGAACCTTCATTCTGTTCTAGTGAACATCCTGTTCTCCGCGTGGCAACAGAGGCGGGGCGGGGCGCCCTTTCTTTGTCAGCACGGAGCATATGGGATCGAGAAGCATTCTTAAATGCTAGAGGTTTCCCCTGGTAAGACCCATTCTATATACAAAAGGTGATTTTCAGTTTTTATCCTCCTTATCACTCATGGTAAAACAGTCTATGAACAGTTAGCTACATCAATTTGAGCACACAGTAGATCAGCAGACGTTGCTGGCTGCATGGTGACTACACCTAGAGAATATATATTCTATGTGTATGGGAAGATAGGTCCGTGGGACTCCCTCCCCGACATATCCCACCTGCGTGAGACTCGTGGCTCGTCAGAGACCCACCGTGCACCTGTACGCAGGTGACAGGGGGCTGCTGATCGACACAGAGGGACAATCGGATTGTACTGTAACACACCACGGACATCATTTTAGAAGCCCCAAGACTCCATTTTAGCAACCAAAACCCCAATGAAGCAGTCTACTTGCAAAAGCTGCAGCTTGGCCCTCGCTTACTGCGTTCAGGGAGCCATGCACTCCCCCGGCGCCTCCACCCCATGGCAGATCCGCTGAAGGCCCATTCTCATGAGCAACCAGACACGAGCAAACAGCAGAACAAACACTGTATCATTTACCTTCCGCAGTACATCACTGTCCCCAAAGTGACCTGACTCATGGTTCAAGTCTGGAAAATAACAAGAACCATCCCACAGAACAGGCCTCGACCCAGCATCTAACCCCAAAACATTTAAAATATATGGCATCAATGCCCTCCTTGCATGAACCCCTGCCCGTGTTCCCCAAATGCCTAATGATGTACAGAGTGTGTATAAAATTATACCACGGGTGTCGGGAAAGGGACAAACGTTCATAGTACTGATAAAGCAAGAATGACCCCAGCCCATGTAAGATACCATGTGCCTTAACGACTCAATCAACAGGCTTGATACAGCCCACCTAGTGCCAACTAACGAATGCTGCTAATGTACAAAGGAAGGTGAAAAAGCATTACTGAGAATACTTGTGTATTATACATTAGGACACGCTTAAATGTTATGACTAAGAAATGTACTATCACAACTGAACGTATTGCTCTCATGCTGCTGAGTACACAATCAAACCTAGTGCTACCTCATGTGTCATCCATCTGCTACCGGACGTAATTGCTGAAATGTATTAAATCGATGTTATGTGATATATGTGACCCTGCGAAGATGCTCATAGTCGTGTATGAAATAGTACATGAATGTATAGACATTAGAACTATGTAATCACTCTAATATTACTAACTTTATTAACCGTCTCCTCGTTTTGTAAAGCGTGCAGCCCAGGCACAGAGAATTGCGCATAAACACAAGGCCATCTCCCCCTCCTCCCGCCAAGGTCCGCCAGGGCTAGCTGGTGCGCGGGCAGCACAGCCTCACCTCCCCTCATTCCGTTGGACCCGCTTCAAGTATTCACCTCCCCCATACCCGAGGCCACCACGGTCAGCCAAATGAATTATTTACAACCCGGTCCGAAACCCCTCCGCTTCAAGGGGCCAGAGGCACGCCCTCACTGATCCAGTAGTACTTCAGTTTACCCCGAGTTAATGGGCCTTGGAGATAGGTATTCAACCCTGTACTAACATATCATAAAACAATCCTTCACTACATCTAACAAGAACGGAATGGCAGGGCAGCTCACCTCGTGCCCTCAAACCAAGCACCCACGTTTATGACACCCGGTCATCAGGTCAACAGTAACAGTGCACTGATGTATTGGTGAAGCTCTACATTGCACGTTGTTTCTCCAGTCTCCTATTATTTCCTAGAGTAACATATTGGAGGATTTAAAGGACAACTCGAATCTTATAGCGGATGCGTGTTTGTGTGTGTGGCCACAAGGTCAGCATGTTAGTACAGCCATCTATCAATGGCACTGACTGCGCCTGGCCTGACAGCCCCACCCCGATGAGCCCAGCTGACCCATCCACCCCACGTGGGCACCACGCGGACGTCCACCAATCCTGGGGCGGCTCATCACAAACTCACCTATAGTTAGTCGACGCCACCCAATCCCTGTGACTATGTGCTCCCTATAGTGTGTAGGACTTGTGACGTGGTTTTGTAATAAATAAGACTGTCTTTGCTATTGTCAGACAGAGCACTCTCAGAACTTGCAGAGTCCTTTGCAAGACCTGTTTTTGACAAAGATAAAACCCTTTACATTCACCCGCACTTGGTCTTGGTCTCATTCCCTCCTGGGGTGTGTCCTTTATTGCCTCTCATTGTGGGGAGGGTAATGCCTTTTGGGGACGCTTGCTTTCATATGACACAGCCTATATAATGAATGAGACTTCTCCTTCTTTTTTAGTGAGTGAATATGAGTATAGGCATGCAAATACCTCAACTTCAGTGTAACAACGTTGTTTGTTTGTTTGTGTTATTTTTTGTATTGCGCACCAGACTTAAGGGTATCAGGGCGCATTGCATAAGACATCTTACAGCTTAGTTACACATCAGGTACAAGCAAATACATACCAATTACTCAACAAATGTGCATCATGTAAATACAGATAGATCAATGAACAATGATCATTGTTTGTGATAATTCAGATTGACTTTAACTTGGAAAGGAGTGTAAAATGTTGAGATGCTTACACATACAGATCTAATTGATAAACTACCAAGATTATCTTCAGTATTAGAATACCTGAATTACTGGCCCTGGTGGAGAGTATAAGCATTCTCATAACATTTTTTATTGTCAGGATCCATTATACTTTGATTAACTAACTGGTGCTATTTAACCATTGGATTGTATTTTCGAATGTACTTTTTAAAAAAATGGTACTTTAAAAAAAACAACGTATATTATCTCTGTTCATATTTCTTTGTAGTGATCTTATGATTAGAAGCCCCTGACGAAGAGTTATACTCGAAACGCGTTGAGCAATTGGTGCAGTTAAAAAATTCATTTTGAACTTATGGACTACTGAATGGTTTACTTGAAGATTGTATACTAATTGTATTCCTAAAAATTGGTCTAAATCCTCGCAATAACTGTTTTTACTTGAATGAATATGTAGCAAGTCAGGTTTTCTATATAGGAACCACTTGCCACTCACTCTCAATTACTTGCCTTTCTTAGGCCATAGGAAAGTGTGCAGGGGATGTGAGTTCCCTCTCAGGGAACTTTCTCTTTTTTCACTGGAAGCCTAGCCTTCCCAGCCAGAACTTTTCATGATTTAAACTGATAAGTACTGACTTGATAATTAACAGAATGATGGTAACAGTGTACAGAAAGAAAAACAAAACAGAATACATCACGTGTATTGTCGATCCCTGCTTTTCCCCTCAGGGCTGAACAGGCCCTCCCAGTGAGGTCATCTCTTTTTAACTCGTCCCAGCAGCAGATTATTTACAACAGGAAGTGCAACGAGGCCCCCAGACCTAAATACATCTGAGATTCGAGCTGGGAAAAGGTAACTGGCAGTGACCATTGCTGTGGCACATTTTCCTAAATTTATATAAGGTTTTAATAATCTATTCAAGTGTGATTGTTGGGTGATTAGAAATTAAGGGGGTAGAGAAGAAGCAGTGTAAAACAATGACCTTACCATTTCTCTTTGTGTCTGTATGAGCTTTTCTGTAGGTTGTCATTAATATATAAGCTGGAGCTTGTAGGTGTCCATTCAGGGTGGGGAGATTAAGTTCCAATCATATGGGGTAATTTTCCAAGTCCTGCAGAGTGGAAAAATTTGAGGTAAAAACATTTTACTGCCACTTTTTCCACTTCACAGGACTGGGTAAATGTCCCCCTATGATTGTAGCTGTATTGGTAAAAGCAGACAGAGCCCAAAGGAATCCATTGTAGATTGCTCCCACAATCAATAACTATGGGAGGGATTTACAGTTTTCCAGACACATAGTTGAAAAATGAAGAGAAAAGACAATTTTACCTTTGTTTTACTACTTACTTTGCTAGTACATGGTGTAAACAATTCCAAAGGTCCTGGAGGGACCCTTTTGCTAAAATGTAAAAACAATCCTTTCCATTGCACCCACAACTCAATTAAAATGTGCTGCAAAATTGCAACAAATAATAAAATGCGCTTATTCCTGCCTCAGTATTCAGGAGGTGGTGTGAGGTGTCTGTCTTTCACAACAAGATGGTGGGAAGACAAACGCCTCCTCTGTGTCCTGCTGGGAGTAGCAACAGTTTTTTTAACCACCATGCACACCTAGTTCACAATAAGCTTAGCATAACTCAAAATTATTAGTTTAAAGGTAAATATAATTTGAGGTGCGGGGGAGAAGTGCTCAGCCTTGGTATCTAGGCTGGTCAAATATATCTAGAACAGATGGTTTCCTAATTAAGGAAACCCACGTCCCCTGCACACTATCAACATGGGCCTAGGCCTGTGTGTAATTTTAAGGTACTCAAATTTACCTTGTTTGATTTATAGAAGAGGTAATTGTAGTGATTACATTCTCCTTGCATTAGCAGGAGATTTCTTTCTTTTGAGATGCCCAAATTAATCTTTGACAATTCATCTGTTTATCAAAAAACAGTTATTTATTGCAATTATAACAAAGGAACATTCAATATTTGATCTGGCCCAACGCGTTTCGAGTATTACTTTCACTCTTCATCAGGGGCAAAAATGTTCTGTTTTCTTTATACAATAGTTAATCTCTAGAGAGAAGATAGATTGATGATACAGTGTTAATAGTTAATTCCATACTTAATATTCATTTGTGCATATAAGGCAAAACAAAAACCTTTTTAACTAAGAAAAAGCACATCATGTGTTCTCGCTATATTTGTCATTGCTGCATTCTTTTAGCTCAATATCAGTAGCCAATATTTAGCAAAGGGAAAACATAATTACAGTTAATGGCTAATTTTAGGTGCCTTCATAGGTCAATGACAAACTTAACATTTCGTGGATATAACATGTAAAGGATAAGTAAATGTAAAGGTAAGAAATCAAATAGTAATTATTGTTAACAGTTTCTCTAAGGTAGATACTAGGGTACTTACTTAAAAAGCGAAAAGTGGTTTCCCAGTGAAGGCAATTACACTTCAAACTGATTGGTAGTGAGGTGGAGAATCCTAGTGCTTCCTAACCTATAATGGATAATAGAGTTAAATTGTGAAATAGCTTGGCCAGAATGGACAGCTTAGTGGACATAAACTTACTTGTAGCAGTAATAAATGGTTCCAAAGACAGGCATCTCCTGCATCTGTGTGTGAAGATACTGGGGATGGTAGGTAGTCCCTCTCTAGAGGCTGAAAAAACAAAATAATAATTACCATGGGAAAGATGAGATAAAGCCAAACGAGCTGGAGGGCTCAATGTGGCTAAGCAGAGGATAAACGGCTTGCCAGGTCTACTTACAAAAGAGAGTTGGATTATCCAGAAGATGTTGAATGTGTCTGTAACAGGAACAACTCCATCCGCTTCCATTTAAGTGGGGAAGCGGATCAAGTATTTATGCTCGCGGGTGACGTCATCCACGCATGTGCGTGGTGACATCTCGTCACGGCCATTTTGTATGTTTATAGTCGTTTCGCGCATGTGTGAGAATGACGGGGGTTACGTCAGAGTCTATCAGATGACTGAAGAGAAGTAAATATATATACAGCCTGTGTGGATGTTTTTAGGCGAGACAAATGTTCGCAGGTGACATCATCTGCAGATGTGCGTTATGGTGTCACTTCGCAACCATTTTGTTGGTTATCTTTCGCGCATTCTCGCAACCGACTGGGATTATTTTAGAGTCTAGCAGATGACTAATTAGATGACTTGGAAGGGGAAAATAGATAAAGAAGTTGATAAAAATAGAAAGGTATCCAAATGGTGGAAGAGATAAATACATAATCAGATGAACTAGTATAATGGATAAAATGAATGTAGGAAGTAAAGGTAAAACTTATAAAAAGCTGTTTGTCATTAAACCATAAGGCACCAGTACATTAAAACAAATCAACAATATTGTGTGTGTATCAAATGTTCAAAAAACCTTTTAGCTGACCCACCAAGGGGTGTACATTCTTATCACCTTGTCATGTTTACGTTCAATTTTCATTTACCCTCGTAAGGTTCAGTTTTATCAATTTAGAGGAAAATGTAATTAGATATATAAATGATATAGTGGAAAATCTAATTTTTGTCAAAACTTAAATTGTCGTTATAAAAACAAGAGACCCCTGGACCACACTTTGAGGTGTGTCTACAGAAATGGACCCAAGTAGTACTCCTCATTCATCCCCAGAGGGAACATTGCATCTAGTTTTTGTATCAAGTAGAGTTCTCTTTGAGCTAAAGGTTTTGGTAGATCACCTCCTCTAGGTAGTGAGTGGACTACTTCCAAGATCACCATTCTCATTTGTGAGATCAACGTTATTTTTTTGCCTGTATTGGGATGTCTCACATGGTCTCCTTTTATGATGTTATTGCAGTGTTGGCAATGTAGGCAGGCAAATGTTCCTGTTTTCTGTTTATTCAAGGTAGTTTGTGATGTCTTTTTTGGTTTTTCTGCCCTAATGAGTTGATCTCGGATGTTTCTTCCCCGTTTGTATGCCATCATGGGGGGATCCAGAAAGATCCTGCTGGGAGTAGCCACGGTGTTCAGGGAAGTATTGTTGAGCGCACACCATCTGAGAACAAATAAGGACTGGGGGGCTTGTTGCACGGCCCTGGCAGAGGAGGAGGAGGCATCATCCTCGATTCTCCCCAACCAGGCCAGGAAGCCATGGTGGGGGTAGGGTGGGGTAGGTGGGATTGATGGTAAATAGGAATGGTGGTCAGGGGGAGCCAATAGAAGGTCACAGTAGTCTGGGAGCCTATGGAAGTAAACATATGAGCGGATAGAAAAAGAAAGAAGAAGACTTTGGAAGCACAACTGAGAGCATGTAATTTGGAAAAAGGGATGAAGGATTGGAAGAAGAGAGCAGATTTCCCACTTGAACAAATTCAATGATCGTGGGCAAATCACTTTTTGTCAGCAAAGCCTAGTGAGGTGGCCAGGCTGTTTCCAGCCAGAGTCATACACTTAAACACTGAACTACAATAGTAGACTAAATTAAAAGACATAGAGGCAACTTAAAAAAACATGTAACATTTTCTGCACTCGTGGCAGCTCATAACTACTCCCGTTAAAAGGTCCACACCCATGCCACGCCTATCCAGGGGTATGTGTCAGTCATGCCCAAGTCTGCCACCGAGTACAATCCTAACAAGCATCTTTATCAGACATTCAAGTAGTCTTGAGATTAAATGCATTACCCTTGGTCCTAACAACCGGGTTTGAATTCAGGCTTCTGTACATTTTAAAGCAGTCAAACAGACTAAACTAATTGAATGGTGTGAATTGATTTTTCCGGGTTCCGGGAAGACATGTTTTGCTGGTTCACAGATCTAAGAAACCTGGCTCAACTGCGACATTTTGTTAAGGGCACTCCAACACCCACACCCAATGATCAGAAACCTAGACAAACCACATGAAAATTCCTGGAGACTGGCCTGTTCTGGAGCATTGACGAGATGGAGGAGGAGCACAGGGCAAAAAGCGGGCCCCTCCATGCAGTCCTCCTCCATCTCATTAGTGCCTCAATTTTTACAACTGCATGATATTTATTGTCATGCAGGTGAACAACAAATGAAATTTATCAAGACAAGCCAGATTCAAAAGGAATCTACAGGTAAACATCACATACAAAGCATATTTGCAGGCCGCATATACTTTTCCATGAGACAGAGTGGTAAATCGGAAGAGTAAAAGCGGGTATGTATCACCTTTACTCTTCCCTTGTCCACTGTGCCTCATGGATCTTTAGAATTGAAGGTAGGGGCCCCGGCAGCATGTAAGTGCTACCATTGGTGGTCCCCAGAATGCTATTTAGATTTCTTATAAACTGGCCCCATTAGTATGTTACCCCTTTTTTGTTGGTACTAATAAGCTCTCCGTCAGCAAGCGAAAGTGTACCACCTGTGGAAACCATTTGTTTGATGTATTTTGTGCTGCTGTGTGAAAGAGTCTATTCTTGTGCTTTTTCTGATGCTTTGTTGTTTTTTTGGAAGTGGTCCTCTTATGCTAAAAGGTGTCGCTACACAGTGAGCAACATAGTGCATAGTACTGAAGCAAATGAGGCACACTTTTCTTAGTTTTGGTTAGTTGGTTTTACAGCCACCAGTTGCCAACTGTTGTCATATCCATGGTAGAGGGCTGATGAGATTGACGGATAAGATGGACAGATGGAAGTTCTGCAATCCAAATATGCCGCGCTTGTGCGTCCTTTCTCATGAACGAAGTGCACTGCAAAAGTATTCATCCAGCATGTAATGCTGTGGAGTGAAAACTTAGAGGCGGGGGGTGGCAAGGTGTCCCCTAACAACAACAAATGCAGGAGATATGCTCATTCTCTATGCCAGCTTTGCAATACTTGAACAATGATATGAATATATGGTGCCAGTAGCTGGAAAATGATTACTGCCTATACAAAAAATCAATATACATACTTTTGGTTTCCAAAAGACCACTAGCAAAATTGTTATTTTGCCCGAGTGGTGAAATAAATTCAATTAGTTTTTTTGTTGAGTATCTTTAGATATCTCAATTGTGTTGATACCTTTGTAGTTAAAGTGAGCAGTCAGCCGCAAAAGAGGAGAGGAAAAAGAGAAAATCTTAGCATTTTGTTTATTTCATGGTGACAAAAAGTGTAAAAAAAAGACTTATGTTGAAAAATGTAATACAAGTGATTTGACAAAAAGTGTAAAAAAGACTTTTGTTGAAAAATATGATACAAGTGATTTGAAAACAGTAGGTTGCTAATGAAAAAAGCGAAACTGATATGGACAATAAGATCCAAAAAAGGTTATTCTTGTTTAAGAAAAAGGTTTTGTTAAAGCATCCTGTGTAAGCAAAACATTACATATTTAGATAACACAAGACAATAGAACAACACAAAAAGTTTGTAATATTGTTTGTACAAATTAAATTGTTTCAAAGTATTCAAAGTCTCGATTACTAAAGCAGGTTTGCCTACATGGAAGATAACAATTAGTAGTTGGCTTCAGGGTCAAAAAATGCTGTATTTCAAGTTCGTAAAAAACTCAAATAGTTTTTCTTTGCTGTTGACCTCTGTTACATTTCGGCGAGACCACCTGTGGGGCCTGAATTTCAAAAATACGCCTTCCTTGTGGCAGTTTATTTAAGGTGACAATCCCTGTGAGGGAAGCAAACACGGAAAGAGAAGAAAGAGGTGTTTTCAGAAGTTGCGTACTGGCTGTATTTCACAGCAAAGGTTAATATTCTACATTTAATGTAAGCACGAATGTTGACTACTTAATTCAAAACTCCTGAACAAACCAGCGGATTCTTACCACATTAGTTGGTAAAGAAAGAGCAGGAGCAGTTTGTCCCAAGACAAAGACCCGTCGTTACTGGCATGTGTGGTCCAGCATTTGCCTGTGTTTGTTAGAAAGGGGTCAATTCTTCATCTTGCATTAGTCTGGATATTCTGAATGCAAAAAATAAATGACAAAAATAGCCATTATATTGAGCACTTAGATTGTCTATGCCACTGAGAGTTGTTATAGGTTATTATGCCAGAAAACTTTTTTAAGTTTTACCGTTTATTTCCCAACGTCAGGATTGCATCTATATTTGTTCAGCCTGAAACAATTCAGTTGAAGCGTAGTTTGAGTTGCTTTTGTGACGTTGGTTGGTTTTTCAGAGTCCGAATTGATTTGATGACAAATGTGTATCAGGAAAAAAGTCCTGAAAAGTAATAAAGGAAAAATTGCTTTGAAGTCATGATGACGGGATCTTGCTGCTACAAGGACTAGAACACGTTGCATGGGTTAGCTGAGGCAAACACAATTGGATCAGTAATCCAAACATGGTGCATGCAAATATGCATGCCGTATTTATCATGATTCTGAACGTGGTTAAAGAAACCATTGTTGTGCCGTCCTCATGGCTTTAAGAAAACCCCTCGCGGGAAGGAGCGGGGGACAGGGACGCCAATAATCTCAATATTGGCGTGCGATCCGATTGTTTAGTAATCTGCCTAAATGCTGACCTCTACTAGTGCATATGCCGATGCTTACCTCTCCGTCAGTATTCGCGGGCAACTTGGACAGTGTGAGCAATCAGTCAGCTTACACCATGGTTCCAACGAAGCGTCTGAAGTGCCTGCTTCCTGGAGTGATGTAGCCTGCTCGCAATTGGTTGCTCCCTGCCTGTTTGGGGCGTATGCTTACCGCTGATTGGGTGTTCATATTACTTCCTGAAATTACGTAGCGATGTAACCAAGGTTACATGAAAACACTTTTCCTTTGTTTTTGTAATAACCGCCATTTTTGAAGAGAAAAGGGAATCTTTTTCTTCATTATGGATGTATTTAAAACGAAAAGTGAATCTTTTCCTTCATTGCGGGTAGGTTTAAACAGGATGTCTGTTTAGCGGTGTGTATGCAGCTATCCATATTGTTACATGTGGCTGTTAGGCTGCACGGATTCAGGTACATGCGGTGAGTGCTGCTCATAGCTTTTTTTAAAAAAAGGAAAATTAATCTTTTTCTTCATTGTGAGTAGGTTTAAACGGGGTGTATGTTTAGCAGTGTATTGCCAGCCATCCATGTTATTACATGTAGCTATTAGGCTGCACAGTTTTAGGTTTGTGCGGTAAGAGCCGCTATTAGCCGCATCACCATTTGAGATCTTGTATATAAATTGATCAACTTGAAATCAACAGCTGATGTCAATGTGTGAATAATTTGACTGCTGTCAGCTAGGCAGCAATTTTTGAGAATTATAGTAGTGGCGCCATATTTTTCAAAATGAAAGGATTTTGGTTTACAATTAAGAGACAGTTTGTTTTGACCAAAACGGTACAATTCAAATTCATACCAAAACGGTGCAGTTCCAATTCTTACTTGGAAGCAATTGCAACTTGGTTACCAAAGAGGTACTTGGTAATATGGTGATGGTGTTGATGCCCCTGCACTGACTGGATTACTTAGAGGTTTAAAGGCTTAGAGGGGTGGAGTAAATTCCTCATTCAGCCTTTTGGTATGGGTTTCTAACCAGTAAATCCACCGTGCTTCTTTCTCCAGCAAACACCTGGATATGTTGGGTGAGTTTTTTTACTGCATCTATCACCCACCACAAGATATCATTGGGTGAGTGTTTAGATGTCAGGTAGTGGTTGACAAGAGGTGCTGTAGTGGTTTTGCACCTGATGTGGGAACGGTGTTCAGCTATTCGGATGTGAACAGCTCGAGTGGTTTGTCCGCATGGATACTCGATACAGTAAACCACTTGTTTGGTCTTACAGTTTGTTAAAGTTGGTAGGGTCCATGTGCATTCACCAATTCGAAAGTCTTCCATTTTCTTTGTGAAGGCACATTCAGAACATGCACCACAGGGGTAGTGGCCTTCTATTGATCGTAAATCCCAAAGGTTCGTCTTAGGTGACTGTTTTTGATAACTGGAATGTACCAGTTTGTCCCTTATATTTGTTGCTCTTTTCAGAGCAAAACGGGGGTGAGGCTTGTCTGGTAGGTTTAGTTTCACAATGTCCCAATATTTGAGAATTATTTTCTTTATCCTGAAAGTGTCAGATCCATGGGTTGGGTGAGGACACATGTCATCTTGCTGTTATCCAATGTCTGGGTTTTTGTTGTTAATAAAGACTCACGGTCCGTGAATCGAGCCTGCTTGCGTGAGTGGCTGATTAGTTTTTTAGGACATCCTCTTTCTTTCAGTCTCGTGTCTAATTCATCTGCCTTTTCATGAAAATCTGAAAGGTTGGTGCAATTTCTTCTTATGTGCAGATACTGCCCATAAGGAAGATTGTCCTTAAGGTGGCGAGGGTGATTGCTGTTATAATGTAGGAGTGTATTCCTTGCGCTCTCTTTTCGATGAAGGCAACATTTCAATTTGCCAACCTCATGTTTGATAATTAAATCAGGAAGATAATGTGATGTCTTGAATGTTCCATAGTAAATTGAATGTTGCTGTCTACCTGGTTTAGCCAGTCCTTGAAGGAAAACAGCTCAGCTTCTAGACCTTCCCAGATAAAGACAATATCATCGATATATCATTTCCAGTTTGTAATGGATTTAAAGAAAGGGTTGGTTTCACAGCGAATATGGTCGTCTTCAAATTTGGACATGAATAAAATAGCCAAACTCGGGGCAAAAGCTGCACCCATAGCAGTTCCTTTCACTTGAAAGAAGAATGTGCCATTGAATTCAAAGTAATTCTTGCACAGTGCAATTTCCAATAGTTCCATTAGAAAATTGATGGGAACTCGATCTTGTGATCCATAGTCTGTTAAGTATTGTAACATGCAGTCCAAAGCTTCTGCCTGAGGAATGCTTGTATAAAGGGATGATATATCCATGGTGACTAATATTTGTTTTTCTGAATCAAAGCTTAGATTTTCAAAGATCTGATTTGTATTCCTGGTGTCTCTGAGATATGTATTTGTTTGAATGCTGATGGGCTTGAGAAATGTATCAATAAATGGGCGTAGGGATTCTACTATCGAGCCACATCCTGATACTATTGGTCTTCAAAAATCTATTATTGGATACAAAAATCAAACCTTTCGGCTTTGACAGTACTTGATTTCCCATGGCATGTGTACCGTTCTGTATCATAGCGCGGCAGTCGCCACCCTATAGCTAAGTTGAATCGGACTCCCATAGGAAACCCGAAAACAAAATTGCTAATAACTTGATTTGGTCGAAATTGTGATGACAAGTAGGTATGCCCGGGAGCCCCAGAATGCAAATTCTCGTAAGGATAAGGAAAAAATAAAAAAATAAAAAAATAAATATGTTTTTGCATTTTCCCCTAGGCAGAAAAGGTCAATTTTTGCTCCACCGCACAGCCCAAACCTTTGGACAGATTTGGTGCAAGCCGGAAACAACTTGGGAACGAAGCATTGAATCAGGGACTTTTTCTGGTTTGGGGTTATTCCGTCCAGTAGGTTTTTCAATATTTGACAGAGAAGGGGGTGCCCCTTCTCCATAATTGATAGCTGTATCTTGGGTAGCCAAGAAACTGGTGTTTATAAATGAAACAGCCGCTATCTTTTTTTTCCTCAATGCGAGATAAAGCTGCTGTTATAGCCTATGGTATCAAAAAATGAAATGCAGAAAAAACGTTTTTACAGATCAGAAACATTCAAATGCCATCAGGCTAGAGGAGGACAGGTGGCAAGAGAACACCAAGTGAAATATGGGAGTTGGACGGGAGCTAGGGCTGAGTTTGCAACTCAAAGCTTTTCTACATCCTTGGCTATAGCCACGAATAGTCGATTTCTCAAAGCAAACTGTGTCACAGAAGCACAGTGTGTTGTGGAGGGAATGGGAGAGAGTATGGGAGGTGAGGAGGCCATCAGGAGATTGGGGGAGCTGGCACAAAGGAAGGGGGATCTTGGTGAGGGCATGGGTGGCAGAAAAGCATTGGTTCCATTTGTTTTTCCAGTATTTACAGCTATAAACTACACATAGCCTCGGCTATCTGTAGTTCATACTAAACTAGGCATTCAGGACTCCCATCCATGCAGTAACTGGGACCGACCCTGCTTAGCTTCAAAGCAAAGAACACTTAGAGCAACATGGCCTTAGGGGCTGGCCCCTTCCTTGCTTTGAAGCTAAGCCGGGTCAGCACTGGTTACTGCACGGAAGGAAGACAGTCCACAGTGCTGTATGTTTTCTTAGTTTTAAATATCTCATAACACACTAAGAAAACACACAACATCTGCATTGTTTATTTTTAAACCATGCTTCTGTCAGTCCTTGAAAATACTGCATTCTGGAGGTCAAGCTGCCATGAGGCCCACATGGAAAGAGCAGGTCTCTCTGGGTAAAGAGCTGCTAATACTTGGAGGAACTTAAAGTCCCTCAACTGAAGTTTTTTCCTTGAATTTCAAAGATTTTACAATTGATATAGACATGCAGAATGAATGCAGTGATGAGGGCTCTGCATTTGCATTCCCTTGATATGTCAGGAGGAATGGCATGTGGGAGGCAGTTAAAAGTGGTGTTAGGGGTCATAAATGTGAGACGGTCTATGTTGTAAAGTTTTCTCAACAAATGCCATTTTATTATAATCAAAGGTTGGATGAACGCCTCACTATCCCGTACCCAAACAAGGATTTCCCTGCCTAAAATAATCTAAAGGAAACATTCTAACAAATGATATCTGTCCCTCATACGTATACATATAACAAACAAACAAGGAAATGCATTGCAGTTCGAAAATAACAATGATTAAATTACACAATGTAACCAGAGTCTCTCTTCCCAAACTGGATGAATTCCCCTTCCCCAGGTTTAAATGTGATTATTTGCCACGGTTCAACACAAGGACACAAGGAAATCCTGTTTTCAAACAAAAGTTCCAATATCGTCGTATGCCACTTGAACTTGTCATCATAAAGTTCAAGCACAAAAAAGTATAAGGCTTCTCTTCCTCCTTGAACAAGTTCTCAGTTCATAAATAGCAACAATAATTGTCTTGGTCAGGATGATTTGTCACAACACATAAGTTCCAAAGAAATATAGTTCATTTGCCACAGCTTTTCTCAGCTTTTCTTTTAACACCATAAACAATATAAATTGTCTCTGTCAAAACCACTTTCTAGCACTTATTCAACTTCTACCTGGTTTACTCCCATGCCAGGCCTACTTCTCCAAAGGTTTGTGATTGGGTAAACTCCCCTGCCCGAACAACGTTTCACACCACCAGTGCTCTTTAGGGAAAAAAACATTCACATTGGTGCTCTTTAATATTCTTCTACAAATAATGATCCTCTCCTTGTGGATATCCCTTCCCCATAAGGGCAGCCTTTTTGTTACTCTTGTTTCCCTACTACATCAGTAACCAATGACTGCCAAGGATAGGGTTTCTTTCTGCTTCTCCCTTGGCTTTGGCAATGTGAGTTTATACCAGGCAGAAAAGGGGCCCTGGAATTGGAACCAGCCTTGCTGAGCTCTGTATTAGTGTAGTGTGTTACTCGGTAATAATACTGCAAGGTCACAGGTTTGCATTGAGGTGAAGCCCACACCTCATTTGTTAAGTAGGAAAAGAGGGTTAACCTGGATACCTCGCATTTGTTTTTCAGTTTAGTTGGAAAAGAAGTAGATTTTCCATGCAGTTTCCTGATTTGTTCAGTGCTTGGTGCAAAAGTTTTTATTTTATTTTATCTTATTTATTTGTTTTCTTGAGGTGAGGTCAGCTGACACATGTTTCGACCCGTAGGTCCTTTTCAAGGCAATACGACGTGGTCCAAAGCCCCCTGTGGGGTTCTTGCTGATATAGTACGATATGTTCTGTAATTACAGCTGGGCTCCTGATGGACCCTAAATACTGGAACTGTGTCCTCGTCGTTGCGTCCTGCTGCGTCACAGACTTGTATGATCGTTTTTTTCTTCGCAACACAGGTCAGAGCATTTCCCTCCCAGGTGCTACCATTTGGGGATTGTGGGGCTCATGCCAAGAGATGTCTTAATAGAAAGGCAGAAGGGGCACATGTCCTGGGGGCCCCCATGGGAGTCCCCACCTGGATTCTTAATGCAAAAAGATCAGAGAATTTCTTTTAACGAAACATAAAAATCATCTCATGACATAATATTTATTGCGTACTGCACTACTGAGTCTCTGAGTCTTCTGCTTTGCTGCTGTTGACAAGTAAGGTTTGATTTGATCAATAAATCCTGTAACGCATTCTGTGTTCACTGTAGTACCTACAGCTTGTACGCTCACTACAGCGCAACTGATTCAGCATTTTCTCCTTCCTCTGATGAACATATTGATTTGTGTAGTAACCACAGTTAAAATGCAGATTGATTAGATGCAGTGCCATTATGGCTCCAAAGGTAGCTTTAGTTTGCTAAACACTTGTTGGGGAGATCTGTGTCCATATGCCAAAGCAGAGTGCCAGATCCTGGCAAGACAAACAGCCTTCACTCTTTCTAAGGTTGATAAACGTAAGAATGTCAACTTTTTTGATAGTTACACCTATTGAGCTACACAGCAGCAGACCAGGAGCAAGCATAGCATTACTTTAGTTCAGTTCGAGATCTCAATTCCTTGAAACAAGAGTTAAATAAAATGTATAATGCGTTAGTCAGGAAAGGTGATTAGGTATCCAAATTCGAGATAGTGGAACAAAAGTGCTGAGCCTCATGTTCCGGGTAATCCTCCAGATGATACTGCGATCCAGCACAGATCCTATATCCCTGTATAGAATTCTGCTAATCTTGGATGCAAAGGTTGTCTTCTCACATTTGTCTGGCATTGTTTAACCATTGCCTGCTCTTTCCTTTTGCGTATACTATTTAAGAGGAAGTACTCATAGACATGAGATACCGGTTCTTGACAGAACTGCTTATATGATACAACAATTGCTTGCTTTGTTCTACAATTTCAAATGTTTTTCTTTCTTTGTTTCTTTATTTCTTTGTCTTTCTTTCTTTCTTCTTTCCTTTCTTTTTTTCTTTCCAGGAGGAACAATGTTCTTTTGATCCCAAAAAGAACATACAATAAATAAGAAATCCGATTTGACGGGAAGCAGTGAGCTTCTAACAATGGGGTGAGTTTGAGGGACATTCTGATCAGGTTGCGGAGGGGAGTAAATGGAATAACCGCTTCTCATAATGAATAAAAATCTGCAAGTCTATGTCAAACTACGGTTATAAAAAGGCATACATTTCACACAGTTATTTTGGGGGGATATTTAAACCTTCAGAAAATACTTTAGTAAAACCCATATGAGATATTTTAGGGTCATATTGATTAGAATTCCTAGTATACTTGTAAATAGACATTGATGATGGAGAAAATAACGCTAGAATCATTCGTCTTTTGTACTGAATGTTTGTATATGTATTTTAGTGTTATTTTCATTCATCAAAGTCCAACATTCACAAATAATTTCACCTGGCTTTATGACAAGAACTGGGAAGCTAAGTGGTCAAGTGCTTTAAATGCAGACTCAGTCAAATCCCAGATTCAGAATTAAACGAGAGCGTTTGATGATAGGTAAATCATGTAATCTCAGTGTCTAAATCATCAAATTCCCAATAATTAAATATTTCAAAGTTATCATCCCCTAAGAATGATTTAGTTCTCGGGGTGTGCTCTTCAAAATACCCCCACCCATGATTTAACTGCCTATACTGTTCTGTGATATATAATAATAGTAACAATTAAAATATTGCACACCACAAAGCCATTAGTTTCTTGGCTCACTCACTCATGGTAATCCCACTTGGAATCCATGGGCCTCATTACGAGTTTGGTGGTATTGCTGCCGTAACTTAGCCAAGATTCCACCAAACTGTATTACTGTTACCGGCACTTGGTCCAGCTGTATTACTGCCAGATTACAAGTGGGGGTAGGCAGCGTTAGTCCCCATTAATTGGATGGAGTCCATAGGACTACATGGTGGTTTTGGCAGGATTATCACTGCCTGTGATGTCATCAGAGGTCAAGGGTCATGTGATGTCACTTCTGCTACCCCTGGCATTTTGGTGAAATGACGTCCCTGGAGGTGGAGGATGCTGGAAGCAGGCCAGGTATTTTTGGTTGTTGCGGTCTGGGAAAGAGGTACATTAAGAGAGGTGGCGAGCGTTGCAGGAAACCAGATTCCTATGTCTCCCATAAGGTGCCCCTAACCTCCTTCTCCAACTCCTAGAGAGCTGGCCCAAGGATGCTGCGCACGCCCCGCACAGGTGATGACAAAGTGATTGGATAGCTGTCAAACAAAGGGGTATGCCTCCTCAGTGTTGTTAGTGGCATACAATTAAAGGTGTAACATTATTATAGACAGAAGCCATAAACAAGGTACAGTGCACTAGGCAGGCAAATGTTGCAAGATAGCTCAGTGAGTTATGTACTTCGCCCAGGGCGTTAAGTGGGCTGGAGGTAGCTGGGGCTGTGCCGTGGCAGGATCTGAAAATAGTGTCTGAGATGGGGCCCTGCCGGTACTCCAAAGGTCCCTGGCCAACCCTAGCCCACCAAGCTCCTAGAAGCCAAGGCTTTTTTTTCAAAAGCATGGAGTTCTCACGTGTAAACTAGAGCCTCAGGCTTTAGGAAAAAAGCCTTGCATTTTCATTGTGTCCCTGCACCGACCCCATCACCCTCGCACCCCAGGTGAGAGGGTGATGATCCCTGTAGCTCTAGTGAAAAGGGAGCCTGGCAGGAAGTCGGCATCGCAATTAAATGACAAGACAACTATTACTTTACCTGACTGCTCTGCCTGTTAGGCCATGGCCATGGCCCTTTTGCAAAATCGAGCCAGGACTCCTAGGGGGCGTGACATAACAGGCATCATTCAGTGTTTCCTCTTTACTACAGCAACATCCCGCTGACAGGCCACACCCCCTAAGAGCCCCGGCTCAACTGTGAAGGCCACTTAAAGCCTTGACTCCATTCTCCCAGAGATCTCTGCTCATCCTGAAGGATACAGGCTTGAATTCCAGCAGGATCCTTCATCCTCCTTCCTTCTTAGGTCAAATTGAATATCAGCTAATCATGCAATTATTACAGCGCTTAGAAGGTGGAGGAATCTGGCATAAAGCACAATGTAAATAAACATCTGACAGTATTAAAACCAGCACAGAGACAAGCTGCAGTTTTGGCCTGTTCAATGATAGCCTTGCCTTTTCGAAGCAGGGTGATTTACATGGATAAACTGTACCGTGCCACATAGGACTTTGCATATATCTAAACAATGACAATCCTAACTGGTTCCTGGCCTTTGGCTAAATTCACATTGGTTGTGTGTTCAGTATTTCATCCAAAACCTAATACATAACTCTCCCCTCACTCAGCGTGCCATGTTGTGTAATAAGATCAATTCTAATCCAGGGAAGCCTGTAGGAGCACACTCCCATGCATTAGTGCAGAACATGTTTACTGACTGCTAACCCCTGGCTGTTTACACTTTCAGCCCGCATGATGAATTAGTGGGACGCAGGGCTGAAAGAGCACTGCACACATGGCACATCTTGCTTCATTTTGATCAAAGTTGTTCATCATTTATTAAGTGATCTGCGCTGTGTAAGCCAGCGCAAGGAGGCCACAACTGGTAGAAGCAAACACACGTTAGACCAAGCCTACTCATTCTGTGCCCCTCCAGATGTTGTGAACTTCAGCTCTTATTACTCCTAACCAGCACAGCCAGTGGTGAAGGATCATGGGAATTGTGTCCTAAAGATCTAGCGGCCCACGTGATGAGCAACCACACAAGAACCTTTTAACACGACAACCTTTAATTGAAAGGAGAGCAAACTGGGAATTCAAAGAGAGGCGCCTTTGGATGTGTGGTTTCATTGCTGACTTTGGAACTTGAAGGCTTGAGTTCCAGTCCCAGCTTTGGCCGTGTGCGCACGCGCACCCGCGCAGACACACACACACGCACATGTAGGGAGGCAGGGAGGTGGATGGAGGGAGGTAACAAAGAAGGTCGAAATTCATTCGACAAAGTAAGTCGTCCAATTGTAAACTATGATGATCTGTGTAACAACAAAGAACCATCAATAAATGCCAACATTTTGATATCTGGTGTTGCTAAACCGTATGCTTCTGCTTGAGGTTGCATAGAGTTGTGTGCACATTATGCGATGGCACAACTGTGCAGCCTGTTCATGCACACACACAACTTGATGAAGATTGAGATGAATGCAGCCATTGTTCACAATTTCATGTGGGCAGTGTCTGTCCAAGACACATGTTGCTTAAGGTGCAGAACATACAGATGCAGGCTGTGATTAGATGCCAATCTTATATATTTCAGCTGCACTATATCTTCTATATGGCAGCACTTTCATAAGGTTAGAGGCTCGCCAAGGATGGTCATCACACATACATTTGTTCTTTTTAATGTACACTTTCCTTTGCTTTTATGGGGATGAGCCCCACTTTGCCACCCACCACACACCTATTGGACTTCCACGTCCTTCTTCACCGCACCTACACCTAACCCTGTTACACCCTTGTGCTTTGATTTGTGTACGTCTACCTTCCCCATTTCGATAGTGTAACTGAATAGCAGCTTTTTTTTTTTGGTTTTAAGAGAATTGTGCTCATTTTCATTTGTATGTATATGTCAATTCAAATTGTATTGTTTTTGGCTTATTATTTTTTAAAGTTTGCATTTTGGGATAAGGTCACATGTAGCACTGCACAAACATCCACGTAAATAAATAATAATACACATGAGGGACACTCAGTTCATAAAAAACGGGCCAAACATCCAAAGAAGACTTGCAAATGGAAACTGGTAAGCAGACTACACACCCTTTCTGAACCTCATATTCCTCTGCTGCCCTCTTTTAAGAAGGCAAAGTTACTGCAGGTTGAGAAAGATAGAAAAGGCTTGATTATGCAGATTAACTCCCAGAAGAGCCTGGCCTCAAGCGAGTGCACCATGACAACGAAGTTGCTGTGACCCAGACCAAACCCACATAATTTAATGAAGAAGCACATTTTAAAATGTTTGTTTTGGGTAACTGCTTTTAATGCAACCCTGTAGGAGACTTCTTTAGAGAGCACTTCTAGGTTGAGGCTATCACAGCGGTGTTGGATTCCAATGGACAAAGGAACGCCAATGTCTTCTAACCAGAAATTTAAGTCCCTTAAAGGTTTGGTGATGTAGACAAAACTCGATTCACCTTAATATATGACCTTTCCCTGCAACCCTGTTTCCTATTGCAGTACTCAACCGCATTCATAGCTCTGACTAATGTACCCCAACCCTCACCTGGAGCCCCTCCTCATTGGGAGCCAGACTTTACTCTCTCGAGATGCTTTAATTTATTCATGAAGGTTACTTTGCATTCCAGCAATGTCTACACACAGCATTGCCCTGTAACACCAATTCTACCCAAGTACCTATTCCTAGAGAACACTCTGTAAAGTGACTTCCCTCCTGGCCTGCAACATCCCCTGTAATTCCAAAGTGACTTCCCTCCTGGCCTGCAACATCTCCTGAAATTCCAAAGTGACTTCCCTACTGGCCTGCAACATCTCCTGTAATTCCAAAGTGACTTCCCTCCTGGCCTGCAGCATCTCCTGAAAGTCCAAAGTGACTTCCCTACTGGCCTGCAACATCTCCTGTAATTCCAAAGTGACTTCCCTCCTGGCCTGCAACGTACCCTGTAATTCCTAAGTGACTTCTCTCCTGGCCTGCAACATCCCCTGTAATTCCAAAGGTACTTCCCTCCTGGCCTGCAACATCCCCTGTAACTCCAAAGGTACTTCCCTCCTGGCCTGCAACATCCCCTGTAATTCCAAAGTTACTTCCCTCCTGGCCTGCAACATCCCCTGTAATTCAAAGTTACTTCCCTCCTGGCCTGCAACAACCCCTGTAATTCCACTGCTAGGAATTCTGCACAACTCTACCAGTACACCCCCATTTTTACAAACAGAGACATCTACTATTCTCTGAGTTCCTAACGTCACTTCCTTTCCCATAAATGCACATACTTGTTAAATGTATCTTGGCAGTCTTCTTTATTTGGTGCAGTATTTTCCAGGGACAGCACTTCCCTCTATCTGGCAGCCTCTACCATGTAGCATAGTACCCCTCTGTTGCCACTTGTGTGCGTGTGGGGGTCTTCTCCCTGAGCAGATTCAAGCACACTACAATGTCCTCTGATACTGCATGCTTATGAATCTTTGAAAGTTCCTAACCAGAGTTGTAATATAAGTTCAGGGGTCAACAGATGATGGAGGAGGGAGGCATACACAAGATGAAGGGTTCGTTTTCAAGTGCATGAATAGTTTTAATGGAGGCCTTCAAGATATGCAAAGCAAATCAGACAGCCACCAGCCACCTCACTCGTGCTAGCTCAACCCCCAGCTGACATTGACATGAAACATTCTTTCAGATTAGTTGACAAACCATCTCTGTGCTCTCATGCAAACTGCACACACTCACATTCTATTTCACAGCCAGGATGGCCAGCAGTGCAGGCAGGAAAGGACATAACACTGCTTCCTCCCTTATGCACAGCACACTCGCCAATCACACAGCCAGTCACTGGTCAGCCACCAGAACCACAACTCTTCGCTGCCCTCTACCACACAGGGCTTGCAGGTCTACCCAACAGCAACTGCTACAATGGTTGTTTGTGCATAACAGTGTATAGCATGTGTTAGGGCACACAGGGCCTCATTACGAGTTTGGCAGTATTCCAGCAGTAATGGGATTATAAGTGGTGGTAAGGCGGTGTATGCTATATGTACTGAAAATCCTGGCAACCATTGTCAGAAACCGAAAAAATACTTCTGTTGAATTTTTCTTTTTTTAAAGATGTATTATTATAGTAGATACATTAATTCATGTAAGTGTTGCATATTCTAAATAGGAAGGATTACTTCACAATTGTATGTCATTTTATATATTCAAAATAAATTCATGACAGATAATGTTGGAATTAGTCTCAGAGAAACATTATGCCTGATTTGAGTCCAACGCACTTAGCGGACTAATGTGATCAACCAGAAAAAGGCAATTAACCTGTGTCGTATTGTTGACAATATCAGGTTTCATATTGATAGAACCACAAATAATTTCAGAAATGATCCTGCGCTGCGGCCATAACAAGCCCTAAGGGTGGTGTAAGTCGCCATTTTTGGAGTCCATAGGACTGCATGGGGATTTCTGCAGAATTACAGTCAGCGGTAATTCTGCCGATTTTGAGGATTTGGGAACATCTTGTGACCCGTACATTGCATATGTTTAGTAATGTTTGAGCACGTCAATGATGCGACTCCTTTTCATTTCCTGTCTGCTTCTGAATCACGCCCATCATGGTAAGTGATGCCCTTATTCTTTCTGCTTCTATAGATTGCCTAAGGTTTTGTGACAACACTACCACCAGCCCTATCCAGCATCTTTTTGTATGAAAAAAGGGGAGCCCCCAGCATGTTCAGTGTGAGTTTGGGGCAAAGTGTAAGGTAAACAAAAAAAGTTGTAACTCTCACTGTAAAATGACCATGAAATTAAGGTTCAGTTTTATACTTAGTTTTTCAAAACAACGAGTATTCTGCTCCTAAAGAGTCAGAAAAATAGGAAAGTACCAAGGAGAACAAATGGAGCAAAACAATTGACCATACGTTTTTTAATGAAAAAAAAGGGGGAAATTGATTAAAATGTCCAATATACAACCAGAAAAAAGTGAAAAATAATAATTCTGGACAATGCAGTAGAGATTTTTCGCAGAAGTTGTCCAGAAAACATAAACAATGAAAACAGAAATAATTAAATAAATGATTAAAACATGTTCAAACAGAGATCAATTCAAAGCATAAACAAAAGAAATCACATTACGCATATAAATTGCAAAATTAGACTTAGTATTTTATATTTGCACAGTATTATTCAAACTGTCTTTAGTCAAAGGTTCTTATCCTTTGTGTGTATTCATGATCAATTTATGATCATGTTTGGTAAAGCTGCCTACGTGCCAGTCTTGAAACTGTGGGTAAATAGTAGTGCACACAAAGACCATCAGTTCTTGCAATTTTGATATATGTGCTGTACTAGAGGCACGTTTCGGCTATTGCCATCTTTCTTAGCATTGATTGAAGAGCCTTCCTCAGGGCAAATTGGATCCTCTATGTGACAAAGGGAAGTGACAGACATTTCAGCCTTTATGATTTGTAGGTGGCGGATTCCTTGTCAACCTGGAGATGCGGGGAAGGAGTCTCCGAATGAAAACCCAAAACACTATAGAGTCCAAGGATGGATGTACGGAGTGTTGTTGTCACAGAACACCATCCCGCTGTTTGGCCGGGGCGCTCCTAGGGTGTGGAAGTTGCTGGGCAAGGTGTCCCACGCGATGGCAGGGTTCATACAGGGTGGTGAAAGACTGCCTTTATAATCACATACTCATGTGTTGCTAATTGCAGCAGGGTGTTCAGAAAGCACTAAATGCGAGAGAAATGCGGTGCACGAAGCACCGGAGAGAAAAAGTCAGCCAAGTCGACAGTTCGCCGTGCATCCAGCAAATTTGACAGGGAGAGCGGATGGAAGTTGCTGTTGGAAACATCTTAATATCCACAAGTTAAAATGTTTGCATGTGTTTAGTAACAATGATGCCAATTTATGTAATTTCTTTTTCATTTAATCTCAGGTATACTTCCACCAAACCTCAGTTTATGAATACCTGCAGATATTAGCAGGTTGTTTTTGTCTTCTTAATTTGCAGGTACAGATTGATGAATACATTAAATCAATAAAGGCATCCCTGATTACACACATCTGCATTCATCCGTGGGTGGTTCTGTCTGGAGCTTTGTGATGGGACAGCTGTTGTGTGTTTGCCTGAGGTGGATGTCAGAGGCACTTTGCTAAATATATGGGAGGGATCAGGTAAGTGGACAAGCAAAGGCTTGCAGGGAAGTCAGTGGTGCATCCACACAAATGTGTTTATCTTGTCCTCAGAGTGCTGTGTGCAATCGGCGAAAATGTGCATGCACACATGTCAGTATGAGCACCCTCAGATTAAGAGGCAGGATGCCTTAAAGTCCGACCCATCAAAGTGTATGTCTTATAACATTCTGGATACTTTTCAAACAAGAGCAGGTCTTTGAACAGAATGTGTGCTTTATCACCTGAGGAATGTCTGTAAATGCTAACAACGACCTGCTCATCACCCAGGGAAATGCCTTGTAATAGTTAATAGAACAAGGGGGTACCAATGATCTTCTTTCTTGCAGCCATGAGGCGAGAGCCAGGGATATACGCTTCCACATGGAGCAACTGTAGAAAGGGGTTGTAAGCATTCATTGAGTTACCGGGGGGCCTAAGCCATCTAAACAGGTTTGCACTGCATGGGATCAAGGGTGCGGTCAATGGGATAGGCATTATGCAATTTGCCACCATGGGTGTCATGAGGGGGGCAACAGTCAGGTCAGGTGGGCAGGGTGTAGGGCAATGGGATGATCAGTAAAGGGCTAGTGGGGGTGCAGTCCAAAGGTTTCTGCCTGTGCCTTTTGAGTGTGCTCGGATGCTGGGGGCAAGTCATAGCATGCCAAGGTCATGCTCATTGGCTCTTCAGAGTGGGATGCACCCAACAATGTATTGCAACTCTATCTTAGCCACTCTGCCATTTGCACCACCCCTCCATTCCAGCAACATTCTGTTCCTTAAGAGGCACAAATGTTGCTTCCGAATGCACAGTTCAGACACAATCGGCACCAAGAAGGACATTGTGTGTGGCAGCCATGAAGGTGTTTGGCTTTTTTGTGGACCACCGACAGTCCTCCTTAATTTGACTGACAACTTACTGAACATGGCTGTCCACTCCTTACACCTTCCCTGCCTCTTCTTCCACACAGTGGTGTTATCCCCTTGGCTTCTGCAGCCTATCGCTGAGTTCATAGGGGATCAGGTAATATTATCCCCATATATATGGTCGCCGTAAATAATATCGCCGGGAAAAGGTTGCGGCGATATTATATTAAAAAAAAGACAAGAAAAAGTTTGGGGTTTGCGGGGGTGTCCCCCGCATGTGCCATGCAATAATGTCGCCACAAAAAACTGCAATTTTTCGGCAATATTTTTGCATGGCAAGATTTTTGTGGTGACATTATTACATGGAACAGTTCATAGATAGGGTGGTTTTGCCTCTGACCTTTCCTCCACTTGATAATGTGTTTCAGCACCAATGAAGTCCAGTACCTGCCGAGGAATTTGAGCCCCAGAAAAGCAACATGCAGATTGCTAATATCATGGGTCATCACAAATGGAAGTGCACACAATTAAGCATTCTGCCCCCACTTCCAATGCCAATAGACAAGTAATGAGACACTTGCAATGGTGAGGGGTGTAATGGACGGTAACGGAAAAAACAACCCATGGTACTGTAGCCCCTTACAGTTTCAAATCCTTCCAATGATTATAGAAGCGGAAAATGTATTAGTTTAGAATAGTGGAAGAGACATGAAAGGGCAACAACTTACACAGGGCAGTGAAGGGGAACTTGTTCTTCGTTGCAGGTGTTCAGATTTTCATTGAGGATAGCTCAGGGGCAACGCACTTGCCGTGGAAGCAAAGTGAGGCAGAGCAACACAGGTCTGATCCCCTGGTCTGCGCTTAGAAACCTCTGGGTATTAAGCGCATAATAAATAAGCAATTAAATCAAAAAAATTGGCCTTCTAATGTCTCTTTCATTTCATATCAGGCTTCTGATGCCCAACACTGGTTTAGCCTTGGGGATAAGCTTTTCGCATTGTATGGCATAGGTTTATCTTGGAGCATCGGTTCACACCCCCAGAAAATTCATTACAGCACTTCAGCAACAAGCTCCCATTGCCCCCAATTGACAGAAAACGTTAGGACGCTGCCCCCAACAATTAGTCAAGTAAGAACAGGTAGGGAGAGGGGGTCAGCGAAGGAAAAGCAGCCTCAGCTTCAAAGCATTTCTGAAGAAGCTCCTGCCACATTGCAATCAATCAACAGAAGTTGCTTTTAAATATGTGTCCTTGCAACAGCCCACCCAGTGCCCCTGGCGGCCAGTGACAATGGGCAACTCTGTCCACTGTGTGGCAAACCACAGGGACAAAGAGGGCCCAGAAAACCTAAAGCCCTGTAAAATAGAACAGATATTATTTAATAACCTCCGACTCTCAATACCGCAAGCAACCCAAGTATGTGAATGTAGCTTGTTCACCTGGTATTACCCAAATTGACCTTTTACAATTGACCTTTTGTCTTAATTGACCTAATACTAGTGGTCCAAACTGACCTTCTCACAATTGACCTTTTGTCCTAATTGACCTAATAGAAGTGGCCCAAATGAACCTTCTAACAATTGACCTTTACCTTTATTTTAGTTTTTGTATATATGTTTGGGTTGGGTTTGGGGTCATAAATAATATAAGGGTATTGGATCGGGGGTTGTGGTTCTTTTTTTGATTGGAAGGGGGTTTGCGGGAGATTCCCCCCCCCGCATATATGTCCTACTTGACCTTTTAAATTGGATCAATTCTCTCACAATCAATTCTCCCACGATCAATTGTCAGAAGGTCAATTCGTATACATTCTGAGCACCGACCTATCTGAAGGATTATGATGTCCTCCCCTTGGTATTCTTCTGGATGATGGAGTAAAGGGGGATCAATCAAGACCTCCTGAATAAAGAACCTTCCACAGGGTACGAGGAAAGAAAAAAGCCTGCTGGTGGAAAACTAAGTTGTCCTCATAGAAAAGTAATAAAACACAAAGGAAGAAAAAATATAATTAGTTAAACCTGTAGGGGCAAGATAGACCGCTGAGCTGGTCTGTGGGCAGGAGGGGACACGATGGATGGGTAGCTACTAAATGACGGTTCTGCGGGCCTTGCTTCTTCTAACGGGTGTGAATAAGGATGAAGACTATGAAGGGCTGTCACAACAAATCCAGGATGGGAGTAAGTGGGAGGGTGAAGCCTTAACTCAGTCAAGGTCAATGAGTGATGAAAAGAATGTATAGTAATGCACCAATATTCAGCTGCTGGCAGCACATGGAAGAGAGTCCTGAATGGGGAGTACAGGTATGGCCGAGAATAAGGAGGGAGTGAAGGGGAACTGAGCTGAAAATGCAACCCAAGGCAAGAGCCTAAATCTGTAGGAACAGATGAGTAGCTCCAGGAAGAGGGAGAGGGAGAGAAATGTAGTAACCAATCACACCCACTAAGTTACAGAAGGGTTAGCAGAAACAACAGGGAAAAGGTGTAATGTACTAGCCAATGTTTCACTGGGAATACCAGGGGAAAAGAAAAACTAGCAAATAACAGTCACAAAGCATTGCCAGTCAATGGGCTTTGTTACAGGTATGGTGGTCCTGGAATAAAGGCGCAGGTAGCAACATACCAACACCCTTTCTAGACTGCCATATTACAGCAATGCCAGTCCTGACCTGTGAAGGCAAGCGTCCCCAGCCAGCACGATCCTCCCCGCAATGAGAGACAATTGAGGACTCTCCCAAGTCGGGAATAAGGCCAAGACAGAGTGCGGGTGAGCTTAAATGGGAGTTTATCTATCAGAATATGGCATGCAAAGAACTCTGCAAACTCCAAGAGCGCTCTGTCTGACAATAGCAAAGACAGGCGTAGATATTTACAAAAAACGTCATAAGAACCTACATACTATAGGGGGCACAAGTTCAATGGGATTGGGTGGCGATGACTAACTATAGGTGCTGCTGCGATGTGGTTGGCCGTGGCTGGAGAACGTCACTGGTCAGCCTCGTGGGTTGGGCTGGGCCTGGCAGGTTGGCTGAGTTCATCCGGGCGGTGTTGTTGTGCCATCGCGGCCAGTGTCAGAGATGAATGTCTTTTCCTGACTTATTTGCCCTAGGCCATGCACACCGCAGTCATTGTCATTGCAATATTATCTTCTTTTAGTAAATCTTCCAATAGGTTATTCTACAGGTTAATGCAACACAGGAGGAATGCACCTTGTGAGGGGTCTAATGGTCGTTCGTCAGGGCATGGTTACCAGTGTCCTGTTGACCGGAGCCATAGGTTGAGGGGCTAAGCTTCAGGGCATGGGACGGACGGTACAAGCCTCCCTGTCTTGTTAGATGTGGTTATAAATGTGCCGCTGTGTGTTGCCACAGTGTTGGGTGTCCTGATTGCACAGGGCCATAAGTCTAAGATGATCTGGTAGGTTGTGGGGTTTACGAGGGGGCGCCTTTGGAAGTGTGGGTTCAGGCAGAGGTTTACTGCTGTGCTGTAAATAATGCAGGTGGCGGACCGTGGCCTTGGGTGCTGCAGAGGGGGCTACACATCTTTGAAGCGGCTCCAGTCTAGTTGGGGGAGGTGGGGCAGCGCGGCGCGGGCCTCTGCTCTCATGTTTGGCAGTCTCCGCAGGGTGGGTGGGGAAATGGCCTTGCACATATTTACAAAGGTATCTTCCTCGCGTGTTGCCGGCTTTTAGAGGTGAAAACATCACAATCATTAGAACACTTTATAATATTTGTTTGAATTACTTGAAAACATACATTTCACTTCGCTGGAGGTGTCTCAATTATATCCAGTCTGAGCACCTTATTCGTACATTATGTTTCAACAACTACAGTATTTAGCTATATGCATATACATTTGCAGTAAGTGAGTTAGTATTGAGGTTGGTGGAGTACATAGAAAATGACCCGCCACCGTATATGACGGTGGTGGCATATAAGGGGCTAAGACATACACGCGTGACGAGTGCATTCTCGCACACCCTTCACATGAGCCCCCTGTATGGTTACATTCGTTTTCTTGTGTACTCTAGCAGCATTAGTTCAGTTATGGCGCGGGACCGCGGGGTGTACGGTTTTCAATGATACATATAAAGAATACTCCCCCGGAATGCTTTTATCATTTGCACACCCCTGCAGGGGTGTGGGTCTTTCATGGCTGGTGTCATGTACAATAATTACACAATTTTACAGGTTTCTTTAGTAAAAGTAGTTTTATGGAAAGGATACACGTATTAAAAGTAGTTTTTGACATTCGTATTTGGGTATCTTTCTGCTTTCATCGGATGACCATTCTACAGATCCTCCCATCACCCAGGCCTCGCTGACCGGGTCACTCTGGGAGCAGTGATACACTGCGGACGGTGAAATGTTACAGTGTTAGTATCTTATGCTAGCTCATGTCCGTCCTGTTCGTGGGAACGGGCTCACAGCGGCTCTGCCAGGGTGCTGCGGCAACAGGGATAATTGAAACTCTCCGAGGGTGGGGGCCGCGCTACAGTGCGCTACGCTCACACCATCTTTATTAGACAAAATGGTTTCTGAGGCCTAGCTAAATTCAATACGTGTGGGCAATGCCTTCAGCATGTGAGCCATCCACCACCTGGGCCCGGGTGGTAAGGAGGGGACGCCCGATGAGCCATGGCCCTCACCTGGGGTGGAGATGTAGGCAAGGGGGGTCTTTTGGACCACTCCGCCCCTACATTTCCCCCCTTTCATTACTTAAGTAATGAATACTTTAAGTCCTCCAGCCTTCTGCATTCTGCTTCGTCCATCACTGCCTCATCCCATGCAGGTGTGCCTTTTATGGGCATCCATGCTCTGCACACCCCCCGTAAGCTTTCCCCTCTTCTGGCATATTCATCTGGGGTACAAGTCAGGTATATACATCCGCCATCTCCCGCCAAATCTACCCACACCTCTTGGTACCATTCTAGTACACGGGGCTCTCTAATGGTGGTGTGCCATGCTTTATCTACGATATCTTTGTCGTGATAGATAGGCACCAGCTGATATCTTGGTGTGTTATCTGTTCCTGTTTGTACCTGCACTTCCTGCATGTTGTGCATTGTCCCACGGGTGTTGCCCATTGTCACCATCATCATTGCACCATTAGGTACTGTGTTAGCACAACATCGAAGACCCATCTGGCACAGGCAAAAAATAAAAAGGAGGAACACCACAGCTGGCATCAAAAATTTCACAGTTGTTCCAAGCCATGAGGGGACCCAGGAGAAAATGTTATCGAACCACGTACTGTCTTCTGCTCCACCTTCCATTTTCATTTTTTCTCCTAGGTTGTGTACTGCTTCGATCACATCGGACAGGGAGCCGTTTTCTGCATCTTCGGAAGGTACGAAAGTGCAACAGGCACTTCCAATTTTTCGGCAAACACCTCCATCCATCGCCGTCAACAGGTCCAAGACATACCTGTTTTGCATTGTCATCAGCCGTAAAGCCCTTAGTTCCACTTTTGTTACGTTGAACCCTTCTTCAGTGTCATTGGCCAGCTGAATCAGTTCCCAACGTGTTATCTGGAGCCATTTTGCGTTTGCCCTTGCTTGGACACTTGAGATGAGTGAGGCAAAGAATGTTTCTGCTGAGCTGAATAATCAATATCTGTCTGGGATCTGAGCCAACAGTTCTGATGATGCCTTTGATATGTAGTTTGATGCTCGTCTGTTACGGGTCAGCACCTCTCCCTTGTTTCCGGAAGACAGGACATACATTTGTGACTCCGCAGTCGGCTGGGCTGCACTCTGTTGTATGCGTTCCTGTGTCCTTTTGCTTCCATCGATGTGGCTTTCTGGTATTACCATTAGGGCTGAGTGCAGAGTGGCCATTGAGCAGCTGCCACTCCATGACGGGGGAAGGTGCAGGTATGCCTGGTTGCCGCATACCCAGTACGTGTCCATTAGGGCCGCTGTCCCTTTTCTCAGATCTGGGATGGTGAGGGTCTTGTTACAGTTCTTGTTTGTTCCCACGGAGGTTTTCCCCTCTCCTTTGAAACATAGTTCATAGTCTATTTCGCTCTGTAGTTTGAAGGGTTTTTCAATGGCGGTTACCCAAGTTAGTTTTTAAATGTGTTCCTTCCATACTGGTGTGCATGTTTCTTCTATCCACTGCAGTTTCTCTGGCGCCACACCTCTCAGTGCTTCAGCTTTACACATTACTTCTTCATCCTTCCACTTGTTGTCCGAAAAAAGTGTCCCTTGTATTACAAAAAATGGTTCCTCCAGACATACCACCCCTGCCATCTTTGGATAGCAAATTTTCTCATTCTGCAGCATTTCAAAAGTAACTTCATGTGCCTGGAAGGTGTTCTTAATCCTGCATAACGTGAGATGAAGGAGACATTGGGCATCTATAATTGGCAACTCTTTGGGTAGCAATACTTTGGGGGTACCTGAAGCATGAGGAATGAGGGAGCAAACATAACAGCTCTCATTTGTTGTTTGTTTTGCGGTGGCACTCATATCTGCATACCACTTATTTGTCTGGTGGGGGTGTCGTGGGTCTTCCATTTTATCTAATCCTAACCCATAGTACTCATCATACTTCCTCCTCCCGGTTTCCCTTTTCCGTCTGTTATTCTTGTTCCTCATGTACTTCCCAGCCTCCTGGGCGAGGGACAAAATAGACCCCCCCTTTCTCATTCCCACCCCCCTTGGCCCATTCATCATATAAGATTTTGTGTGCTGCTAGCATCTTTTCCTTTTCGTCCCTGAGTTTATCTTGCAGGTTGTTTTTTAAGACGGGGGCTTGTTGACTGGTGGGGGTATCATACAACCACGATATGGCAGACGGGTTTCGGTCATTTAAACTGTGAGCATTATACTTATACATCATTGGTGGAGACACTGTGTTGTTTTGCATTCCACCCTGTGGCTCTTTCTTTTCTGATATGACAGCATTGGATGGTGTGGTGTGATAACCCCATACAAGTTTAGCTCCGTCCCATACCAGAAAATCACCTTCCCTCATATTGACACTTGCAGTTACATTGGTCCCAGTTGTGCTGTTAATCCCAGTGCTGTTAATCCCTCCCCGCTCGTTCATCTCGATATAAATGAACGCTACAAACCAATATGTAACCAGACCAAACATTAGCATAAAAAACATCGTAATGCACACAGATACTCCGCACTCATACGAATATCTGCATCTCTCATTTAATAATTCTCTCATTCTACTAATTCTATCCGTTGCAGGCTGCCCGTTAGATGCCATGGTAGTTCCTGTTCGAGATATAAAAGTGCATTAAGTGCATGCATGTAAACATTTTGTTGGCACTATTAGTGCCAATATATATTGACGGGTAATGGAAGCAGGTAGGGTTGCAGGGAAGGGTATTCACAGACAAGGGTGTAAACATGTCATAATTTGATCACTTCATTAATTACATATAAGTCCAAAAAAAAGGAAAAAAAAAACTTTTTTTTTTTTTCAGTAATATAAAAAAAAGAATGCAGGTATACTTTATCAGTCACTTTCCCATTCACGTTCATTGCTGACACACATACACAAGTTAATATTCAGACATTCTGTTCAGTTGCATCGGTTGCTGTTGTCTGTGCCTCCTCATCTACCTCCTCTTGCACATTACTATATGCTTTTCGTACATCTGTCAAGTGTACCAGTACTTCAAGCCCTTTACTTTTACTGCTGTGGGCGTGCAGAACACTACCTCGAATGGGCCATGGAACCGTGGAGCATTCCATCGACGCACAAAACTCCTGACATAAATTAATTCGCCCGGCATCAGCTGTAGCTGTTGCTCAGGCTCCGTGACAGACCCTGTTATGTTTCCCTCCTCTCTAGTGAAGGGTGGGGAGAACTGCTTTGATATTGCGCACGCTGCCCTTGTTAATTTTTTCAAATAGTCTGTGAATTCTTCTCCCAATATCGCAGCGCTCCTGTGTGCATCTGAGTGTTCGCGCAGTGGAGAGTGTGCTGTGTGCATTCGACAAATGGTGATCTTTACTTGGCTGATTTATCAGTTCAAATAGCGCAAGGGGCAGACAGTAAATCCAATTCTTCTTCAATGAAAAGCATAGTTTTGATAACCTGCCCTTTAACAGTCCGTTAATCTTTTCCACTATGCCATTACTTTGAGGATGATAAATCAAACACAATTTATGTTTTATTCCCAATAATGTAGTAACTTCCTTGAAAAGCTCATTCACAAAGTGAGTGCCGTTGTCTGAGCGAATCACGTCACAAATTCCCCAGCGCGGGAACACTTCCCTCACTAGGAACTTTGCAGCGCTTTTGGCATCAGGTCGTGCGCATGGTCCTGCTTCCACCCACCTTGAGAATGGGCACACAACCACAATCATGTACCGTGCGCCATTACACCTTTCCCCCATGTCCGCGTAATCAATATGCAGCTCTCTGAATAGGCCAATTGGTTTCGGAATTGTTCCCCGGAGCGTGCGTAATGTCATTCCTGAATTGTAGATCTGACATGTTGTGCATTCCATTGCTAATCGAGATATGTGCTCCTGGAGACAGGGCACGAACCATTCTTCCTGTATTTCTGCTGCAATGTGCTGTTTGGTATTGTGTGCAGGGAAGTGTAGTTGCTGAAATGCAATTTCCAATAACTTTATTGGCATTACCACTTTTCCTGAGTGGTTTTCTCGCCACAGTAAGTCTGTTGCCGATTTACTGCACCCTCGTTTTGTCCATATCAATTTTTCGTCTGCACTAGTTCCTTCCTGTAATTCTAATATTTGTGATATGGGCATCATGTTGTACCCTTCTGGGAGCTCTTCGTTTGTCTTGTGCTGCAGCATGTACTCACCTGCTTCATATTTCTGAAAATAGGAAGCCTCCTTGGCGGCAGCGTCCGCTGCCGCGTTCCCCAAAGACACAACGTCTGTGTTGGATGTATGTGCTTGGCACTTAACTATTGCTACTGCAGTAGGGTTTTGAAGGGCCTCAATTAACTCTTTCAACAATTCTGCATGCTGTACTGGTGTTCCGTCTGCCCGTCGAAATCCCCTCCGCCCCATCTCGCTAGCCCTCCATGTACTGTCGTCGTCATGTAAGCTGAGTCTGTGTATATTGTCACTGCGCAACCCTTTGCTGCATGTAGTGCTTCTATGAGCGCAATCAGTTCTGCTGCTTGTGCGGAGTAATGTGATGGGAGGCGGTACTGTACTAGTGTTTCATACTCACCGTCTTCTAACCTCACCACCGCCATACCAACATGCTTTTCTCCCGTGTCCACATCAATCGATGCAGACCCATCCACGAAGTACACTTCCCCCTCGCTCAGAGCGTTCTCACACACCACTGTGTCCTCCCCTCTTTCTCCTGTGTAGGTTGCGCAATCGTGGTCCTGCATGTCCTCTAGTGTGCATGCTTCTGTAATGAATGTTGCAGAGTTTACTGTTTTGCATCTCACCACATGGATGTTGGTGCTGGACAATATGATTTCATAAGCTGTTGCCCGCTGTGTTGTCAGTGTGCTTTTTGACCTCTCAAGGATTGCAAATAATGAATGTTCCACAAACAATGTTACAGGGCAACCCATTACTATTGTGGCACTTTTCTCGATTGCGAACGCGGCTGCAGCGAGTGATTGCTCGCACGCGAAATGGCCTTGCATTACGGCATCCAAAGTACCACTATAGTAAGCCAAAGGCTTGTGTCGTAGGGACGTCTTTTGTGTCAGAACAGCTGTCATGAGTGTTCCCTTGCAGTGTGAGAATAGGTAAAATTTGCGTCCATAATCAGGGTTGGCTAGCACTGGAGCGCTTGAAATTAACTTTTTTAATGATTTGAATGACGCGCTCATTTCTTCTGACCATTCGATCTTTTTATTTTCCTGTTGTGCTTCTTTGAGTGCTTGTAGTAGGGGTCTCGTGTATGCTGCATAGTCTAATATCCATGCTCGGCAATAGTTGCACATTCCCAAGAATTTCGGCATCTCTTTCACTGTTGTGGATTCTGCTACTGATCTCATCGCTTCTACCCTGTCGGGGATTATTCTTTTTCCATCTTTTGATATCAGCTGTCCTAAGTATAAGACCTCTGTCAGGCAGTACTGTAGTTTCTCCTTGTCTACCTTGTACCCCTTATTGGCCAATAGAGTAAGGAGCGTTGTTGAATCCTTTCTACATGTTTCTTCGTCTTCTGCACACACTAGTAAATCGTCTACGTACTGAATGATTGTATTCACAACTGATAGGTTTCCCAAGTCTTCATGCAATATGCGGTTGAATATGCAGTATCCCTGTGGTAATCTGCAGTGTTCATATCTTTTCCCCCCCAGTGTGAATGCTGTCAGGTATCTACATTCTTCAGCCAGGGGGATTGAGAAAAATGCGTTTTTCAAGTCTACTACTGTGAAGTGTGATGCCAGTTTTGGGATGCTGCATAATATTGATGCAGGGTTCGGGACCAACGGGAACTCTTTCTGAATTACATCATTTAGGGGGCGTAAGTCCTGTATCATCCTCCAAGACCCTCCTTTTGTTTTTTGATTGGATAAATACATGTGTTGAAGGCACTATTATCCCTTGTGCTAGTAGTGCATGTATTGTCTCTTTTATCCCTTCTTCAGCCTCACGGGACAATGGATACTCTTTCACTCGGGGTAAAATTGCTCCTTGCTTTAGCTTTATTACCACAGGTTGTACTCCATGCAACAGCCCTACATCATGGGGGCCTGTTGTCCACAAATTATTTGGTACGAGCCTCATGTCGTCATCAAAAAATGACGGCGGTGCTCCTACCACTGCCATCAATTGGACGGGGGTTTCCCTGGTTTGAATCAAAATGTCACAGGGCATCGCTATTTCCATTACTATTTCACCATCCCCTTCTGTGTCTGAAAAGAGATCCTCATCTGTTAACTCTCTTAGGGCGATGTTGGCATTTGTACAAAGCACTGTACGCCACTCACATCCTTCCCTATCCACTCCAATTACAGCGATCCTTTTCGCTGATACCTGTACAGCGTGCAAGTCTAATGATATCACTGATCCTGGTGCTGTGTCGGGGCACACTATGGGGCGGAAGAGGAACTCCGCTGGAATCCTCCAGTCCATTCTTCTCAGCTCTGGAATTATGAGGGCCAATGTCTTTAGACCTTCAATAAACATTTCCTCATTTTCCGGCAACCCTCGTACTTCTTGTGTGGTTGTGTAGGCTTGCACTACCAACATTGCACGCAAGGGGCATATCCCGGGTGTTGAACACACTATTCCTCTCTCGGTAAATGATATGGTCATGTTAAGTTTACTCAGGAGATCCCTCCCTAATAAATTTATTGGTGAGTGTTCATAATACAGTAAGGGTGTCTTTACAGTTTTACCCCCCACTGTTACATCCAATGCTTCTGTGTAAGGAACTTCAATTACAGCCCCAGAGAACCCAGGCCATCCCTTCGCTTCAATACCAGCTATCTTGTGGAGTGCCTTTTGCACTTCCTTTGGGAGCCCTCTTTTTATAATGAAATAAAATAAAGATGTCGATTGATACCAGGGCGTGCCTGTTTCTGCTCTCCACATCTCTTGGACCCGAAAAATGTAATCCATAGCCTCCTCCCCATCATTCATTGTACACTGCATTACTGACTGTAAGTCTGGCGTATCTGGAAACGTTTCTCGCAAGGCATCCCACACCCTTGCACGCACTGTGTTAAAGGAGGCTCCGTCATGGCGGTCGCAGTCTAATGTTACTCCCGGGAAACCGGCCTTGACCCATACTCTCTCAGCCTGATCCCCCACTGCTGATACAAGCAAGCTCTTCACATCTCCTATTGCTAGGGGTACCCCGGCAGTGTGCTTCTCAAAGGCGTATATCCACTTACTTGCCCCTCCTGATAACGGGGGCAATAGCTTTAATAAATTGGCTTTATCCATCTGATCCCATGGGATATAATTCGGCCTCCCTCCTCCCCTATGTATCAATGGGAGCTGTAGCCTTCCTTTTGTCGTTGCATCTGGACCCGTTTTGGCTGCTGAGGTCCCCAGTGATGCCATTTTCCCCACCCTGTTCCTTAATCGCCCCGTCCACTCATCATCCAGTGTTCTCACTGAACATGTACCATCCACCCCTTCGCTTCCCCCTCCCATTGCCATGCTCAACCTGTCACTTTCTTCTAAATCGTCCCTTATATCACATAGTTATTCCTCTCTGTCCCCCATAGGCCTTTCTTCATTATCAATATCTCCCTCTTGTGTCCCTACTTCGATTATTCGTGTCGGTTCTTCTTCAATTCTGAACAGTATCTCGCCTTTTTTCCACCCGTCTTCAAGTGTTCTATTCTCACTTGGCGCTCTAGACGTGCGCCCTGATCTAGCTGCATTAAGTGCTGTTTGTTCACATATGTCTTTTATCCTTGAGAGCTCATCTTTCGCTATTGAGAGTCTTGATTGTAAATCATCTGTTAGCTTCTCTATGTCCACCCTTTGTGTACTTGCCTGGGCTCGCTCCCTTGTACTTTCATATGGCGGGGGTGCCGTGGGCCGGCGGGGTGTAGTAGTTGTCGGGGGAGGCACATAAGTGGGGTCACTGTACCCTTCTGCGGGCACAGGCTTGTTTAATATTGGGTACAAGCTTATTACCTCTATTGGTGGCGCTACATTTGACAATTCTTTGACATCTTTCTGTATCATCAGTGGATTGTCGGTGGTGGACGGGAGGTCAGGATTTAATGCTGGTGCTTTAGGCGGTGGTATCTCTTCAAATAACCTCCAGAGATCTAATATTTCTCTCCTATTTTGCAACTGCTTCCCCTTGTACTTCAAACAAATGCATGTGGCCACCATATCAGAACACTTTTATCAAATGACCCTCCCTCGGGCCATATCTGGGGTAACCCCTCTCCCTTCAACTCGGTTATCCATTGGTCATGATATTTCTTAATTCGCTCCGCGTAGCCTGGTAGGTTCTTACAAATATGTGATAAGGGTGTTTCGGCCCCCATCTTTGTATTTTCCTAGTACTTGTTTCTCTCTGTGTGTCCACAATTACAATGTAAACCTCTCACCAATATGGGTTTCGTCTTCTACTTCACATTCAATAATGGGCTCCTTTGTGCTCTTCCCCTGCCTGCGCAATACAAAACTGGCTGTACACAGTCTCTATTCTATTCTCTTTGGGGGGCACATACAAGAGCAAACCATCAGTTATTTCGACAACATTAACCCGGAAATCAAATAGGTACACACTCACTCCACCTTGTCGTTTTTGTCTTCAAAAAGTTCTATCCGGTCACACTTACCATGACCATTCAATTACTATACATTTATAGCCATTTTACACACTTACAACATCAAATTGTCATCTGACACATACGAGGTGCACACACCTCTCGGTAACACTCTATTCACAATTCAAGCTGCCCTCCCTTTCCTCCCTAGCCGGCTGTCCCTGTCCGTCTTATTCGGATATATGGATGCGCATATATATATATATTGGTCTGCTCTTCCCTCTTCTAGTAGGACTCTCTCTCTCTTACTTTCTCCCTAAGTTTTGTACTAATCTCACTTTTATTTTCCCCCCAACCCTAAAGAAAAGAAAAGAAAGAAGTAATAGCGATCACTAATATATTCTCAGTGCCCCCCCTTTGCTGGACACTTTTATCTTATATTCCACTTCTTCATATATTCCCAGTACTAGTCAAGATAGCACTATGCGGCGCCGCCTTCCACCCCCTTTCGGAGCTAGGTTCCCGTCACTTTTATCTCTTATTCACCTCTTAATCCTAATGGCCATATGCAAAGAAAAAGCAAGGAAACTTTAGGATGATCCTTAGTAGATCTGCGTACCCCCTCTTCGTTTCCTGTCCTACACTTCTTCCCCCACTCCCTTTACAATCGCTCGCACTCAATACTCACGTGCCCGTCTTGAACCGAAACTGGGTCCATCCAGGCAGTGTTGCAGTCAGCTCAATAGTCAGCCCCGGCTCCGGCGAGCGGTACTCAAAGGGGATTTTTCAACTGGGATCCCGTACCCTCTCTCTTTTGAGTGCGCACTTCTGAGTATACCGGTCGCCGTTGGCGGCCAGCCTCCCGGAGACGGCTCACCGTGCGTGTCCCTTTTCAACCGGAGATTCTCGTGCCAAAAGGGGACGGTAATGTTAGATCGGGAAAAAATAATAGTAATAATCACGCTTTCGGGGTCACCACTGAAGGCGAGCGTCCCCAGCCAGCACGATCCTCCCCGCAATGAGAGACAATGAAGGACTCTCCCAAGTCGGGAATAAGGCCAAGACAGAGTGCGGGTGAGCTTAAATGGGAGTTTATCCATCAGAATATGGCATGCAAAGAACTCTGCAAACTCCAAGAGCGCTCTGTCTGACAATAGCAAAGACAGGCGTATATAATTACAAAAAACGTCATAAGAACCTACATACTATAGGGGGCACAAGTTCAATGGGATTGGGTGGCGATGACTAACTATAGGTGCTGCTGCGATGTGGTTGGCCGTGGCTGGAGAACGTCACTGGTCAGCCTCGTGGGTTGGGCTGGGCCTGGCAGGTTGGCTGAGTTCATCCGGGCGGTGTTGTTGTGTCATCGCGGCCAGTGTCAGAGATGAATGTCTTTTCCTGACTTATTTGCCCTAGGCCATGCACACCGCAGTCATTCAGTCATTGCAATATTATCTTCTTTTAGTAAATCTTCCAATAGGTTATTCTACAGGTTAATGCAACACAGGAGGAATGCACCTTGTGAGGGGTCTAATGGTCATTCGTCAGGGCATGGTTACCAGTGTCCTGTTGACCGGAGCCATAGGTTGAGGGGCTAAGCTTCAGGGCATGGGACGGACGGTACAAGCCTCCCTGTCTTGTTAGATGTGGTTATAAATGTGCCGCTGTGTGTTGCCACAGTGTTGGGTGTCCTGATTGCACAGGACCATAAGTCTAAGATGATCTGGTAGATTGTGGGGTTTACGAGGGGGCGCCTTTGGAAGTGTGGGTTCAGGCAGAGGTTTACTGCTGTGCTGTAAATAATGCAGGTGGCGGGCCGTGGCCTTGGGTGCTGCAGAGGGGGCTACACATCTTTGAAGCGGCTCCAGTCTAGTTGGGGGAGGTGGGGCAGCGCAGCGCGGGCCTCTGCTCTCATGTTTGGCAGTCTCCGCAGGGTGGGAGGGGAAATGGCCTTGCACATATTTACAAAGGTATCTTCCTCGCGTGTTGCCGGCTTTTAGAGGTGAAAACATCACAATCATTAGAACACTTTATAATATTTGTTTGAATTACTTGAAAACATACATTTCACTTCGCTGGAGGTGTCTCAATTATATCCAGTCTGAGCACCTTATTCGAGGTAGTATTGAGGTTGGTGGAGTACATGGAAAATGACCTGCCACCGTATGTGACGGTGGTGGCATATAAGGGGCTTAGACATACACGCGTGACGAGTGCATTCTCGCACACCCTTCACATGAGCCCCCTGTATGGTTACATTCGTTTTCTTGTGTACTCTAGCAGCATTAGTTCAGTTATGGCGCGGGACCGTGGGGTGTACGGTTTTCAATGATACATATAAAGAATACTCCCCCGGAATGCTTTTATCATTTGCACACCCCTGCAGGGGGTGTGGGTCCTTCATGGCTGGTGTCATGTACAATAATTACACAATTTTACAGGTTTCTTTAGTAAAAGTAGTTTTATGGAAAGGATACACGCATTAAAAGTAGTTTTTGACATTCGTATTTGGGTATCTTTCTGCTTTCATCGGATGACCATTCTACAGATCCTCCCATCACCCAGGCCTCGCTGACCGGGTCACTCTGGGAGCAGTGATACACTGCGGACGGTGAAATGTGTTACAGTGTTAGTATCTTATGCTAGCTCATGTCCGTCCTGTTCGTGGGAACGGGCTCACAGCGGATCTGCCAGGGTGCTGCGGCAACAGGGATAATTGAAACTCTCCGAGGGTGGGGGCCGCGCTACAGTGCGCTACGCTCAATCCATCTTTATTAGACAAAATGGTTTCTGAGGCCTAGCTAAATTCAATACGTGTGGGCAATGTCTTCAGCAGGTGAGCCATCCACCACCTGGGCCCGGGTGGTAAGGAGGGGACACCCGATGAGCCATGGCCCTCACCTGGGGTGGAGATGTAGGCAAGGGGGGTCTTTTGGACCACTCCTCCCCTACACCTGCTGGGTTTTCAGGCTCCTACTGGCATGGTTGTCACAGAAGCACCGGCACCATTAGCAACGGTCCCGCTGCTACCGTGTCCCCACTTGGGATATCCCAGTGGCACCGGGATACCAGGCCAGCGGTACTGCTGTTACGGGGTTCTTGGAAACCCGTCGCCTTCCAACGGCTTTTTCAGCAACCGCGCAATGAGGCCCAATCTCTAATATCCAATTCAGCCTTAAATACAAAAACTCGCTGATGAACCCAGAGTGACTTGGTTAGCATCTACGCAAACTCCCTGTCTATAGCAGCAACCATCTTGCAGTTGAATGTTATATCTGCCTTCAGCATGGACCATTGCATTATTCCTGATTCCTGATTCTATCTCCCATACTTCCATACATGCCTAGATTGGTTCTATATACAACATGGGATGCCTTTCCAGCCCCCTTGACAAGCTTATTCTTCTGTCTGGTGTGCAGTACCTGCCAATATACCCACATCATTCTGGAACACCCAGACCTAGATGTCTAATGTGAGAAAGGAATGCAGCGGTTGGAGTCTTTACTGCTGAGTTACTGCAAGTCAATTGATGCTGACCCTCTGACCCCCTCAAGGTCCAGTACCTCCCAGTAACAGTACAACTTTCAAACGAGCCTGCACAGCGATGCTACTGTAGCTTTGCATGGGTCTTTCTGTCTAATGTTTGAGTTTACTGTAAAAAACAATATTTTTAATGTCGGCTGACACTCAAAGTTCTCTTTAGAGCAATGCAAGAATATGGCGTCTCAGTGATCAGCCTCTGGTTAATTTCCTGTACAGTATTTCCTTTTTTTGTCCAATGGACAGTGCAGCAATTTGTTTACACTATTGTGTGTATCATAAAAATAAAAATAATAAAAACTTCTAATTGCAATATATACTGTAAAACCAGCAGGGAAAAAATGAAAACTATAAATCCTGAACAGATTCACTGTCCCATGCTTTTTCTGGACCGCCAAAAAATAGAATAGATAAAAACACATACTCTAAAAAACAGGAGATGTATGTAAACAACAAACAGACAAATACAACAATTACTCAGCTGTTACTGTTCTATTCACTACACACATTTAAAATAGGATTGATGTAATGGATCGAAAACTGGAACCCAGTTCATTAAGGGGGCAGCCATTTCATGTGTTTGACCAGTTGATGAGGCAACCACAGGGCTTGAACCATGGCCACTAATCTTTTATGTGTAGACCAGGCAGGTGCTCAACACTGCAGCCGCCAAGGATACAGAGAATGACAGGTTCCTGAATGTCTATGTGCATGAAAGGAGACCTACATCACACTCTCCTCCTTTTTGCAGTACATTTGTGGCAAGGGCCAGTGTGCGCATGTGTAAGAGTATCAAAGAGCCGCCTAGTGGTGAAATGATGAAGAATGTTTGGGAAAGGCTCCATCTGCCATGTTTTGGAGCGATACTGGCCCAAAATAGTAGTGAAATGGGTTGGCGAGATGGCCGATTCCACAGATATAAAAGAGAGATTTGTACAAAATAGGCTCTAAAGTACAGTACTTGGCAAGTTTAATACTCAGGTGGATATGGTGTACTAGTTAACACGTAAGTGCTGTTTCTAAGCAGCAAGCAGGGTGTTGCTACGTTTGTAAAAGACCAGGGCCTACGCTAATGTCGGGTCTCTCTGGACCTGGGGATAGCTAGCCTTTTGGTTGTAGCCCCTGAGCTTCTATCCGGGGGTAAAACCAAAAAGACCCGGGCTATAGCACCCCCAGCCCCTCCTAGTGACGCTTCTGGCAGCAAGAAACACTAGAAGTATCCCCCCTCATTGTGGATTTAGGACTACTTTTTCATTGACTTACTGGTAACCAGAGATATTTCAATGGCGCTGCAAATTGCGGCATCCTTCTAATGCACCACAGGCTTGGTGCCACCAGCAGGGATCGGTTTGCATCAACAATACGAACTTGTGGACCTATTGCAAAGGGTACCCCAAAATAGCACGTTTGACTGAAGCAGCATAAACTCCTATGACAGTCCTGATGTTACATTCAAACACAACTACCAGATCCAACCTATATGCCGTCTGAGGGATAGGAGCTGCTTTCATGCTCCTCCAATATTGCAGGTACCAGTGAGATGCACTGAGAGGTTTTCCACACACACTCTGCGCTCTTGTTCCTGCTTGACACTGCAGAGTTCTGTGTCCTGAGCCGCCCTGTCCAGCAAGGCCATGATACTGCCCCAGGGAAAACTAGCAAAACATATTTAAAAAAGCTGTTTTGGAGGAACCCAATGATATTCATCGTACCTTTTTTTTGTTTTAAACTTAGTTCTTCTCAATGACCCTGCTTCTAACTAAAAATATAAAGTGTGACCTTTGGCATCATCAAGTAAGCCTGGTCTTGGCTCTACTCCATGACTAGTTATCCTGCAACATCACATTTGTTTGGAAAGCTGATGTCATCATGTTCTGTCCATTTGGGTCACATTTTCATAGTCACTGCCAGCGCTGAGCTCTCACTTTCAGACAGATGTTATGCCACAATTAGAAGTATCCTAATAGAATGACATGTTGTTACACGGAACAGTGAGATCATGCACAGGCAAGACATACTTTTCTCGGGAGGATAGCTCAGGGGCAACATGCTCGCTTTGGAAGCAAAATGACACAAAAGTGACACAGGTCTGATCCCCGGGTCGGCGCTTAGAAACCTATCGGTATTAAGCGTGTTATAAATAACCAATCATATCATACATTTGATTCTAAATATCTACTAATAAGGAAATTTAGAGGTACAGCGAAATCAATTCCCATAACATAGGGTTGTGCACCAAAATAACACATTTTGGATAAGGATGGTCATTCATCAGGATGTTTAAGTCTTGGGAATAATTTAAAGGAAAATGGGCTTCATTGTGAGTTTTTTGGGTGTTAAATAAAAATGCACTTCGATTTTACTGCACTGCCAAATGAAATGTATTGGTCTTGAAGTGGACGAGTCACTACAAGATTCTGGAGGCAAATTCTCCACATCAGAACCAGAAATGAAGAGGATTTTCCAGAGGCAGAATTAAACCCATGCTCAAACTGACAAATCCCCAAGGACTCCAAAAATGGGGAATTACACTTCCATTAACCGACTACAAATCCCACGGTAAAATCTCAGGACCGAGTGGAGGTAATGGTAAACGCATTCTGTGGTAAATGTGGGATTTTAAATCAAGGGAAGGTATGCCTACTGTGGATGAATTGATAATGAAACATACAATCATGTACTACCAGGTGTCTTGTCTCAATTTGTGGCAGAGGGCCTGTGTGATGTCATTAATTCAAGATGGCCACCGTTACGGATACTCATTTCGTTTCCGAGCTGTGACTGCTTTAAGGGTGGTTTGTTGGTAAACATGATCAAAGCAATAGAAAAGTTCATATAAGGAAATATTGTATATCTGTTACCGTTTCTGAGCAATAACCATGTAAATTACTGCTACTTCATTGCAAAACTTTGACTGTATGCTCACTAAATTAGAAAGTTGAAACTAATTTGGCTTCCAAAGCAAAAGTTCCATCAGTCCTCATTAAGCATGGGTTTCTGTTCCTGCCAGTGGCTTCAAACAAAGAAAAAGGCACCCATGCCAACCAAGGTGAAACCCCTGCAAAAACCGTGGTAGGAAATAATAAAGTCGAAGTTGTATGCGGGCGTTCAAATGATTCAAACATTTGTGGAAGAACTATAAAATATTCATTGTTGTGTAGTAGTTCAAATATAACAAAGCGCTAGAGCCCTGAACAGTGTATTTTTTATTTCGTAATACAACAAATTAACATATCTGCATTATACAATGGCACAAAGTTATATATACACATTTAAGAATGGCCTAGGATAACATAAAATGGTGTGCACAACATTGCATGTTCAGATATATACTTGTCTATGCAGTGTTACATTGTAGACTACTACTATGAAACCAAACATATGTAAGGCATATGAAACAAAAGTACAAACAATAATACACACTAAAATATACATAAAGTCAATGGACAAGCAACATTAGTTTTTAGCGACTTCCGATGTTTTCCATGCATTTTAAAGTAAACACGAATGGAAGTGGTCCTCCCAGTGACTTAAATAATAAACCAGCTGTAGGGTTATGTGGAGATTGGTTTAAGCAAAACAAAAGTGTTCCAAGTAAAATGTCTCTCCCAATTTCTCGCATGATTTCTAGGGGTGCCTCCTGATAAGTGTTAGCAAAGTCTAAGTCCTACCCCTCTTGGCAGCGGTCTTGTTTAGCTGGGGGATGGAGAGAGGCCTCCTCCTCCGTGCTCCCAAGACTGCGCAGGATCCTGGTGCTTGTTTTACAGTCAGTGGTATGCTGGAGCTGGCCTTGCCCAAGCCTGGAACCAGATCAAGCCAGACATCTTCCTCTGGGGCTCTCTTGGCTTCCTTGCTCCAGGGCCCGGGCCCTCAAATCCCAACTGCCTCCTCTCCTACTTGCCATCATGCTTCAAAGTCGTACTTAAGGATCTCTTTCCTAATACTTCTGGCTCCTGGCGTACCCTTCTAGCACTTCTCCATGCGCTTACTCTTGCATGCACATTCTCATTCAACATAAACTCTCACTCATCATCCTTAAGGCTACTCCACTCATTCTCCAGGCCAGTTACTTTCCACTTGTTCTCTACTCCTATGATGTTCCGCAACTTCTCTGGTTGTCAGCCTTTCCTCTTCACTTCCTTCTCTCGCCTCCACCTTCACATACCCAATGTCCTGCCAAGTTTCTCTCTATCACCTTTTCTTCCCCTTCCAGATTTAATTGACTTTTCGGCTTCTCTTAATAATTCTCCTACCCAATTGTTCGTCCTTTCCTCTATCACCCTGTTCCATCTCTGCTCAATGTTTACCACCTCCATGTCCATGTCAAGCATTGTTCTTCCTCTTCCTAGCCTCCTACTGAGTCTCTCCTTTTCCCAGCCCCCTGAGGTTCTCTCATCCCAACCTTCTGGGTCTCTTTTCTCCCACTGCTCTGGCTCGCTCTCTTCCCTGTGTTCTCAGATTTTTCTCTCCACAGACGTCTGGTCTCGCTCTTCTCAGCCCCATGGGCCTTTTTTGCGGGAGGTCTCTGGATTCTTTCCCCCGGTCTTCTCTGTCATTTTCCACATCCCTGTGGGTTTTCTACTTCCTCACTTAGGATCTTTTGCTTCCCAGGCTCTTGGCTCTTCTGCTCCCCAACGTCCCAGGTCTATTTTCCCCCAGTCCACTGGATCTCTCCACCAGCCTCTGACCTCCTCCGTACCACCAGCCTCCTAGGTCTCCCCTCTTGCCTCCTGTCTTCTTCAGGTCCACCTGCTAATTTCTCATCTCACTCCAAATGGCCATGTCCTCTGAACTCCTTCTCTCACAGGATATTCCTTTTAAAGGGCCTCCATCCCCTCTTGCAGCCCCTCTCTGATGTGAGGAACACAGGTGTGTCTCTTAAGGAGACTGAGGTAGGGGTTGGCTGGTGGGCCCCAACCCTGGTTCTGGCTTCCAGTTCCGATGTTGGATTTGGGGATGGCTAGGCCCTACCCAATGGGCAGTCCTCTCATTGTTGACACACCATGGCACTGCCCTTGGGGTGGACTCTTTAGCTTTCCTGGTCTTTACTTTAAAAGATTGGAGACGTTGTGCCATCACTGGCTTAGTGGTTTACCAATTCCCTGTCGTAGTTTAGGTCCTGCTCTTTTACTCTTTATATGTATACATGATTTTTGCACCTTTGTGAGGGGAGCCGAGTGTGCAAGCGCTGTCAGCTCTGCGGGACTGCCTCTCCTTAATTCTCTGAAAGGACGTCTAAGGTGGCGACGTGATCAGCTTGTGCCTTTCATGGGGGGCATGGTGGGAGTAACCCATCGCACCCTTTAGTCCAGCATCACATGGCTTGTGGCCATGCCTGCCTCAGCATCCGCCAGCAAAGTCAGGCAGGTGACTTGTCACAGTGGATAAATAAATAATAATGTGTGTTAGACAAGATTGTATGTAGTAACCCTGTGAGAGACTACACCAGCCTTGTCCTCTTAGCAAAAGGTAACCCAACCTTTGGTATCAGCCTCTACTACACACATTGGTAGCTTGACTGAGCAGCCAGGCTTATCTCAAGAGAGGTCAATGTGTGCTGTAGGGTTGCAACATAGAGCTTCACAGTGACAAGTATTCAAATAACACTTATAATCAAGGTTTCTTGATTAAATAATTATTTATTAATTTAACAGTCAGTTTTAAAATAAGCCTTCTTTAGAAGGGTGCAATTGGCAACAATAAAAATACATTCCTTCAGTTTAATAAAGTAAGTAGATACCCTTTTTGGGTGGTACACAGATTTCCTACACCCTGAGGTGACTTCATTAGCTAGGCCACTGTGGACATTAATATATCACTTTTCACACTTAAATGGTAGCACTGAAGTTGTGGCAAAAAGGAAAAGGTTGGGGAAGGAAACAATGCTTAACAGGTTTCTCAAACAGGTAAGCACTTTTGAACCCCCCCCCCAATGCAATGTAGGTTAACCGTTTCCCAGCTATACAAGTAAAGTATGTATGACTTTTTGGAGGGACAGTTAAACACAAAATCAGAGGTTAGAAGAGTTTTCAGGGAGCCAGGCCAGCCAATGTCAATTGAGCAAAGTCTAGGAGAGCTGAGGCACTTCTTGAAGGTAGGTATAAAGCCTTGCACCATGTTATAGACAGTTTTGTTGCAAAAGGAATCACTGATGGGCAACTTTGTTGGTTGCTTTGTTATATCACTAGACACTGAGTGTATAGTATATGGAGATGATGGGCTAATTTAGCTGCAATATATATAATTTATTGTGTATAATTCTAACGTGACTGTATTTTGGTTATTCCTTAAGTCTGTATATACATGGACTCAATGTTGATTGTTTATTTTATGTCACTTGAAAATCTAAATACATTGAACAAATAAAAGAAATCATAGAGGCGCAGACAAACCTTTTAGATAATATTGACTTTTCACACTTTACATAAGTGGATAATATGAACAACATAAAATGCATACAATCATTCTACAATACACAGAATTAATAATGAGGGTGAATTATGAGGACCATATAAGCAGGCCACTGTCAACTGGTGGTGATACTCCATCAGTAGTTAAATAACTTAACAATGATGAGCTTAATTATCAATATGCTCAAAAACATTTGTGAAATTACTGCTAATATATAGCCATAAGTTACACATAACTAACCTTAGTGCAAGACTTGAGCAGTCTAAACACATTGACCAAAAGGCGACGTCAGCCAAACAATCATAGCTCTGCACAAATCTTACAAGAAACTGTTCATACACATGGGCCAGCTTACAGCACTGTGTTAGAATATGTCTATTAGCCTCAATACCGTCATTACTATTACACAATGCACACAGGTGATTAGACCTGGGGATACCCTGCCAACTGCCATTAATTGCCAGAGTCAGAAGATGACGCAACCAAATCAATGCAACTATTTTACGGTGGGTGGGTGGGCAACAGATGGGTTACCAAATATCTCGGTGGTGTGAGGAATTTCCTATGAAGCCAAATAAACTCATCATAGCTCTTAAGGTTATGGAGATGAGCCTGTGCTTTTATGCAAATCAGATACTGATACCTTAGATGTAAGCTCTTTAAAAATAAAAAACATGATATCCCAGCCCCCAGTTGTGCGACCAATCAATAATTAATGAAGTGACACAAGATGATCTTTGACTTCATGTCTTTACAAGAAGTCACCTGAGAAATTCTTAGAAACATTAGAGCAGCAGACAGACCTTTTAGAACAGACACACTGGGAACACATGTAAGTCAATAAAGCATTATTACCCAGTAGAATTGAATAGAACAGTGGCATCTGTGTTGCAAGAAGGAACAGAGTGCTTGCAGTTAGAACCCCTGGTTACTACTAAATGATGCCCCTGCCATCATGCGCTCCCTCCAGCAGAGAATGCCTGGATTTCTGCTCGCTGCTGTTGTCAGCTGGATGGGGCTGGTGCTTCTCCTATATGATACTGCGGCTACTGAACTGGGTGCTCATCTGAAAGCCGAGACCCCTGCCAACCACTAAATGGCACCCATGTTTCATTGAGTTGGGAGTTGCCTGCATATAATTCCAACAGAGAGAAGTCCATGTTGTCAAACAAGCATTGTAAGGGCAGTCTCATTGGAAGAAAGTATTGATGCTGGGGGACATTCTGGACACCATCTGAGCAGAACATCAGACTTTCATTGTTGTGTTTCATCACTATAACACAAGGAACACTTAGATCATCCTTAATTAAGCACTTATGCTTCATCAACCAGGTGGTATAAAAGGGCCTTTTATGAAGGCCAGGGGATGTTACCACCTGGTCATGGCTCAAGGAGAGGTGAAATATCGCTATTCGAACATTCCACTTAATTGAGATAGAAGGCTCTGTTTAGTTGAGCGTTATAGCCCACGCCCGAGGGCCAGACTGGGCGCTATGGGTCCTGAAGACAGAGTTAAATGAGGTTTGCAGGCACAGGACTCCTGGTATTGTCCTGGGGTGGGGTCTGTAATGCAATAGAGATGATAAAATATGTGGGGGGGACAAAGGTCTATCGATGAGGAATCTGCTTGGGGTATTTGCAGAGAGATGGCTGGGCAAGGGAGCACATAGCACGTACGGAGCACAGAGAGAGGAAAAAGAATGTGTCATATCGGTGCGGCGGTGGGGACTCTATGCATCTGCAGACTGTGGGACGGATGCACTGTTTCCCCATTGGTCAATCTGCAGGATAGGAGAGATTTATGACCTATACTGTCCCATGTAGACCACAAATTGATCCATGGGGGAACGTTGCTAACGTTCCATGGAACAAAATGAAGCTTTGCAGACCCGATCTGAGGAGCATACTGGATGAAATAGACCACAAAGGCTGAATGAGAGGCAAGAGCACAGAGAGCCTTCAAAAGGTTTAATGGCCATGAACTCCAGTTATGGCCGTAAGGTGGCTATTGAGGCATTAGCGTGGGGCATTAAGGAGGGCTCCGGCCCGTTACCCCTGTTCCAGCCCTTGAAATAGGGGTGTAAGGCCATTAGCACCCCGGGTTACCAAAGTGGTAACCCGGGATGCTCTAAAAAAAAGTTTTTTCAATCATTGAATGGGGCGCCTCGCGCATACCGTTCAATGCCTGAAAATACGGTTTTAAGATGACCACCATGGAAAGGGAAGTCATGGCTCTGTATGGCGCCTCTCTTCCCTTTCCAAAGCGTCCATAGAAGCTGGGAAGCTGCGACGGTGGCCTACGCTGCTGCGACATGCAGGCAAGTGGGGTTCGGGAGGGCGGTGGTAAATGGACCAAAAAATAAATTCAAAAGCGGACAGAGGTTGAGGGGGAAGATGGCGGCCGGGGGAACCAGTCACCAGGTGGCTTACAACTCGGGCTGAGATTGCAGGTTTCAGCCGGCGTTCTTAACCACCTGATTGCCTGTCTCCCCCGGCAAGGGGGGCTAATAGGCTAGTAAATAGTATATTCTGTAAATCAGTATATAGAAGTTATTGGTACATAACCTCATGTGGGGCCTGCAGGGAATTAGCTGTGGGTATGCTCCGTGCTGCGGGTAGAATTCTGAATGATCTGAGGGCTATACAAGCCAGCCTTAGGGATATACTGTTTTGAAGAGCCCACAGATTGTCTAATGGCAGCAAATACTCTTTCAAAACAAAAGAAGTGATGGCTGGTAGCTTTAGAATACATCTTAACCTCTGGCATTGCTCTGGGCAACCATCAGACGATTGCTCTTCACCTGCCAAGCCATTACAAAAGAGGAAAGGCCATAGGCAAATCAGGCTTGGTCCCACCCCCAAAAGGGCAGTCCAGCCGGAACTGGTAGATCACATCTGTTTGCACGAGACCACAAGTATCCCCAGACATGTTTCGGCCTCGTTGGGCATCATCAGTGACGAGTAGCTTGGGTCTCTTGGCCCAGCAGGCACGGGAACCACGTCTGGGCATACCCGTCCCACTCGGGGTGACAATAGCAAAACAAAAGAGGTGATGGCTGGAAGGTTTAGAATGAATCTTAACCTCTGGCATCGCTCTGGGCAACCCTCCAGACCATCGTTCGTATCCTGCCAAGCCATTACAAAAGGGGAAAGACCATATGCAAATCAGGCTTGGTCCCTCCCCCAAAGGGGCAGTCCAGCCCGAACTGCTTGGTCACATCCCTTCTGCACGAGACCACAAGCATCCCCAGACATGGTTCGAACACATTGGGCCTCATCAGTGAGGAGTAGCTCGGGTCTCTTTCAACATTCCAAGGGATAAAAAATAGCTTTATAGGCCCACATCAGGGGCTCTCCCAGGTGTTTCAAGCCCCTCAGGGCTGAGTGTGTTCGTGCCTTTAATGAGGTGTGAGGGAAAGCGTGTGCTCTTTCACTGTCTTTAGCCTGAACTGAACTGAAAGCCATTCATTTTGAAGGAGGGGTTGGCAAAGATAAGATTTCAAATTAGGGATCATTTATAATGTTATATGACTGTGAACACTGGATAGTATTTTGGCTAGTTCATGGGAATTGACAACATTTAGTTTATCTGGGATTTGGACTGAAACATGTGGAGTGCTGAGTCACAATGTCGATGACAAGTGAGATCTGAAGCCAGCTGTCCGGAAATATGTGTGCTTCCTAATGCATCCTAATGCGCTTTCCAGCTCCCGCCATCATGGACTCGTCTCTGCGTAGCTTGGAATGTTGCGCAATCTAACACCTTGCAATACAATGAATTTAATAAAAAGTGCATCCCTGCATTTCATGCTGTCTGATCCTTCAAAGCCAACCAATATTTAGCGTGTATGTGACTCCAGAAAGTACAGTACTACTACCGTCAGTGGTAAAGGTAAAATACTGCCAGGTTTTGCAGTTTTTTCATATTTTATTGGCGATTTGTACAGCGCCAAACAACTTACTTCAGGGTGCTATTATGCAGGAAAAGGGGGGAGGAGGGGGACTGTCAGTGGGACGCAGGAGAAGAGATAAGGCACGGTCAAAAACGAAACATGAACAGCCTAACATTTTTAAGTAACAGTTATGATATGATAGGTTATTTATAACGTGCTTAATACCCAGAGGTTCCTAAGCCCTGATTGGGGGATCGAACCTGTGTTGCTTTGCAGCATCTGGCTTCCAAGGTGAGGTGCCCTGAGCTATCCTGCCGGGACGGTTCAGAGCGGTAGTCACAAAATAACAAAAGAGGTGTAACCAAAAAGCTACACAGCGGGAATTGTATCTTATTTGCTTGTGTAATGCTCAAGTAATAATTGTGAAGTGTTGCTTGTATCTTGCAGGGGGTCATGTCTCTATTTCATGTCTCTATGTGAGAAATGTCTTTGCAACATGACTGTTGGTATTTCTTTTATTGATGGTTGTAAATTAGTACCACTAGTAACGTACTCAGAGCAATAGGCCCCTCACAGGGGGGCATTACCAATTCAGTTAATGCCCCAGGGTCTGTAACTATGGGCCCCGGGGCATTACCTGAAATGGTAATGCCCCCTCTGTGAGGGGCCTATTGCTTGAATAAACTCCAATTTAGGGCAAATGATTTTAATTTGAATGGTCAGTTATATTATTGTCAGGGGTTGTGTGTTGCATTGCTTTATCCAGAAATCAATGTATTGTGCCACAGAAAATACCACCCGACAGAGTAGTGATCTTAGCCGAACAATCATTTTCAGAAGTCCACTGGTTGCTCCCCAACAAATTGCTTTCTCTTGAGGTCCTCATAATGATTAATGTGGTAATCGTGAAAACATGAGGCATTTAGAATACTTTAGGCCTCATTCTGAGTTTGGTGGAATTTGATAATACCACCAAATTGAATTATTGTTACAGCCCGCGACAATGTTAATTCACTGCCTGATTATGGGCGCCTGTTACTGCATATTCAGAAGTCCCATTGGAGTTCATTGAGGAATGGCTATAATTCCACACTTTAGTACCCGGCGGGGGCGTGGCTTAGGCCTCCCGCCAATGAGGAGGCTCAGAACAGGGGCTTTACAAAACGGCAACAGGCTCCTCAGGACTGGAGGCTCCCAACTTCCCCCACCAGATCACAGATGAGGTGATCCCCACCCGCCTTTCCACATCTCCTCTCTACCCCTGCTACTTCCCCACTTACCTGGCGCTGCGTGGTCCATCACCGGCGCCGGGAACACTAGTGTTCCCAGTACGTCCCCGACCCGGCAATGGACACCATGGCAAGGGGGAAGGGACTACATGAAGGTCCCTTCTCCCTGATCCATTGCGGCCATCTTTTTTTGTAGTTTTGTTTTAAGTTAAGAAACGGTGAACATGTCGTTTCTCAACTTAAAAGAAATACTATTAGTGCCCCGGTATAACGTGCCAGTGTACTAATAGCCATATAACCCTTGCAAGGGGCATTACTGGGCATGTAATGCCCCAGGCTAACGTTCTAACTGACCCGGGGCATTACCTGGCCTTAGAAGCAACATGACACAAGAGTAACACAAGTTCAATCCCCGGGTCTGTGCTTAGAAATCTCTGGATATTAAGTGTGTTATAAATAACCAATCATATCATTCCACCAGAGACAGGTTGGGGGTGGTGCTCGTTATTTGATGCACAAGATACCTGTTATTATTGGCTGTTAGTTGGAGCGAAAGCAGCACCTATAAGCTGAAACTATTGCTTTAGAATACACAGCACATCAGGAGGGACACAAAGCTTGTAGGTCTTGTTTGATTATTTACCCACCCATTGACTACCCCTGACCCTGCTTGTCTAGGGTGGATAGCTCAGGGGCAATGTTCTCGCCTTGGAAGCAAGACGACGCAGAGCAACACAGGCTCAATCCCCAGGTCCGCACTTAGAAACCTCTGGGTATTAAGCGCGTTGTAAATACCCAATCATATAATATCAATCCCTATGGCCATTCCCACCCACTTCCTGCCCCTCCCTGCCCACAACAGAGCTATCTTTACCAAGCCTTGCCATCAAACTTTGAACTCAAAGTGACTGCCAATGTTTTTTCAAAGCAGTCTTCTGAGAGTTAATGACTTAATTGGAGCTGTAAATTCACCACCGGTATAATAAAAATGTCTTAACCACATTTGCCTTCAGCCATTTGATTTATAAGCGCTGTGCCTTTCCTTCACTAAAGTCTTGTTAAAAGCAAACATTGTCAAAGCCAACAGTTTTGGCTTCTGTATAAGTACTGCGCATTTGCCAGGCACTGCTACTAGATGCCCAGGGTATCGTACCATTAAGCACCTGCTGCCATCAATGGCTATCTCAGCCAGGTCTGCCTTCAGCCACTCGATTTATAAGCACTATGCATGTCCTTCGCTGAAGTCCTGTTAAAAACAAGCATTGGTAAAGCCAGCAGTTTTGGCTTGTGTATATATATATTAGGCATTTGCCAATCAATGATATTATATGCCCAGGTGCTCCCACCTTATTCCAGCTGCTACCATCAACGGCCAGTTAATACCAATACTGCAGTGCCTGACAAATGCCTTTCCCATGCTTACACAAAAGCCCAAACGGTTGGCATTGTCAATGCTTGTTTGGGGCTGCGTTTAAGACAGGACAGTAATGTTGTATTTTGAGCGTCACACATCTCAGAAGAACCCTCGCGCAAGATGTCTCAAGAACTCTGGCTGCCCAGAGAACGTGGGAAAACGCTGTTATGGAAACAATACGGAATGCCATGACAACACCGCTCCATGCATCCCACGCGGCCTGGGCTCTAGAAGAACAGCTGGCATTGTGCATTGCCAGCCACGCCCCCAAGTTCAGCTTCCACTTGCATGCGAGGTACCAAGGCCAGCAGGAAACGAGTGACCCGCATCTGACATCCACGAAGACCTCTCTAAGAAGCAGCACTCCGTCGGAAGGGTGGACAGGAAACCCCGTTTCCCTCAGCACCTTTCAGACACTGCTTAAACACCGGATCGGGCCCCGTTTCACTTCCCTGAAAGATATCAACTTTCATCAAGTCTTGGCAATGATCCGTGATTTTAAATGGTTTTGGCTTAAGATGCGTTAATGCTTTTGAATGGCGGAAGGTTTCACAAATGATTTCTTCCTACATAGGTTTGTATATGGTTGAAATGTAAGGGGGTTTCCATTATATAGATTGAAGTTAGTGGGCTTCATTACAACGACGGCGGCCACGTAATGAACGGTGCCGGTAAGGGACTGACACCGTTCAGTAAGGGCCGCCTCATTACGAGGTCAGCTCGCGGGTCCCGCTAAGGACGCCTGGTCAGATCAGACGTCCTTAGCGGCACCCGCAAGCAGACCAAGGGCCTCATTATAACCCAGGTGGTACGGGGTTAACGGCATCGGTAAAGGTGCCGGTGCCGTCAACCCCGTACCGCCTGATTACGAGGTCCCCTCGCGGGACCCGGTCTGCACGTCTGGTTTCATATGGGGGCTGAAATGGGAATGGGGAAGGTCCGGGCCAGGGTTCCTAGAAGGAGGAATTACCGGGACCTCCGAACTTGGAATGGCCCGGTAATTCCTCATTCTGGGAACCGGGACCGGACACGATTTTGGCGGCTGCCATGCCGCCAATAGTGGCATGGCTACCGCCGAGATCGTAATGAGGCCCCAGGATTTTAACAACGGGTCCGTCATTAACGGGCCCGTTGTTAGCATCCTCCCCATTCCCGTTGAGCCCTATGGGGGCTCAATTGGGAATGGGGCTATACCGGGTCACGGTCCCGAGAATGGGAATTACTGGGCCCGCCAAAGTCGGCATGGCCCGGTAATTCCCTATTTTCAGGACCCGGTACCCGGTTTGGGGGTAGCCATGCCGGTAAAAGCAGCATGGCTACCTCCAAACTCGTAATGAGGCCCATTGTGTGTTTAATTGTTTGTTGAACATTTTGAATAAATTGGTTAAAAAAAAAACAGAATGAATTCGTCCTCCATCTCCAATAATGCTACAAACTATAGGGAGTTATTGGGGAAATACAAATTCTGCAACAAAAGTAACATTGCGTATAAATGATGCCCGCGGGCTCCGGCGCATAATAAAACAATAAGTAATAAATAAATGTCTATTAAATACATCTTTGAAAAATCTATTAATTGTTTGTAGTGCTGTTCTGATGGCGGCACTTCATAAACCCAGTAACCCACGATGGAAATGTTTATTTATTTAGAGTTGTGTCAAGCGCCCCATGCCCGTGGAGACTCCCGTCACGGCGCTTGTGGAGAAAAAGGCCACCGAGGGCTGGGACGGGAGAGCAAAAAGAGATTTAGTTTAAAAACAGAGCAATACGTTGCATTGCAGAGGAGACTGGTTGGAATGAGGCTTTTCAGACAAAATATATTAATTAGGGCCCACAGAGGAACTGATGTAAAGAGACCCTCGAGCTTGGCAGAACATTTGTGGTGAATTCACAGATTTTCTGCCAAAATCATTTACCACTACTGGCCGTGGTGTTACGACAAGATTACGAGTGGTGGAAAGGCAGTTTAAGTCCCATTTTTTGAGTCAAAACCACTCCATGAGTTGTTTTAGTGGGTTTGCTGTGAGTGGTAATTCTGCACGGTAAATCTGATGGTAAATTGGAGGTAAAGTGGAGGATTCACCCCCAACTTTTTTCAGGGGAATCCTCCACTTTACCTCCACACTGGTATTAGTCAATGCTGTTAAAGTGGCAGTAATTTCCTTACAGCCCAAAAAAGTGGCAGTCACGGAATTTCCACCACTTTTTTTTACCACACCGGAAACTCATAATGATGTCCTAATTTCTTAAGGTTTTTCGTGGGTCAATACAGTTTACTGGCAGAAGGGGAAGAGGTCTCGTCAGGGGAAAACTGTCCCCGGTAAATAATGAAACACAAATGTATTCTATAATGAACTCAGAAGGGCCATTATTAACTTAAACGCAGATACCACCGAAGTGGAAATACAAAATACCAACAGGTATAAAGGTTCCAAAATGTAGTTACATTTACAATATATCTTTTTATAACCATCTGCAGTCCCCCCTCTTTCTCTCCCTCTCTTTCTCACGCTCTCTGTCTCTCTGTCTCTCCCTTTCTCCCTCTCTTTCTCTCTTGCACTTGTCTCAGGAGGATAGCTCAGGGGCCACGTGCTCGCCTTAGAAGCAAAAACCTCTCGGTATTAAGTGTGTCATAAATAACCTATTATAGCATATCTGTCTCTCTCATTTTCTACCTGCCTCGTTTCCATCGCTCGCTCTCCCTTAATGAGGATTGGAATTCTGTTGTTGTTTTCGTTATGGTTTAAAAACAAACCTTTCCAAAACATTTTTAACACCATACAAATGCAATACAATACAAAATCATTGCATTCAATAGTGACATTAATGCTATAACAATACTGAGACAAATTTCCATAAAAAATGACTGAAGTTCATAACTATTTGCCATGTCTTGACACATTTATTCATCTTAGAAATTTGTTAAAATATTTTCCTTCAACAGAATTTGTTGTTTTTCTAAAAGGGCCTTTCCCAACTTTAAATTCCCTACCCAATAAGGATTTGCATCCCCAAATGCTATTAAAACTCGCATCCCTAATCCCTTGACAGCAAATTAGTAGATGTTTAATGTATTCCATGTCTGTACCCGTGCAACACTGGCACAGCCTTTTATCCCTACACAATCCTTTTCTGGGGCCCACCACCCATAGAGTTGGTATCAGATTCAAACAGAACCATAGATGCACCGTCCGAAGGTTAACGGAAGAAAATGTACTAATAAAAGAGGGCAGATTCTCTCTTTTCCTATGTGTTAAAATATTAAAACAACATCTTTGAATCAACTATAACTAGATATTAAGGCTTTGTTCATTGCCCAATCATAATGAAATAGTTTATTTTGTTAGGATTAGTGTTTCTAGAAGATCCTTGTCAATCGAACCGATCTCCTTTAGGTGTGAAAGGCCCGCAGTAAAAAAGCGTACTACTTCTGGTACAGGATGCACATTATCTTCAAAACATAGAATTCATAGTTGGCGAAAACATTTTTCGGGATAAGTGTACATTTTTCCACCATAAATAGGCTTTACGGGAGGATTGACCCAGTAACACTCCTAACAGCAGCATTTGCAAGGAACTTGGCAGACCTAATACTGTTTTCCAGATAATACCTTCAATTCCCTCTAGTCCCTCCCATAACTTAAGCGGAGTCATTTCGAGATCATAGGTTATTGTCGGAATAACTTTCATTGTATAATACATTTTTGAGTGGATAGAGGATAATTTACAAAGGACCTCATTACACGTTGTCCGGTAAAAATCGGAATTTAACGGCATGGCGCTATCAGAGTGTCCGCCCTCACAAGAGGCCGCTAATAGCGTCCCATCATGAGTACGCGAACACGAGCATAGCACCATGCCGTAAATGACCGTACCGCCCTGCCGCTAAATTCCCTAAAACGCCCCTTACCGGCGTCGTCCAAACCGTCAATAGCGCCTCCGCCCTCCCGCCACCTGTAAATAGCGGTCGCCGCTATTACCGGTCACCGTTAAAAAGCGGACCCGGAAATTACGCCATTGCACAGGAACGGGAAAGAGAACGGCAGCCATCTTTAAAAACACAATCCATTGCCATCCTCTGCATCCAGGACATATATCCAGGGAACTCCGACCAGGAACCATACCGGATAGCCCGAAGATGACGAAGGCCCTAAAAAAAACAGCTGATTGCCAGCGCAAAGAAACATTTTCCAATGAGGAGCTTGTGATGCTGACCACCACACTTGCTGCCAATGCAGAAGTAGTGTTTGTGAATGACATGCGGAGGGAGGCCCTCCTTAAGAAAAAAGCCATCTGGGCCGAAGTCGCACAAAAAGTCAGTGCGGTGGGCACTACCACCCGGAGTGTCAAGGACTGCCGCAAGAAGTGGGACGACCTCCGGGTCCGTGTGCGGAATATATTATCAGTGAACCGCAACATGGCAATGGGCACAGGAGGTGGCGCAGAGTCCCCATTGAAGTTGAAGGAGTGGGAGGAGGTATGTGCCTCCACGATTAGAGTCGAATCAATCGAAGGGGGCGGAGATATGGAGCTTGGCGTGGCCATTTCATCCGATGGAGGTGAGTGTATGCACAAAACAATGCGCATTGAAGGGTGAGGGGTCCCCCAATCATGTGTCCATATGAATGCCGTGGATCCAGCCACAAACAGACATGCATGCATCACCACATACCCGTCCAAAACAGGGCCAATCATGCATGAGCCAGCCAACATCCCCATTGCCTGCCTCCACACTGAAGAGCCCCAAATGCATTGGACTGCATGACGTATGCATCCTGCATAAGGCAGGTCGACCCATAGATGATGATTTACCCCTTTTGTCACCCCTGCAGGATAACACACGGTAACTGAGGAGCCACACACTTCAACACCTGCTCCCGCACCCAGGAAAAAAGCCAGGAGGGATGCCGCGGGGGACACCGCCACACCCTCTAGGGGACCCAGGAGGAGTGACCATGATCACAGGGACAAAGGCAGCAGGAGCAGCAGTTCCACACAGCCAGAGGCCATGCCTGATGTCGTCGTGGCACCCACGGGAGTGCGTCTCCCAGCAAGCGAAGGCAGCATTGAGGGAGTGCACTCTGCTGCCACCAGCTCAACGGGTGAGGCAGCAGCCACTGCCCCACTTTCGGATGCGGAGGTAGCACCTGGCATTGAGGATCTGAGTCAGAGCCCCATACCGACACGCCCCTTACTGTCAAGCCCAATGTTCTCACTAGGTCCGTTTAGCCAAGGAGGATCACCCACCCACAACCAAGATGTGTCATGGAGCCCCCAGGTATCCTCACCTGATGCCAGTGCAATGGATCCAGGCGCATCAGCCATCCCACCGGCAGCCACCATGCAACATGACCAATGTTTTTTCAAAGCAGTCTTCTGAGAGTTAATGACTTAATTGGAGCTGTAAATTCACCACCGGTATAATAAAAATGTCTTAACCACATTTGCCTTCAGCCATTTGATTTATAAGCGCTGTGCCTTTCCTTCACTAAAGTCTTGTTAAAAGCAAACATTGTCAAAGCCAACAGTTTTGGCTTCTGTATAAGTACTGCGCATTTGCCAGGCACTGCTACTAGATGCCCAGGCTATCGTACCATTAAGCACCTGCTGCCATCAATGGCTATCTCAGCCAGGTCTGCCTTCAGCCACTCGATTTATAAGCACTATGCATGTCCTTCGCTGAAGTCCTGTTAAAAACAAGCATTGGTAAAGCCAGCAGTTTTGGCTTGTGTATATATATATTAGGCATTTGCCAATCAATGATATTATATGCCCAGGTGCTCCCACCTTATTCCAGCTGCTACCATCAACGGCCAGTTAATACCAATACTGCAGTGCCTGACAAATGCCTTTCCCATGCTTACACAAAAGCCCAAACGGTTGGCATTGTCAATGCTTGTTTGGGGCTGCGTTTAAGACAGGACAGTAATGTTGTATTTTGAGCGTCACACATCTCAGAAGAACCCTCGCGCAAGATGTCTCAAGAACTCTGGCTGCCCAGAGAACGTGGGAAAACGCTGTTATGGAAACAATACGGAATGCCATGACAACACCGCTCCATGCATCCCACGCGGCCTGGGCTCTAGAAGAACAGCTGGCATTGTGCATTGCCGGCCACGCCCCCAAGTTCAGCTTCCACTTGCATGCGAGGTACCAAGGCCAGCAGGAAACGAGTGACCAGCATCTGACATCCACGAAGACCTCTCTAAGAAGCAGCACTCCCTCGGAAGGGTGGACAGGAAACCCCGTTTCCCTCAGCACCTTTCAGACACTGCTTAAACACCGGATCGGGCCCCGTTTCACTTCCCTGAAAGATATCAACTTTCATCAAGTCTTGGCAATGATCCGTGATTTTAAATGGTTTTGTCTTAAGATGCGTTAATGCTTTTGAATGGCGGAAGGTTTCACAAATGATTTCTTCCTACATAGGTTTGTATATGGTTGAAATGTAAGGGGGTTTCCATTATATAGATTGAAGTTAGTGGGCTTCATTACAACGACGGCGGCCACGTAATGAACGGTGCCGGTAAGGGACTGACACCGTTCAGTAAGGGCCGCCTCATTACGAGGTCAGCTCGCGGGTCCCGCTAAGGACGCCTGGTCAGATCAGACGTCCTTAGCGGCACCCGCAAGCAGACCAAGGGCCTCATTATAACCCAGGTGGTACGGGGTTAACGGCATCGGTAAAGGTGCCGGTGCCGTCAACCCCGTACCGCCTGATTACGAGGTCCCCTCGCGGGACCCGGTCTGCACGTCTGGTTTCATATGGGGGCTGAAATGGGAATGGGGAAGGTCCGGGCCAGGGTTCCTAGAAGGAGGAATTACCGGGACCTCCGAACTTGGAATGGCCCGGTAATTCCTCATTCTGGGAACCGGGACCGGACACGATTTTGGCGGCTGCCATGCCGCCAATAGTGGCATGGCTACCGCCGAGATCGTAATGAGGCCCCAGGATTTTAACAACGGGTCCGTCATTAACGGGCCCGTTGTTAGCATCCTCCCCATTCCCGTTGAGCCCTATGGGGGCTCAATTGGGAATGGGGCTATACCGGGTCACGGTCCCGAGAATGGGAATTACTGGCCCCGCCAAAGTCGGCATGGCCCGGTAATTCCCTATTTTCAGGACCCGGTACCCGGTTTGGGGGTAGCCATGCCGGTAAAAGCAGCATGGCTACCTCCAAACTCGTAATGAGGCCCATTGTGTGTTTAATTGTTTGTTGAACATTTTGAATAAATTGGTTAAAAAAAAAACAGAATGAATTCGTCCTCCATCTCCAATAATGCTACAAACTATAGGGAGTTATTGGGGAAATACAAATTCTGCAACAAAAGTAACATTGCGTATAAATGATGCCCGCGGGCTCCGGCGCATAATAAAACAATAAGTAATAAATAAATGTCTATTAAATACATCTTTGAAAAATCTATTAATTGTTTGTAGTGCTGTTCTGATGGCGGCACTTCATAAACCCAGTAACCCACGATGGAAATGTTTATTTATTTAGAGTTGTGTCAAGCGCCCCATGCCCGTGGAGACTCCCGTCACGGCGCTTGTGGAGAAAAAGGCCACCGAGGGCTGGGACGGGAGAGCAAAAAGAGATTTAGTTTAAAAACAGAGCAATACGTTGCATTGCAGAGGAGACTGGTTGGAATGAGGCTTTTCAGACAAAATATATTAATTAGGGCCCACAGAGGAACTGATGTAAAGAGACCCTCGAGCTTGGCAGAACATTTGTGGTGAATTCACAGATTTTCTGCCAAAATCATTTACCACTACTGGCCGTGGTGTTACGACAAGATTACGAGTGGTGGAAAGGCAGTTTAAGTCCCATTTTTTGAGTCAAAACCACTCCATGAGTTGTTTTAGTGGGTTTGCTGTGAGTGGTAATTCTGCACGGTAAATCTGATGGTAAATTGGAGGTAAAGTGGAGGATTCACCCCCAACTTTTTTCAGGGGAATCCTCCACTTTACCTCCACACTGGTATTAGTCAATGCTGTTAAAGTGGCAGTAATTTCCTTACAGCCCAAAAAAGTGGCAGTCACGGAATTTCCACCACTTTTTTTTACCACACCGGAAACTCATAATGATGTCCTAATTTCTTAAGGTTTTTCGTGGGTCAATACAGTTTACTGGCAGAAGGGGAAGAGGTCTCGTCAGGGGAAAACTGTCCCCGGTAAATAATGAAACACAAATGTATTCTATAATGAACTCAGAAGGGCCATTATTAACTTAAACGCAGATACCACCGAAGTGGAAATACAAAATACCAACAGGTATAAAGGTTCCAAAATGTAGTTACATTTACAATATATCTTTTTATAACCATCTGCAGTCCCCCCTCTTTCTCTCCCTCTCTTTCTCACGCTCTCTGTCTCTCTGTCTCTCCCTTTCTCCCTCTCTTTCTCTCTTGCACTTGTCTCAGGAGGATAGCTCAGGGGCCACGTGCTCGCCTTAGAAGCAAAAACCTCTCGGTATTAAGTGTGTCATAAATAACCTATTATAGCATATCTGTCTCTCTCATTTTCTACCTGTCTCGTTTCCATCGCTCGCTCTCCCTTAATGAGGATTGGAATTCTGTTGTTGTTTTCGTTATGGTTTAAAAACAAACCTTTCCAAAACATTTTTAACACCATACAAATGCAATACAATACAAAATCATTGCATTCAATAGTGACATTAATGCTATAACAATACTGAGACAAATTTCCATAAAAAATGACTGAAGTTCATAACTATTTGCCATGTCTTGACACATTTATTCATCTTAGAAATTTGTTAAAATATTTTCCTTCAACAGAATTTGTTGTTTTTCTAAAAGGGCCTTTCCCAACTTTAAATTCCCTACCCAATAAGGATTTGCATCCCCAAATGCTATTAAAACTCGCATCCCTAATCCCTTGACAGCAAATTAGTAGATGTTTAATGTATTCCATGTCTGTACCCGTGCAACACTGGCACAGCCTTTTATCCCTACACAATCCTTTTCTGGGGCCCACCACCCATAGAGTTGGTATCAGATTCAAACAGAACCATAGATGCACCGTCCGAAGGTTAACGGAAGAAAATGTACTAATAAACGAGGGCAGATTCTCTCTTTTCCTATGTGTTAAAATATTAAAACAACATCTTTGAATCAACTATAACTAGATATTAAGGCTTTGTTCATTGCCCAATCATAATGAAATAGTTTATTTTGTTAGGATTAGTGTTTCTAGAAGATCCTTGTCAATCGAACCGATCTCCTTTAGGTGTGAAAGGCCCGCAGTAAAAAAGCGTACTACTTCTGGTACAGGATGCACATTATCTTCAAAACATAGAATTCATAGTTGGCGAAAACATTTTTCGGGATAAGTGTACATTTTTCCACCATAAATAGGCTTTACGGGAGGATTGACCCAGTAACACTCCTAACAGCAGCATTTGCAAGGAACTTGGCAGACCTAATACTGTTTTCCAGATAATACCTTCAATTCCCTCTAGTCCCTCCCATAACTTAAGCGGAGTCATTTCGAGATCATAGGTTATTGTCGGAATAACTTTCATTGTATAATACATTTTTGAGTGGATAGAGGATAATTTACAAAGGACCTCATTACACGTTGTCCGGTAAAAATCGGAATTTAACGGCATGGCGCTATCAGAGTGTCCGCCCTCACAAGAGGCCGCTAATAGCGTCCCATCATGAGTACGCGGACACGAGCATAGCACCATGCCGTAAATGACCGTACCGCCCTGCCGCTAAATTCCCTAAAACGCCCCTTACCGGCGTCGTCCAAACCGTCAATAGCGCCTCCGCCCTCCCGCCACCTGTAAATAGCGGTCGCCGCTATTACCGGTCACCGTTAAAAAGCGGACCCGGAAATTACGCCATTGCACAGGAACGGGAAAGAGAACGGCAGCCATCTTTAAAAACACAATCCATTGCCATCCTCTGCATCCAGGACATATATCCAGGGAACTCCGACCAGGAACCATACCGGATAGCCCGAAGATGACGAAGGCCCTAAAAAAAACAGCTGATTGCCAGCGCAAAGAAACATTTTCCAATGAGGAGCTTGTGATGCTGACCACCACACTTGCTGCCAATGCAGAAGTAGTGTTTGTGAATGACATGCGGAGGGAGGCCCTCCTTAAGAAAAAAGCCATCTGGGCCGAAGTCGCACAAAAAGTCAGTGCGGTGGGCACTACCACCCGGAGTGTCAAGGACTGCCGCAAGAAGTGGGACGACCTCTGGGTCCGTGTGCGGAATATATTATCAGTGAACCGCAACATGGCAATGGGCACAGGAGGTGGCGCAGAGTTCCCATTGAAGTTGAAGGAGTGGGAGGAGGTATGTGCCTCCACGATTAGAGTCGAATCAATCGAAGGGGGCGGAGATATGGAGCTTGGCGTGGCCATTTCATCCGATGGAGGTGAGTGTATGCACAAAACAATGCGCATTGAAGGGTGAGGGGTCCCCCAATCATGTGTCCATATGAATGCCGTGGATCCAGCCACAAACAGACATGCATGCATCACCACATACCCGTCCAAAACAGGGCCAATCATGCATGAGCCAGCCAACATCCCCATTGCCTGCCTCCACACTGAAGAGCCCCAAATGCATTGGACTGCATGACGTATGCATCCTGCATAAGGCAGGTCGACCCATAGATGATGATTTACCCCTTTTGTCACCCCTGCAGGATAACACACGGTAACTGAGGAGCCACACACTTCAACACCTGCTCCCGCACCCAGGAAAAAAGCCAGGAGGGATGCCGCGGGGGACACCGCCACACCCTCTAGGGGACCCAGGAGGAGTGACCATGATCACAGGGACAAAGGCAGCAGGAGCAGCAGTTCCACACAGCCAGAGGCCATGCCTGCTGTCGTCGTGGCACCCACGGGAGTGCGTCTCCCAGCAAGCGAAGGCAGCATTGAGGGAGTGCACTCTGCTGCCACCAGCTCAACGGGTGAGGCAGCAGCCACTGCCCCACTTTCGGATGCGGAGGTAGCACCTGGCATTGAGGATCTGAGTCAGAGCCCCATACCGACACGCCCCTTACTGTCAAGCCCAATGTTCTCACTAGGTCCGTTTAGCCAAGGAGGATCACCCACCCACAACCAAGATGTGTCATGGAGCCCCCAGGTATCCTCACCTGATGCCAGTGCAATGGATCCAGGCGCATCAGCCATCCCACCGGCAGCCACCATGCAACATGACCAATGTTTTTTCAAAGCAGTCTTCTGAGAGTTAATGACTTAATTGGAGCTGTAAATTCACCACCGGTATAATAAAAATGTCTTAACCACATTTGCCTTCAGCCATTTGATTTATAAGCGCTGTGCCTTTCCTTCACTAAAGTCTTGTTAAAAGCAAACATTGTCAAAGCCAACAGTTTTGGCTTCTGTATAAGTACTGCGCATTTGCCAGGCACTGCTACTAGATGCCCAGGGTATCGTACCATTAAGCACCTGCTGCCATCAATGGCTATCTCAGCCAGGTCTGCCTTCAGCCACTCGATTTATAAGCACTATGCATGTCCTTCGCTGAAGTCCTGTTAAAAACAAGCATTGGTAAAGCCAGCAGTTTTGGCTTGTGTATATATATATTAGGCATTTGCCAATCAATGATATTATATGCCCAGGTGCTCCCACCTTATTCCAGCTGCTACCATCAACGGCCAGTTAATACCAATACTGCAGTGCCTGACAAATGCCTTTCCCATGCTTACACAAAAGCCCAAACGGTTGGCATTGTCAATGCTTGTTTGGGGCTGCGTTTAAGACAGGACAGTAATGTTGTATTTTGAGCGTCACACATCTCAGAAGAACCCTCGCGCAAGATGTCTCAAGAACTCTGGCTGCCCAGAGAACGTGGGAAAACGCTGTTATGGAAACAATACGGAATGCCATGACAACACCGCTCCATGCATCCCACGCGGCCTGGGCTCTAGAAGAACAGCTGGCATTGTGCATTGCCGGCCACGCCCCCAAGTTCAGCTTCCACTTGCATGCGAGGTACCAAGGCCAGCAGGAAACGAGTGACCAGCATCTGACATCCACGAAGACCTCTCTAAGAAGCAGCACTCCCTCGGAAGGGTGGACAGGAAACCCCGTTTCCCTCAGCACCTTTCAGACACTGCTTAAACACCGGATCGGGCCCCGTTTCACTTCCCTGAAAGATATCAACTTTCATCAAGTCTTGGCAATGATCCGTGATTTTAAATGGTTTTGTCTTAAGATGCGTTAATGCTTTTGAATGGCGGAAGGTTTCACAAATGATTTCTTCCTACATAGGTTTGTATATGGTTGAAATGTAAGGGGGTTTCCATTATATAGATTGAAGTTAGTGGGCTTCATTACAACGACGGCGGCCACGTAATGAACGGTGCCGGTAAGGGACTGACACCGTTCAGTAAGGGCCGCCTCATTACGAGGTCAGCTCGCGGGTCCCGCTAAGGACGCCTGGTCAGATCAGACGTCCTTAGCGGCACCCGCAAGCAGACCAAGGGCCTCATTATAACCCAGGTGGTACGGGGTTAACGGCATCGGTAAAGGTGCCGGTGCCGTCAACCCTGTACCGCCTGATTACGAGGTCCCCTCGCGGGACCCGGTCTGCACGTCTGGTTTCATATGGGGGCTGAAATGGGAATGGGGAAGGTCCGGGCCAGGGTTCCTAGAAGGAGGAATTACCGGGACCTCCGAACTTGGAATGGCCCGGTAATTCCTCATTCTGGGAACCGGGACCGGACACGATTTTGGCGGCTGCCATGCCGCCAATAGTGGCATGGCTACCGCCGAGATCGTAATGAGGCCCCAGGATTTTAACAACGGGTCCGTCATTAACGGGCCCGTTGTTAGCATCCTCCCCATTCCCGTTGAGCCCTATGGGGGCTCAATTGGGAATGGGGCTATACCGGGTCACGGTCCCGAGAATGGGAATTACTGGGCCCGCCAAAGTCGGCATGGCCCGGTAATTCCCTATTTTCAGGACCCGGTACCCGGTTTGGGGGTAGCCATGCCGGTAAAAGCAGCATGGCTACCTCCAAACTCGTAATGAGGCCCATTGTGTGTTTAATTGTTTGTTGAACATTTTGAATAAATTGGTTAAAAAAAAAACAAAATGAATTCGTCCTCCATCTCCAATAATGCTACAAACTATAGGGAGTTATTGGGGAAATACAAATTCTGCAACAAAAGTAACATTGCGTATAAATGATGCCCGCGGGCTCCGGCGCATAATAAAACAATAAGTAATAAATAAATGTCTATTAAATACATCTTTGAAAAATCTATTAATTGTTTGTAGTGCTGTTCTGATGGCGGCACTTCATAAACCCAGTAACCCACGATGGAAATGTTTATTTATTTAGAGTTGTGTCAAGCGCCCCATGCCCGTGGAGACTCCCGTCACGGCGCTTGTGGAGAAAAAGGCCACCGAGGGCTGGGACGGGAGAGCAAAAAGAGATTTAGTTTAAAAACAGAGCAATACGTTGCATTGCAGAGGAGACTGGTTGGAATGAGGCTTTTCAGACAAAATATATTAATTAGGGCCCACAGAGGAACTGATGTAAAGAGACCCTCGAGCTTGGCAGAACATTTGTGGTGAATTCACAGATTTTCTGCCAAAATCATTTACCACTACTGGCCGTGGTGTTACGACAAGATTACGAGTGGTGGAAAAGCAGTTTAAGTCCCATTTTTTGAGTCAAAACCACTCCATGAGTTGTTTTAGTGGGTTTGCTGTGAGTGGTAATTCTGCACGGTAAATCTGATGGTAAATTGGAGGTAAAGTGGAGGATTCACCCCCAACTTTTTTCAGGGGAATCCTCCACTTTACCTCCACACTGGTATTAGTCAATGCTGTTAAAGTGGCAGTAATTTCCTTACAGCCCAAAAAAGTGGCAGTCACGGAATTTCCACCACTTTTTTTTACCACACCGGAAACTCATAATGATGTCCTAATTTCTTAAGGTTTTTCGTGGGTCAATACAGTTTACTGGCAGAAGGGGAAGAGGTCTCGTCAGGGGAAAACTGTCCCCGGTAAATAATGAAACACAAATGTATTCTATAATGAACTCAGAAGGGCCATTATTAACTTAAACGCAGATACCACCGAAGTGGAAATACAAAATACCAACAGGTATAAAGGTTCCAAAATGTAGTTACATTTACAATATATCTTTTTATAACCATCTGCAGTCCCCCCTCTTTCTCTCCCTCTCTTTCTCACGCTCTCTGTCTCTCTGTCTCTCCCTTTCTCCCTCTCTTTCTCTCTTGCACTTGTCTCAGGAGGATAGCTCAGGGGCCACGTGCTCGCCTTAGAAGCAAAAACCTCTCGGTATTAAGTGTGTCATAAATAACCTATTATAGCATATCTGTCTCTCTCATTTTCTACCTGTCTCGTTTCCATCGCTCGCTCTCCCTTAATGAGGATTGGAATTCTGTTGTTGTTTTCGTTATGGTTTAAAAACAAACCTTTCCAAAACATTTTTAACACCATACAAATGCAATACAATACAAAATCATTGCATTCAATAGTGACATTAATGCTATAACAATACTGAGACAAATTTCCATAAAAAATGACTGAAGTTCATAACTATTTGCCATGTCTTGACACATTTATTCATCTTAGAAATTTGTTAAAATATTTTCCTTCAACAGAATTTGTTGTTTTTCTAAAAGGGCCTTTCCCAACTTTAAATTCCCTACCCAATAAGGATTTGCATCCCCAAATGCTATTAAAACTCGCATCCCTAATCCCTTGACAGCAAATTAGTAGATGTTTAATGTATTCCATGTCTGTACCCGTGCAACACTGGCACAGCCTTTTATCCCTACACAATCCTTTTCTGGGGCCCACCACCCATAGAGTTGGTATCAGATTCAAACAGAACCATAGATGCACCGTCCGAAGGTTAACGGAAGAAAATGTACTAATAAACGAGGGCAGATTCTCTCTTTTCCTATGTGTTAAAATATTAAAACAACATCTTTGAATCAACTATAATTAGATATTAAGGCTTTGTTCATTGCCCAATCATAATGAAATAGTTTATTTTGTTAGGATTAGTGTTTCTAGAAGATCCTTGTCAATCGAACCGATCTCCTTTAGGTGTGAAAGGCCCGCAGTAAAAAAGCGTACTACTTCTGGTACAGGATGCACATTATCTTCAAAACATAGAATTCATAGTTGGCGAAAACATTTTTCGGGATAAGTGTACATTTTTCCACCATAAATAGGCTTTACGGGAGGATTGACCCAGTAACACTCCTAACAGCAGCATTTGCAAGGAACTTGGCAGACCTAATACTGTTTTCCAGATAATACCTTCAATTCCCTCTAGTCCCTCCCATAACTTAAGCGGAGTCATTTCGAGATCATAGGTTATTGTCGGAATAACTTTCATTGTATAATACATTTTTGAGTGGATAGAGGATAATTTACAAAGGACCTCATTACACGTTGTCCGGTAAAAATCGGAATTTAACGGCATGGCGCTATCAGAGTGTCCGCCCTCACAAGAGGCCGCTAATAGCGTCCCATCATGAGTACGCGGACACGAGCATAGCACCATGCCGTAAATGACCGTACCGCCCTGCCGCTAAATTCCCTAAAACGCCCCTTACCGGCGTCGTCCAAACCGTCAATAGCGCCTCCGCCCTCCCGCCACCTGTAAATAGCGGTCGCCGCTATTACCGGTCACCGTTAAAAAGCGGACCCGGAAATTACGCCATTGCACAAGAACGGGAAAGAGAACGGCAGCCATCTTTAAAAACACAATCCATTGCCATCCTCTGCATCCAGGACATATATCCAGGGAACTCCGACCAGGAACCATACCGGATAGCCCGAAGATGACGAAGGCCCTAAAAAAAACAGCTGATCGCCAGCGCAAAGAAACATTTTCCAATGAGGAGCTTGTGATGCTGACCACCACACTTGCTGCCAATGCAGAAGTAGTGTTTGTGAATGACATGCGGAGGGAGGCCCTCCTTAAGAAAAAAGCCATCTGGGCCGAAGTCGCACAAAAAGTCAGTGCGGTGGGCACTACCACCCGGAGTGTCAAGGACTGCCGCAAGAAGTGGGACGACCTCCGGGTCCGTGTGCGGAATATATTATCAGTGAACCGCAACATGGCAATGGGCACAGGAGGTGGCGCAGAGTCCCCATTGAAGTTGAAGGAGTGGGAGGAGGTATGTGCCTCCACGATTAGAGTCGAATCAATCGAAGGGGGCGGAGATATGGAGCTTGGCGTGGCCATTTCATCCGATGGAGGTGAGTGTATGCACAAAACAATGCGCATTGAAGGGTGAGGGGTCCCCCAATCATGTGTCCATATGAATGCCGTGGATCCAGCCACAAACAGACATGCATGCATCACCACATACCCGTCCAAAACAGGGCCAATCATGCATGAGCCAGCCAACATCCCCATTGCCTGCCTCCACACTGAAGAGCCCCAAATGCATTGGACTGCATGACGTATGCATCCTGCATAAGGCAGGTCGACCCATAGATGATGATTTACCCCTTTTGTCACCCCTGCAGGATAACACACGGTAACTGAGGAGCCACACACTTCAACACCTGCTCCCGCACCCAGGAAAAAAGCCAGGAGGGATGCCGCGGGGGACACCGCCACACCCTCTAGGGGACCCAGGAGGAGTGACCATGATCACAGGGACAAAGGCAGCAGGAGCAGCAGTTCCACACAGCCAGAGGCCATGCCTGCTGTCGTCGTGGCACCCACGGGAGTGTGTCTCCCAGCAAGCGAAGGCAGCATTGAGGGAGTGCACTCTGCTGCCACCAGCTCAACGGGTGAGGCAGCAGCCACTGCCCCACTTTCGGATGCGGAGGTAGCACCTGGCATTGAGGATCTGAGTCAGAGCCCCATACCGACACGCCCCTTACTGTCAAGCCCAATGTTCTCACTAGGTCCGTTTAGCCAAGGAGGATCACCCACCCACAACCAAGATGTGTCATGGAGCCCCCAGGTATCCTCACCTGATGCCAGTGCAATGGATCCAGGCGCATCAGCCATCCCACCGGCAGCCACCATGCAACATGACCTCCCAGCCATCTTTCAGCGGCAGACCGAAATCACTGGTCTAGTAGGGCAACATGTGGCTGAGACAGGGCACCTGAGGGAGGACATTGGTGCATTTGCACAGCAGACAAGGGAGTGCATGGAGGCATGCACCACCCGGATCTGCAATGAAATGGCCCAACTAAGGCAGGCCATGAACCGCATTGCAGATGCAATTTAGCACAGATGCCCACTCCCAACCCAGGAAGAACAGGGCCCCGCCTCCTCAGGGAGTTCACGGCAAACTAGCCCCCTACGCCGGTCTATGCGCAACCTGAGGCGCATCACATCGCAACCACCCGAAGACGGAGCAGGCACTGACAAATAGGGCCATCAAGGACTATCTGCCACATGTGGAGACAGACACGGTCACGCCTTGATGCTCACGTGGGAGTGTTGGGGGGGAGGAGGGTAAGGGTGTATTCGGGGGTGTTGTGGGGGGAGGCGGGTAAGGGTGTATTCGGGGGTGTTGTGGGGGCAGGGGGGTAAGGGTGTATTCGGGGGTGTTGTGGGGGAGGGGGTAAGGGCGTTTGCACAGTTGGGGTCATGCACTTTCTGTTCACATTATGTTCGAAATACACTGTTCTGAGGTTGAAACACAGGCATATTCTCCATCATTGTGTATGTGTGATTTTCTTTGGGACAGGGGCCTTTGTGGGCCTCAAAATGGGCACTAGGGCAACAATGCACATCTCTCCATCCATGATATCCCACCTTTGTACATGATGCTATTCCGTTATCAGATGCTGACGCAGATCCTGTCCCGCCGTGCCATCGCCTCTTGCATGTCCTGGCGGAGATTTTCACCCTTACTCATCCACATCCATATCATGCTCATCTGGTGGTTGCATAGTGGCATGGGCACATTCTATCAGATGCACATTTAGTTGTGCCTTGCACATGCCATGGTCATCTTCGCCTTGAATCCGGGGGTTTGTTGGCTGCCCTTGTGGTATTTCTGGGTGGCCTGGTGGTGCTTGCTGCGCCAGTATTGCCCTCCTCCTCCTCCTCCTCCTTCCTCTCATCTGTGCTGCCTGTTGTTGTTGGTGCTGCAAAGCAATCATGTACACAGGCCCATGTCATGCTGCTGGTATTGGGACCATCTTGCTGGGGGAAGGGGTGTGGGAAGGAGTGTGGTGTGCTATTTAGTGCTGCCTGTCTCCATTGCCTCCACCTGTGCTGATTGTGTCCACCTGTGGCAGATAGGAACACTGCTCAGGTCTGTTAACGTGGTTTTCGTTGCTGTTATTAGCGCCAATGCGGTAACTGCTTTTTGGGTCTTTGGGATGCCGGTATTGCCATGTACACATGGGTTGTGATTGCGTGCTATTAGCGCAATGGTGCTATTTACGGTGTGGGGGTCGCACGCACGCGGCCCCGCCACTATTAGTGGCACCGTACTTTACGGGTCCACTAATAGCGATGGGTCCGGGTCGTATCGGCTTGGGATATTCCCTTACCGGACAACGTGTAATGAGGCCCAAAGTGTTTTATTTAAAATCCTCACTTGTGTCACTTGTGTCTTTAATGGTTTAATTATATGCTGCATTGTTTCCAAAAATTGTTTTCATCATGCCTTTCTTCTCTTACCAAGAAGCCCAAATAAGTATGGAATGCGACAAGTTTTAATACTGTCATATTTGCAATGACATTTCATTCAATCATTTTTGATTTATTCACATTTATTTTCACATTATTTTTCATTGCATGCAGGCCTATTTGTGTAGCATCCAAGACGATAATATCCGCGGCATAAGTTAGACATGATATTCATGAATTCCCAGATTTCACTGGGAAAGAATTGAAATTGTCAAAACATTCCCCCAAATTGGAAAGGTAAAGGTTGAACAGGGTGGGGACCAAGACACAGCCGTGTCTAAGCCTGATCGTTTTTCAATTTCTTTTCACAAGTGACACAGCCTGCTCAAGCGTACCATTATGTGTGTTCCTTCACGCGGCATTATAATGCATTTTAGAAGACCGGTAGGGATTCCCCAGCTATTTGACTTTTGCCACCAAATTGTTCTTATAACCGTATTAAAGGCTGCACTAAGGTCCAAGCAAGCTAAATACGTTGGAGCATTTCCTTTCCCTAGTGCAGGTGTGTGAATTAATGATAATAATAAGACATTTAGTGGCGTTCCCATCCCACGTCTGAATTCAGTTGGTTGTTTTTTTTTAAATTCTGTCCACTCTTGTTGCCCATTTGTCAAGATGATCCAGGTTTTTTCTCCCCCCAAACCCCCCACCCCGCCTTCCTGGTATTAGAATTCCATGACCTCAAGAATGAAGGAGAGTGCACCAGAGCTGTCCCTCGCCTACCACAGAACATGGACGACAACTCTCACATAGCCCACTGCTGGTTCTGTTACTCTCCATGGCCCACTCATCAACTTTAGATCAAGATCGACATTCTCCTCCAGTCCAGGCAGATGACTGCATCATTTTCCAAAAATGAGGGAATGTCTAGTCTCTCAGAAGGGTGCCTTGTGGATATAGCATTGCCCGCTGCTCCCTAGGCCGCCAGTCACATGGTGTTAAGAGCTCTGTTTCATGACATGCTCTTTCTTTCCTTTCAGTCATCTCACCACTTTCAACAGCTTGGATCCAAGCCACAGCAGGGGAGCAGTAACTAGAATTCTCTACCTGTACATGGATTAAGATCCAAGTTTCACACTATTGCCCAATTTCCCAGAAGTGAACTGAGAACTTTGTTTCGGGCGGATAGCTCAGGGACAACGTGCTCGCCTTGGAAGCAAGAGAACAGAGAGCAACACAGGTTCAATTCCCCCTGTCCGCCCTTAGTTAGAAACCTCTGGGTATTAAGCACGTTATAAATAATCAATTAGAAGAGGTGGGACCTTGTATGCAGACGGAAAAGGGGATAGATAGGGTGTTGTTGAGCGTCGCAGTGGCAAAGAGCGGGACATCAGAAAATAACATATAACTCTAAGATGATGTCTTCTGGGCACTTCATGCAATCATTACAGTGCTAATCTTGCTGTCATCGGGAGACACCGGAGCGATATTGAGAACGGAAAGGTGTTCGACTCACGCAGGGAGTCCGCACTCAGAAAGCAAGACAATACAGAGACTAGCAGCCAGGTTGTGCGAGATAATGCTATTAAATAGATAGAAAAGGTAAGGTGGGATAAGCACTTAAAAGTGCCTTATGCTTGCACTACAGCCCAGCAAGTTCGCCCTAAACAATTTCAGGTATGGCTCCATGGTTTTTCACTCCTGATGTTTTCTGCCCCAAATTTTTGAATTTTCACCATTTTTAAATTCAGAGCAGCAGCAGCAGCAAAATTCAGGGGTGAGGAGTGTTGGCCCAGTATAACCTTCTACTGCACGACCACCCCATAAACAACATTGTACCCTTTCCCGAACTAAATATCTTTAAAAAAAACTAACATATATATATATATATATATATATATATATATATATATATATATATATATATATATATATATATATATATATATATATATATGTTGTAGGTGAATTTCCTGGCTATAAATAATTCTGCAATGAAATGACTGGGTCCCACTGGTATAGTTACTGTCTGTGCCAAGTCTGCTTAGCGGAGAAGCAATGACTGCCTCGGTGGAGCTCCCAACCGGTCATGGAAAAAAGGGTACGGCAAAGGATGAGATGTATTGGCCAACTCTTAATGAGGGCCAATGACTTTAACCTTTACTTTTTCCCTAATGTTCGTGACCCCTGCACCCACTCTCCTTTCACTCCTGCTCGCCTTCTGTCACCCCTCCACTGGCCACCCATTGCTCCTTCTGCCCTACGTCACCCATCAAGCTAGCATGCATTACATGCACGGCGAACCCATCTTGTGCACGACAAGTCATTAAAGTATTAGCTCATGTAACCTGCTCAGACCCGACCCTCCTGTACTCTTCTGGGGTCTTCCCCCACTATCTTAGAAATTGCTACTTTTGTACACATCCTTAAGGCGTCCTGGCTAATCAGGCTAGTCCTGCCAAATGCCAACCTTTATAACCCCCCCCACTACTCCTAACGTTCCTGAGCACATTGTATTCAATGCCCCCCCACTATCTTCAATCCAGACATCTAACCACTTCAATCAGGGCTGCACAGTCATTACTCAACTGCAGCAACTCCTAGCCACTTCTCCATTCTCATTCTTTCAGATATATTTGCAGCCTTGGACATCAGAGATCCGCCTTCCCTCCTCTCAACCTTCTCTAACCTCTGAATTCAGGACGTTGCTCTCATGTGGATTGCTTCTTGCCTAGCAGACGAATCCTTCCCCATCGCTTGTAATAGACTTTCCTCCGACTCCACTCCCCAGCCTTTGGGAGTCCCACAAGGCTTTACCCTTTACACCTCTTCCTTAAGTAGGATCCTTTACTCCTTCATATTCTCCTGACACCCCTATGGTGACGATGCCAAGATCTTCTTCTCTTCGCCAGGGGTGGACTGGGAACCAAAAGAGGCCCTGGAAATAATGTTCAAAGTGGCCCCATAGTGCACATTTTCAGCAATTGTGACTCTTTTCCTATGAGAACATTTGAAAATAAAACAGGTTACACATAAAAGAGGCCCAGGGTGCAGAGGCCTTCCGGAACATCTCCGCAGTGCCCCATAGGCCAGTCCAGCTCTGGACTGCACCCCTGAGTTCCCTAATCAGTTTCCCCCCATTGGAGGGCTTTTCACAAACTCATACTTAACTAAAAAATAAGCAATCAATCTCACAGGGTACAATACTCCTATCCTTCCCTCACCTACATGCTCTTCCATTATTTTACCCTTTAAGTGCCAAGGACGAGTATGCTCGTCCTTTTTGCATAGACTTGCATAATAGCCAGACACTTTTCAAACCGATGAAGTTCTGTATAGGAGGGAAACATGTTGATCGAAGGCAGAGAGCCGCGCCTGTAGGTTGATTGAATTAAATGTCAGCACAGATTTTGGCAGAATATTTAAAGCCAAGATGAATGCCTTGTGGCTATGTTTTTATATGCATTAGAGACCTCTTTTTCGGACTAGTCAGATTGGGCTAATACCACTGAAGGAATCATATGGCACAGACTACTGGGTCTGAATAACTATACACCTATACAGGCAGTTTGTTTGGAAATAGGGCTCATTTCTTTGGCCACTCAAATTGAACATAATAGGGCCAAATTGCATATAAAAATTAAATTTGCACGGCCTGGTACTCTTCTCTATATCATAAAGGAAGGCTTGGAGGAGGGCAAGATGGAGGCTCTTAATAAATTCAAAGGTCTTAATCTGAAAATGTTTGAAAAAATGTGTTGGAAACCTAGATGGGAACACGGTGAAGGTGCGGTGTTAAAATCCCTAAAAGATGTTATTGAGAAGTGGGACTGGGTATCTAGCCATAAGAATGTTTCTGCTATGAGATCTCTGCATACCTTCGCACTGATGCCCTTCAGCTTCAAAAAACCTCAAAGATACCTCCTCCTCATGCCATCACAGCTAAATCGTAGAATCTTCATGGACATTAGACTTAATCGCCTTGATGTCCTGGGGGTTCGCGGATCGTGGAGAGGCCTACCGAAGGATCAAAGGATTTGTAGACTCTGTGCTATGAATGATAGGGTGGAAACTATTAGACATGTCCTAACCTGCTGCTATTCGATGAATTCTATCTATAACAAATATTTTGCCAAATTAGATAGGGAAATTAATGATATTGAGAGTGAAAACTTTTGGTTGCTCTGTCTTTCTGGCAGGAGTAATTATCTGATCATTGCCATCACTCAGATATGGAAAGTGGCCAAAGAACGTCTATGTAAATTTGAAGATGATATCAAATTGCTTATGAGCTTAGAGAATGTTGATGGCTAATCTTCTGTATTTGTATCTGCTGTGCAATTTGTCTAACCGTTTTCTTTTTTTCCCTATGTATCTAATAGTCAATTTTAAGTGCTGTTAAATTGATATGCTTGTTTTATTTTGCTTATATGTATATTTGTGAAAAGTTCTTTTGAACTGTAACACAATAAAAATAAAAAAAAATAAAAAAATAAAAAAAAATGTCAGCACACAAACTTAATTTCTGGCCTAAGGCAAGAGAATTGTTTTGAAAGCTTGAACTGCGCGTTCATCATATTCAAAGTCAGCGCACAAAGTTGATTAAAATAAAAAATGGGAATCTTTTTATTACTAATTACAGACAAGCCAAGAATCATCAATCAAACAAAAAACCTGCAAGATACTTGGAAAGATGTATTAAATTCATTAGTCAACATTTATTCGGAAACCACCATTTAAGAAACTATACCCTTGATTAATCAATAACAGTGAGGGCACTAAACATCATGATTTCCAGAGTCAGAGAATAAGGTGATGAGTATTCCAACGGTGATGAATTGCAGACTATCACCCATGAATATTGCATAACACTTGCACAGAGGGACAGCCTCCCACATCCACAAGTATAGGACGATGAAGACTTAATGCAAACTTATCCAAACTGATGAGAGTAGCTGTTCTATAAAACAAAATAAGACTGTGTGAATGTGTCTTTGAAACTCACTTCTTCCAGAGCTTTTGTCGATTACCGTGATGTGCTCCTTTCTCCTGAAAGCACTGTCTTGTTTCTTCCTTATTGCTGTCTCACTTCCGGTTACATGTCTACAAGTCATTTCAATGATTTGATGAGGTTCTGTCCCAGGCATGCTGCAAGGGGGATTGAGGAAATCACGCATGTCTGCCCTAATAGTAATTCTCAAACTATTATTTGTAATTCTTCTTTTTGCTTCTGTTCCATTGCCCGGCTTGTCTCTGAATGCTCTTCTCTTGCAATCACCTTGCAGGTTGTTAAAGTTATCAGTCTCTTCTTACTTGCTGTTTTGAGATGTTGCAAATCCAATGTAGTTTCTCTATGAAGTGGATGGAGAACCAATTTAATAACCATCCAATCCCAAAGCAAATGGTGGAGGAAAGTGGGTGGGTGATGTTCAGGTTCTTTAATAAAACACTAGTTGATAGTGAAGACAAGAGAGAGGAAGGGGGATCAGGATTCATGTCTTTCACAAGAGTCGGAGGGTGCCGTAATGGTGGCCTTATACAAGACTTGAACTTTCGGCTACTTAATGTGGCTTATGTTCTTGCTGTAAATGACCGTCTTTGGCTTAGAAAGTGAAGTGGAGGCGAGGAAGAAAGCTCACCACACCCCGCTCCCATTCCAAACGGATAAAGGTGCCCTATTACTTGTGGTTGTGTAAAAAAAAAAGCCACAATCTAAAGTGATTCTCCCAACATGGGTTGTTTTTTATCACCAACCCAACCAACCACCACACACATCTGTACATCACATTTGAAGCAATCCACGTCAACACACAAGCGGGTGCTCATATTTGCAGCTCATACACCGACTGTTTCTGGAACATGTTATCAATGATATGATATCATATGATTTGATATGGCATTTATAACGCGCCTATACACAAGTGTTTCAAGGCGCAACGAGGCAAGGGAGGGGAACAAAGGGGGGACAGAAACGATCCTACTAGGCCAGGTGTCATTCAGATTGCACAAGTGCGTGGGAAAGGGGCAGGGACAGTGAAGTACATGGGAATAGATAAAACAATAAGTAAATTAACGGCCATCATGTGGCAAGTGCATGGGTAAGTGCAGACATCAGGCGTCAAGGGCTGGTAGGGGGGACTGTAGGGATACAGAAACAGTCCCCAAGTGCGGGGGTTGCCAGGTGGGCAGTCCAGGTGTGTGACGCTGGTGGGGGAGGGACCTGGGTCTGAGATCAGAGGGTGTCCAGGTAGCCAGTGCAGTTCCGTTAACACCCAGGAGGTCAGCAAAGGAGAGGAGGAGAAAAAGCAGAAGCAAAGAGAAAGGTTTGAAGGTTCATCCGGAACCGGAGTTGGTTCTCCTCAAGTTTAAGGGAGGCAAGGAGGCTATTCCAGAGGGAGGCCCCAGCCGAAGAACGTGATCTACCACCAACTCGTTGCTTAGAGAAGTGACTGACTCTGAGGGAGTTGGAGGCCGATGAGCGGAGAGATCGAGAAAGAAGATATTTAGCGAGAGAGGGTTGAAGATATTGAGGCCCAAGGCCCCAGAAGGCCTTGTGGACGATGCAGAGGGTTTTGAACTTAATCCTCGCAGCCACTGGGAGCCAATGAAGATAATACTGGCCCCCTCCATTCTACACTTCAAGAAAGACCTGACAACCCTACTTTTTAAAGAACATTATCCAATCGTCGATCCATCCACTCAACCCAATCTCTCACTCTCTAGATTCACGATCCCTTGCTCCACCTACCCCTCTCAACTCCTCTGGGTCACCTGCACCCTACTTGTAAATCCCTAGGTGTACCCCCTTTGCTTCCCAGCTAGGGTTATGCTTTACACATCCCATAGATATGTACATTCATGCAAGGACATGGCAACTTGGTAAGGAATGACAACATATCCAAAGCCACATAGCAAGCCCTGCAGGCCTGGAACGGAATGCACAGCATCACCTGTCACATTTGCACGGCACACATTGATATGTGTACACATGGACACAAGTGAGGAATGTGCACCATAAACACATTAGTGGGAGGGTGAAGGCAAACTTCTCATGATGGAACTGAGCTGGACATGTTCAACAGCCCATTAAGCTAATATTTTTTTTCCCTCTTGTTTACTAGTAATACATTGCCATTGCAGTTTGTTATATTTCGCAGGGTGACACGGGACTTTGGAAGCTAAGGTACAAAACAGTGTGCATCAGGGAAAGGTGCACTATGGACCATACATTTGGAGTCTGGAAATACGGCTTCAGATACCCACAAGGCTTGGATGTGAAATACAATGTGCACAGTTGGCAGGATGTGTCTTATCTTGGCTGTGCTTAGTTGTGTACATAACATAGCCATGCAGTCTCAGGCACCAAAAGGAGACATTAAGTATATGACAGCACAACACTCTGGTACACAAAAGAAAAAGCTTATAGTGTACCAGAGTGTGTATGCACGTGCACACACATAGATACAGTGTATTGCTTTCAAAGCTCAATACAGGTACAATTATAAAAGTTCTGTGTGCTTTGATTCAATGTGACATGTCAAGCATTATTATATAGCAAGTCATGCTACCATAGGGCTGCTTCTGCATGCTAGTGAAGGATATCATATCTAGGGTGACCTAAGTGATTATGTGCATGGGGATTATTTCTGAGACAGGCCACCTCAAGAGAGTGCTGTTTTTAATCCACAGTTAATAACAGGCCTCATTCCGAGTTGAATTACTGCCACATTCTGGGTGACAATATGGTAGACTTACTCCAATTTCTTCCAGTCATAGGGCTCCATGTGGACTTTGGTGGAATTATGCTACCTAATTGGGTTATAGGTCAAAGGATCGAAAAAAGGGTCAAATGACAAAAGGGTCGAGTCAATTCGACCGAAAAAAAGGATCACATTTTTCCCCCCCACAAACCCCAGTTTTTGGGGTAAAAAAAACCTTTTAAAGCTACACTAGAGCAACAAAAAAAAATATATCTATACATTTTTTTTTCGATCCTTCGGTTTTCGGTCAAATGCACTCAGCCCTTTTGCATTCGACCCTTTTGCTTTCAAGCCTTTAACTAGACACCACCTAATTGTTGCCATTAAAGTGGAGGATTTAATATCATAGGGCTCCATGTGGACTTTGGTGGAATTATGATACCTAATTGGGTTATAGGTAAGAGGATCGAAATAAAGGGTTGAATGACAAAAGGGTCGAATCAATTCGACCGAAAAAAAGGATTGAATATTTTCCCCCGCACAAACCCCAGTTTTTGGGGTAAAAAAACCTTTAAAGCTACACTAGAGCAAAAAATATATATATATTTAATTTTATTTTTCGATCCTTTGGTTTTCGGTCGAATGCACTCGACCCTTTTGCATTCGAGCCTTTAACTGGACACCGCCTAATTGTTGCCATTAAAGTGGAGGATTTAATATCAACACCTTGCTGGAGGTAAATCCTCCACTACCTGGATCTATAAGTAATGCAGCAGTGTTGTAAAAATAGCAGGTCTTCAGTTACTGCCAAAAGACTGGCTGGTAATAGAATTGCTGCAATTTCTTTACGGCACTGCTAGACCTGCAACAGGGAAGTCGGAAGAGTAATGTGAGTAGTCCTCATTTCACGTCACAGTCATATCCCCCAATATGGCAGTACGTCATCCATTCAACTACCACTCTCAGGGGTTACCACAGCACTGATGAAGAGCAGCAAGGCTCTGCAAGGCTCTGCAAGGCTGTGCAAGGCTGTGTCTGTGAGTTGGCAAAACACTTGTTTCTCATGCTTCTTAGCAGACAAGACTCAACAGCATTCCACAACTACAGTCTGCATGGACATCATTTGGGGGTCGCCAGGGGTTGCACCTGCAACCCCTGAGGTCTCTCTTGCTACCCCTAAAAAAAAAAACATATTTTTTATAATAAATTGAAGCTCTGTGGCCAGTGCCATGTGGCTCTTTGTTTCCGGAGAGGCTAGTTTTCTTGTTCAGGCCTCTTAAAAAAACAAGGTTTCCACAAGTGGAACACTTTGAGCAGTGACCCTAAATAAGAAAGAAAAGGAATAACAAATACATTGCCTTTCTGGAATTCTATAAATAATTACTGGACTCATCAAAGGTTTATTTCAGGTACACTTCAGGGGGCGAGTCACTCATTTAGGGGGTCATTACAAGTTGGGCGGTAAGGGATAGCGGGCACCGGTAAGGAGACCGGTGCTGGTAATCCCTTACCGCCCAATTCCGATGTCCCTTAGCGGGAGCCTCAAAGAACGTGTGGTCTGACCACATGTCATTTAAGGGTCCCGCTAAGAGACCAGGGTGCTAATAACGGTACCGCAAATTGCGGTATCATTATTAGCTACTTCCCCATTCCCATTGACCCCTGCGGGGGCTCAAATGGGAATGGGGAATGGCTGTTTCAATGGGGACTTACCGGTACCTCCAGGGTCGGAATGCACCAGTAAGTCCCCATTGAACCAGACCGGTGCCGGACCCGGTATTGGAGGCAGCCATGGCGCAAATAGAGCCATGGCTACCTCCAATCTCGGAATGAGGCCCTTAGTCTGTTCTTTAACACCTCAAATTCACAATGCAGACAAAATATTCCAAAAACACTTAGAGTAGAATAAGCACCCTTTTTGGAATATATGTATTTTGCTTTTCGTAAGTTGCAGTTATAGCATGTTTTTTTCTGCCGTTGTCTCTGTTAGGATGAACCCAAGACATTCCATCTCAGTGTCCTCAATCACTTGACAACATCCTTGTGCCTAAAAGCTTGTGTAGAGTGTAGAAATGTTTGACCATAGCACATAATGTTGCCCTTGATTTCATTGTGCTACAATTAATGCTTTGTTGCAATGTGACTATCTTTTCTATCTCCATGGTATGCTGTTCAGGATGTTTGTTTGCATGTATGAGGTAACGACCGCCCAGAGTACAGGATGACGTGTGAGTGTGTTGCTTTCCCTGCGCTACTCTAAATTCTTTAATGCAAAGTTATGAACCCTCTCAATGGTATGTATGTTGCCAACCTCCGAAGCTTGAAAAGTAGATCCATGCAGGCCTGACATGTGGCCAACTTTGACCAAATCTGCAGATGAACTGGCCTGCTGTTAAATCTCAGTTACCATTTTAATGGTATCCACTAAAGAGTGTAATTTGCTGTCTGACTTTGAGATCATTCAGATATGTAATTGCTCATTTTACTTTATCCGGTAAGATAGATATAGCCAGTAAGATAACTCAGTGGGTTGAGCGCTCACTGCTGCGATGTGTGTGTGATCTGCAGGTTGCAGGTTCGAATTCCGGCAAGGCCAATTCATAATTTCATCTTTCTGAGGTTGATAAATGAGTAACAACACAGGTTGCGTGATATCATATGTATATTTGTTCTGTAAAAAGTTCTATATTATAACAGATCATTTGGCCTTGGATGTTTGCTTGCATTCACAGTAATTTGTTAATATGGGCCTAATCCCAATGATATTGTCGATACATGTGGTGATCCTGGGACGCGACATAATGAGAAGACTAAACATGACTATTTAATTCACAGACAAAGGCATAGTATGCTCCACATCAGGAATTCACATGCTCACTGCAACGCAAATACTTCAGGCATATTATGGAAGAACTGTACAGAGGGGGGAGCCAGTTGACCCAGAATTCCTTGCAGGGAAAGTGTGGAGAAGAGCAGGTGAATACCTCTTCAGGCCACAGACACCAGCAGATGAGAAGGAGGGAGCATTGTATCAATTGACATGGAGGGGATTGTGGCAAGAGAGGGTTGGGTCACTGTCCATGCCCTAGATAACGAGGGGAAGGCATGGAGAGCGACTATCCGAAGGGTGTAGATTAAAGGAATTGTCCGATGAGGAACTCTTCTCACAAGAGAAACGGAAAAGTGAGATGATGTTGGGAATCAGCGTGTACTTTTGGTGGCGTGTAACGTTCAGAGATGTGGCACAGAAAATGGCAATGGCATTAGAAGCACCACCTCCCTTCTGTGAAGAGGATCTAGCAAAGGTGTCCGACACATTATGGACAACTAGTCCGTATGACATGGGGTGCACAAAGAGCATAGGGGGAGTGCAGATAAAAGTGAAACCTGGAGCTATCCTGCCAAGGGTTAGACAATACCGCCTGACCAAAGAAGCAGATGAAGCCATTTATGAAACGATCATTGCCCTCATCGATATAGGCATCCTACTACCATCAGAATCTCCATGAAACACTGCAGTGTACCCCATCCGCAATGCGAATGGGAGGGTTGTGGCATTTCATACAGGATTTACGCCCCCTTAACCACATTGTAGAGGCAGAATACCGCATAGCAGCTAACCCTGCCACGATCTTATGTGGCATCCCAGATGAAGCAACATGTTTCATGGTTATTGATCTTAAAAACGCATTTTCTTCAATACCCTTGCACCCAGATTCACAAGATTTAACAAGCTTCATGTACCACAACCAGAAATGGAAACATACTAGGCTACCAAAAGGATACTGTGGCTCACCCTCCATTTTTAACAGAGTAATTCAGATGGATTTGAGTAATGTCCAAACAGAAAGCACAGTTTTATAGTATATAGAGGATATCCTTATCTGCAGCACCACTGGAGAAGCATGCAGGAAGGACACAGTACATAAGCTCACTCTACTAACAGGCAAGAGGCAAAATTACAGTACTGTCAAAAGGAAGTACTGTACATTGGACAAATAATCTCTCAAAAGGGCAGGCACATAGCACCTCAACCATAAACGATACGGGAACTACAGTAGTTCCTCGGATTATGCAATTATTGCAGAGCATGGGTCTTTGATTACAGCACTTATACATGTCCTCTTCTCACAGCACTTAAAGAAGCGCAGAGGGAAAGACAACAGCTTGGTTGGACTAGGGAAATGACAGAAGGCATTCAACAAGCTGAAGGAAGCTATAACTACAGTTCCAGTTTTAGGGACCCCAGACTACACAAAGGAATTCTTCCTATTTTTGCACTCCAATGGTGTGGTAATGAAAGCAGTACTGACACAAAAGACGAGCATGGGTCACAAGCTAATTGCCTACTACAGTGGGCAATTAGATCCGGTGATGAAAGGACACTTCCCTTGCGAACAACACTTGGATGTTGCAGCTTCCGCAGCAGAAAAAGCATTGTCAATAACCATGGGGTGCTCCACAATACTTTATGTGGAACATGACCTCTTTGGGATCCTGCACAAGCCAAAAAGTACACTGACCACACAAATAGCAAGAGGGTACGAAATAATATTATCGAGGCCTGAATTGAATGGCGGATGTGGAAAAATGTATGTATAGGAAACAAGGCAAGAATGGGTTGTTTAAGAAAAAAAAAAGAGTGATAGATTACCTCCACAATATTCAGCACAGGCATCAGAATCAGTGGCCCTGATATTAGCCCTCAGGGAAGGTGTAGGGAAGAGAGTCACGATTTACTCTGACAGTGCCTACGTAACATCAACAGTACATTCTGGACTAGCAAGATTGGGAGAGTTAATAGAGGTTGTTACAAAGCTCACACTAATGGTCACACTAATGGTGAGGATCCAATCTCAAAGGGGAATGAAGCAGCAGACTACCACACAAAGTGTGCATCATATTTTGGAGAAATGTGGGACTCAAAACAAAAACAAAAAGAGAGGGGAGGAGTAAGACACATGTTAATGAAAGAAGGGTACAATCACCTACCAGAAAATCAAACAATGAAACTGCAGGCAGCTGCACCAATGGATGAAAAAAAAAAAGACTCTGGGTAAAAAGAGGGTGTTCAATGTCTCCTACTGATGCCTTATGGTGGCAGAAGAATACAGGAAAGGTAGTGATGCTCCTCGCACTATTGAAAACAGCACTAACACAACTGCATCATCCCACACACACAGGGAAAGATATTGCAGCATGCATTGGAGAATCATGGTTCTGTCCCGACTTAAATGCACATGTTGCTAACTTCATCAGCAATTGCCTAACATGCCAGCAATTCACTGCTGGACACACACTAAGAGTGATAGAATGAGCAATTCCTCATCCTGAAAGCCCGTTCTTACACCTCCATATTGACTATGTGGAACATGCTCCCATACTGACACCCTCAGAGCAGCCAAATTCCTGGTCCGAGAAGTATTCTGAAGATGGAGAGTGTGTGAGGTCCTGCGGTCCGACAACGGTCCTCACTTCACCAATGAAATGTTCCAACATATAACTAACCTGTGTTAGCTAAAACACAAGTTTGCATGTGCATATCACACACATAAGGCCTTTAAAAGACTTTGAAGGTGCCTCAGAGGTTTTTGGACATGAAATGTATGACTATGTGAATTCACTGGTTTCTAGCACTTCTTTTATCTCTCAACAGATACAAAGGATACTGGGGAGATCGGATGACAACACACAAGATGACGACAATAACCCACAGATACAAAAGAAACCGGCCATTAAAACAGGGGACAAAGTACTCTTGAAAAGCCCCACACAGTTGGGGTGATCGCAGAAAGGGCCGTTAAACTTGAAGGATGGTCCGTCTGGTTTCACATGCAACACATCAAGCCCTACAAAGGATCGGCCTCATCCCAACTCGCCTCCACAGAAATTAACAGAGCCAATGCTACAGCAACAAACAATCTTCGAGAACGCATCAGCGCCCTAAACGCCTCTGAATTTCAAAATGCCCCACCCAAAATAGAGACTATTAGCCAGCCAATGTCAGATGCTCCCAAGCGCCTGTTATTCCCACTGCAACACCGGTGCAAACTGAGCAGTAAAATAACGTTGTACCCATATTTGAGAACAATCAGCACTCAAAGGCGACATATACGTATGGTGTATGACATTTCTTCCATTGCCTCGAATAAAATGTTGTAAAATATTGCCACACTCTAAGTGAATCTGATCCTTCCGCACGCACAGTCTCACGGTTAACTACACTGTGTTAACACTGTCTTAACATTATTCTTATTCGCACATGCAGGGTTCGTCGACTGTTGATTGTTAATGTGTAGGTATTGATAGGCGTGGATATTAGGGAACGAAATAGATGCTGCCTCCAATTGAACACCCTGAAGCACTATCTCATCAATTAATTCATGCCATAAGAAGACCCACACACTTTAGACCCCGATCACCACAAATTTGCTACTATGCATTTCTTGAGTCTCTAGTGCAAATATACCCAAACTTGAGCAGAATGCATACCCTGTCCTGCCCACACTCAGAGATCGTTCCATACGGAAAACGGGCAACTTTATCATCTCATCAGCTGCTCAACAGCAGCGTAAGTATGGTTTATTAATAAAAGTCATTGCAGCAACTGTGTGGTTACTGCTATCAACTGGTCTCTTAGCAACTGCCCTCTGGCAGTTATATCTCGCTTTGCATGTCTCTGCTGTATCCAACACTAACATTCCCCCAACCCAAGGTGCAAGGACTACTGTGTCAAGTGGTACAGAAGACACTGCTGATAAGGTAAGGAGAGGTAAGCGCAGTGTTGGCACAAACACTAATGGAGTAGACACATACGTCATCGGTACTGCACACACAACAAACAACATGTGGTATAAGCACATGTCAAAAATTGGTAAGGATACAACAGGGGATACCTGCTATGTCTGCTCGCTGATCCCATATGCCATGAGCGCCTCCAGGGTATTCATAGCAACGGACGTACCAGTAACAACAGCACAATGTCTCTTGTACCTTGCAATGTTCCACACACAGGGAAGATTCCAAGAGAAGACATCCACATTAAGATGGAGTCCCAAGACAACATTTCCCTAGGAAGACAATTTCATTAAAACATTCCAGATGATGGACAACTACTGGCAGCACAGTGAAGCTCTACGATACATAACTGATGGTCCAGAAAAGGGTGAAACTAAACAAGTGACATTGGAATACTTACCCTGCAAATGGGGAACAAAGGAGATAGGAGGAGAACCCGGCTGCTGGGAACGACCACAGAGACTGGTGTATGGGAAGGTACACACAAAAGACAGATGGGAGGAGAGCGTCGTGGGGAGTGAGGCACTGATGTTAACAAAAGCAGCAGTGAACAAGGTTCAAGAAGAACATTATAAGTGCCTCAAGGAATGGGCCAAGAGTGTAAGTCTACTGACTTGGGTAGATAAGGAAGATGGACCACTCCCAATACTTCCCCTAATGACACCCTCCTTGTATTACCAGCACAACGGCGATGATGAAGTAGGTGAAAATGAAGGCTGCAAAAGAATAGAGAAGATTCTGGAAATGGGAACAGGAACAGCGGTGCTGATGATTGGGCTTGTGGTTCCAAGGCATATGACAAACTCCCACTGAATTTGGGAGGGATATGCTCCCTGGCACACATCAAAATACCCTCCTTGGTAGTACCTAGAAAAGATGTAAAAATAGACGACTTCCCCAAAATAGACAAAGGCAACAGGAGGAGGAAGAGGTCAGTGCAACCGACATAACGTCCCCAAAATAACACTATTGGCCAGAAGGAGACACTCAAGAGAATAAAACGGGAAGCAAATTACTTATGGGGATGGTCTGAGTTAGCACTTGATGAAGTACCCCCGTCTCACCGATTATTCTGCAGGACACAGATGTTCTTCTCAGCACTAATACATCCCGGATTTCAAACAGACGCCAATGCGAAGTGGCTCCAGATAATGCGATGGGAGCTGATGATGACTATTAATTCAAAAGTGAACGGGTTCAACGCAATCAAAGAAGAAATTAGAGCAATACGCCTGTTTGAACTACAGAACAGATATGTTGGACGACTGAAGAAATCATAATGTTGTGGTCGACAAGTCGATCAGAGGGGGGACTGAAGAGGGAAAATCTGAAACTGCCTTCTGTCCTGATAGACCCCCCAACCAGAAGAAGCACCAATGACAACATAGCCATCGACCCTATGAGCTTGCACCAATCCCCACTGCTCCTACCATGGACAATTACCACAAAAGGTACCCTGCCAGCAGACCATACAACCCTACAGTAATTGAACCCTACCTATAGTGGACGAGGAGAGACAAGACAGAGCCGGAGATAATTACATGGACAGAATGGACTAAAAGCACCAAGGAGCCATGCCTCAGGTCTTTAGAGACATCATGACGACACACCTATATTAGACAGGAAGCACACGTGCTGTCCGCACATTCGGGACACTCACACACCCAATATACGTGAAGAACACACAGGTAAGGCTATATGAGTTAGAGGACAGTGGCATATACATACTGTCTGCACGTTTATTATTTTTCCACTTAGGCTTGCTACAGCAACGCAGAAACTCAAGAAGCCAGAAAAGCTTGTGTACATGCTTGCAGATGCTTACATGCAAATAACCCTATGGAAGGACAGCAGCACTCGAGGGACCGGACCGTCCATGACACATACTAACCCATGGACACCATGGAGAACATATAATACATGCCAGAGCAGGCCTTAGGAAAATACAGTCGGCCATGATCGTCTCAGAGATTTCTCAAGCCATAAGGTGTTTTGTAAGCAGAACAGCCATGGCAGGAGCAATGGCAGCCAAGGCCACAATGTTGAGAACAACATTCCACACACAGAGCCAAGGTGACACCGGCTGCAGTAAAGAATATTCCCTGCAAAATACAAGCTAATTTGAAGCAATTGAGCCCACAAGAGTGCTCTCCAGCCACGTGACTCGGCCGAGCTGACATTGGGCCAAGGCTCAAAGCTGGGAATGAGAAGCCGTCCCACAGCTAGACAGCAGTTCATAAAATACTCACTACTCTCCAGCTACCTCGTACGATGAGAAATGGAACGCTCTCATGGCATTAGTCTTCTACACACTATTGTATAACGCAGACACATAGTTGTACCTCGCTGACACATAGTATACATGTAGCACCAACAGGTGGCTCGCAGCTGGGAACAGAGTTTGCCCAATGCTTGGGGGCCTGCGGCCTGACCTAACAGGACACTGGGGTCTAGAGGCAGATGGCGGGGGCTATCAACCAATCAAAGGGCTTACGCAATGTAACATTTTCAGAGTAGCAACTTTTAGGGATGATCCAAGAACACCACCTGACACAGCCGAATCCACTAATATCATCTGTTTATAGGTTCCTATGATGGAACTACGACTCAGTAGCCTATCCTGAGTGGCGTTAGGATTTGGGGAGGGAACCTCATGAGTGACGCAGAATGTGACGTCACATGTCAAGAAAACTGGACTGCAAGCCAGAATGCAGCAAGATTTCCTGGAACTTCCTCCGTGCATGTCACCCCTGTGTGTTTTGTTGCCTGTAATAAAACTGCAGTAACCCCTTTGCTACTTGTGTGGACCTTGACTTCTTTGGGACAAGGGAAGGAGTTAGGGATTTCCGTGAGCTGGGAGTCCGAGTCTGCGGACCCTTAGCACGGCCTTGCCTGCCCAGAAATTCCCCTAACAAGCCGTAAGAGATGCATGATTTTTTTTATCAGAGTATAACATTGCTTGGTACTATATGCCTGTGAAAGCTGAAGGCCCACTGGGCCACTGCATTACATTGGAAGTTCATTCAGAATGCTCACCCACCATCATGAAATTGACATACACTCTGTGAGTGCTACTGGACAGTCACACCTCACACAGCGTTTCTCTGTTAAATCGCTGCAGCGTCTGTCTGCCCGGCAGGTTCCAGAGCTACAATTAATCATTCAGCCATAATGAGTCTTGCGCTTTCCTTCTTACCAACCAGATGTAAAGAATACATCATTGAAAGATACCAAGCATCAGAGGAGCTCTGCGAAATAGACCCTGGGGCATCCCTTAAAGGGATAGCCTCAGCTTGGGATAACCTCCTATAAAGGTTCTGTGCCACAGAGCTTTGGCACGGTGGGGGTATATATCACTTCCAGGCCCATCATTACACCGCAAGAGGCACCACCCTCCCCCTATGTCTACCCAATCCAGAACCCCCAGAGACAGGCAAGCCCCGTCATCACATCCCCTTGATACTCAAATAACAATGAGTTAACCCAGCCTCACACCTTTAGTACCAATGTCGTATCTCACTCCTATTGATTTCCCTAGACCCAAAAGAACTTCCCCTAAAGAGTTACCCTAAACCATCCTTTTCGACTGTTGAAAGACCCTGATGACTCCTGTGTGTTCCCAATATCCGTCACCGCAGCGCATACACATGCTTCACTCGTCGTATCAAACAAACTCTGCCACTAGGATTTGACACATCCATGTTCAAAGAGGGCTGTGGAGCAGGATGAGAGTCAGTGTCTTTGATGGGATGATTTCCAAGGAGTTTCACAATGTTACTCGTGCCTTTAGACAGAGGTAGTGATGAATTGTGGGCTACTGTGGCATGGCGGCGTCAGGGACAAGCTCCTCCTACTCCTAAGGAAGAATGGCTGTGCCGGAGAGTAGGTGATTGGCTGGAAAATGCTCAAACTAAATCATATTATCTGGCCCAGGATCATCTACAATGAACACTAATAAGAACAATTGACAGATATTTCTTTTTTTTCTTGCATTTGAATGTAATTTGTATGGCAGGCAGCAGTGGAAACTAAATCACCAAGACAACCATATAAAAACAAGTAAATCTGTTAATGATAAATCATTTCTTAAAATAACGTTATGTTAATTAGAAAATGTACTATTAAGTTTGGGGTGAACTATTTTTAAAATGTATCAACATTATTTCATTTAGTAACATTGTTGGGGTGTATTGTGCAGGTGTAACCCATGGTTGGCTTGATAAAGCAGCAGGTGATTGGTATTAAAGGGATTCACATGAGGTTCAGAGAGGGAGGAAAGAAACAGAAACTTAATTTCCATGAATATTGTTTTCATATCAAGAAATAAAAGGTGTTGAAAAACAGTAGTTCAAAGAAAACATTATACAAATTGCACAAGGAATAATGGTCGCCTTCATCAAGCAAGCTCTGCAATAAGAACATTTCCACATGAGACTTCGCAAGAGAAAGAAAGAAAAGTCTCCATTGCTAATTGTGATGAGGCAACTGGGAAGCAAGAAGACCTTGTGCAGCGCTCATCAATTCACATGACAAAATACTAACACAAATGTGGGCCGAGTGACTGAGACAATTGAGTTCATTAATCACAAAGACATGCTAATATGTGTTGATGAATAGCTGGCCCCAGATGCCAGCAAGACCTCAGGTTCACGAGTTCTGCTGACTCCGAAACATGGGAAAGCATGCGACAAAGTGGCCGGACCATACACAATGCTTGTATTAGAGAATTAATGTTGGCTCCATCTTTAGCAAACTGCTTTCTTCAATGGCTGCAACTTAAGAGAGCTGACTAATAGTGCTCTCTGTCTGTCCTCTATGGCACTGAAAGCTAAGTACCCGTGGCCTTATTCCTAGCACTTGCCACTTGCTGCCTGCACTACCACTGTTTGTTGCTTTTTGTTATTTGTTTATTTATTCATGTTTTATTTACTTATTTTTATTTTTGCTCAGCACTTTCCACCTCTCCCCCCTCCCTTGCACTTATCCCTCCCCCTCTCCCATGCACTTACGCATTCTCAATGTCACTGGGCCTAGTTGTTTTTGTTCTTCCTTGTTCCCCTCTTTTGCCTCGTCGCGCTCTGAAACACTTGTGTACGAGCACGATAGAAATAAAATATCAATATCAATAAAAGTGCAGCAGCGATTGCTTTGTAAGTGGTATATCCTGTCTCCTATCTCACTGTATTTTCAAGCGCAATCAGTCTTTTCCATCTATGTGAGTATTTTAGCCTTTATTATGAAAGACTAAGTCATTTGAGCCAAGCCAGCTATAGCGCCCCCCAGTAACCATCGCTGGAACTGCACCTGCACTTGAGTGTGACTAGGCTCAAATGACTTATTTGTCTTTCACATTTCAGGTGGAAGGATTTTTTTTCCAAGTCTTCTTAAACCCACCATAACGTTGCTGGTGTTTGCTAATCGGTATTACAACATGATCCATTTCATCTACACTTTGGTTCGGCCAAGAACGCTCTAAACCTTTGACGCATGCATATTTCATAAAATTGGTGTGTGGCGAGAGCAACTCTAAGGACCATAGTCCCTTTTCTTTTTTCACTTAAGGCATATTGGAGGGGGAGGCTATTCAACCACATGATGGCGTGGCTTAGTGCAGAAAGAGGCTCACTTGTCAAGTTGTAAATCCAGTCTCCAAATGTCTTCGATTGTTTTAACCACAATCTTTCTCTCATACAAATGACTATTTTAACTTTCATTATACAAGCTCTGTTTCATTTAACTTTGGTTTAGGTAATTATGCTGCGATTTTTTGCAGAGAGGGAAAATACTTGTGTATGTTACGTACATATTGCATAAAACTCCTAAGGTTGACTCTTTTGCCGACCTGGTTCCCTCGATGTATAGAATTGTCTCTAATTCTTGCCAAAACAAACTTAAAGATGGAAGCAATGGCAATTGCTTATAAAGCTAAGCTAACAATTGAAGCATTGCAAGAACGAACTCTACCGACAGCTAAAACTCTGGCGCAAGATGCCTTTGGGCAATAACCAACAGATGAAGATCCTAGTAAAATATAGATGTCACGGCCAGAAAACAAATTCATATTGACTAAAAAGACACCGTAGCGGCTATTTCAATGGACAATTCCCATTTTATTGCACTCTGTGATTAGAATTACCTGATGCAAGATGTTAACAACCCCAGGTACGGTGGAGTTACGCGAGTCCTAGGAAGATCTCGGGCTCACACCATAGGTCAATTTCCCTGCCCATAAAGCAGGCCATTCACTGGATCAGATTCTCTATTCAAGAATTAAACAATGTGGCTCATTACAAGTTACTTGGTCTTATCACTATGGGATGCCTTTTAGTTTCCCAATTACTTCTGTCAGACCAGTAAACTCTAGAATGACGACCCTCACTACGCGTTCTTGGAAACAATTTACCAGAGAGGACCGTATATTAGATATTTCAGATGATCCTACTCCAAGTTAAATCACCCGTGGCTGTTTAAAATGGACCATTAATAATTGGCTCACACAGGAAATTAGCCTGCCACGTCCTAAGGTTAGAAAATTGAGAGACACTGGAGACTTTCTCACAATCAAGAATTGAAAATGTGATTACAACAACAACAGGGAATTTACAAGGAGATTCTTAATGGGAAAAGAACAATATTTTGTAAATAAGATTGACAAGGCTCCTGACTTATCAGAAGAAGTGTTCTCAGTTCTAAATGAGCGTAATAATTCATCTGTAGCTTATACCAGTATTATTCATTCAGAATCTGTGGATGACAGCTTTGTCATTTTTTTGGTCCATAAAATTGAAAAGATAGATCTGACTGGCCCTGACTGAAGACAGGACCTTCTCGACTGCACACACAGAGCCTGAGCCCGAGCTGACTTTTGACTCTTTCAATCATCTAAAAGAAAGAGAAGTACTTAACCCCTTATTCTCCTCTAAGTGTTCATGTTTAACATTTGATACATTACCACCCAAAGTAGCACGGGATATTGTTATTTTTATATTTATTGTTGTGGTTTGTATTTTTGTTCAGCTGTTAGACATTATGTTGAATAAATGTCACGATGCCCGCTCCCGGGGAGCCGGCTGAGGCCCTGCGTCCCCGAAAGCGGACATCAAGTCCCCGGGGAAGGTCCCAGCAACCCCTTATAGGGGCCCTTTGGACAGCGTCCTGGCGCCTATGGCGCCAGGCTCATAGAAAATGTCAGTCCTGGCGCCATAGGCGCCAGGCTCATTATGAAAGTGTTTGGGTGCACTTACCTGATGCAGACCATGCTGCAGAACCCCGGCCTCCTTGAGGCCTGAAAGGAACTACTTTATCTGTGGGACTCATTTACCACCCGGGCGTGGTCGGGGAAGGATACATACCTGATTAGAGGAAGGACACATTCTAGGAACTTCTTCCAAGGCTATTTAAACCACACCCGATCAGCCACACGTGCTTCGCGTTGTTCTGCATCTAGCAGCTGGACGCTCACCGTGTCTGCTCCTGCATCTTGACTTCTGCCACACCTGCCAGCATCCTGAATCACCTGCAAAGAAAGGGAACAAGAGAACAGAAGAAGGAAAAGGCCTCACCTGCTAAATCTGCATCCCAGAGACATTTCGCCGACAATCCTGAAAAGGAAGACATTTATTTTTAAAAGCACATCGCATCGATCGCTGCAGCGCCGCATTCTACTCACCTTTACAGGGCGCCTCCATGTTCAGCAGCGACCATCCGGATTTGCAGTCGCGCCCCCGCGCCTAGGGAGAAAAGGACAAGAACAAAGGTGAGAGAAAGAAGGGAAAAGGGAAGCTAAAACTCCATGTTGGGTCATTCCCTTTTCATTTCGGGTCCGCGCCGCATCCAGGCATTTTCGGACCCGGGCCCCTAAGGGGAAAAAGACATCAGCGTTAATGAGTGAATGAAAAGACATTACCAAAACACTCATTAAAGACTTGCCTGATTTCCACAAGGATTTCACCGCTCACCTCGGGTCGGTGCCTGTTCCCCGGCATTCCGTACCCCGGCCCCTATGGGGAAAAAGACACTAGCATTAGAACATTAATGCATGGACACAAGGGGAACCACTTATAGAAAAAACTTACCTGGAAGCCAAGCAAGTTTGGTTCTCACCCATCCGAAAATCCAGTGACGTAACTGGATACCAACGCGCCCCTGCATCAGAAGCAGGATGGAGAGCTCGTCCTTCCAGACCCTAAGGTGAGACGCTATGGGGAAGCACAGAAGGGTTTTGAGGAGGGTGAGAGGGGTAAGTGGGAGGCCGATTGCATTACCCCGCAGACAGTTAACCCCCTATTCTCACCTACAGAAGGATACTTCTGCGAGTCAGACAAGCCAGATCTGGGGCCCGGTCCAGTCCGTCTTCCGAACCCTGCGCATCACCTTAGACGAGGTCACAGCAGCGCGAACCAGGCCAGCGCCCCGTGGGAGTCAGGTGAGAGTTACAGAACGTGAAGCCTTCCTACAAATTCCCACCCAAGCGCTATGACAACTTCTGAGACTGATCAGTTGGCCCGATTACTGGGGGAATTACGGGCCGAAGTACATGCCGCTCGTCAAGAGACTAATGCCCTCAAGAGGGAATTAATCATATCAAAGGAAAGAACTGATGACCTGGCCAGACAGCTTTTGCAAGGTCAAACTGGACAAACTCCTCTACCCTGTTCCGGAGGGAACCCCGCTCCTGTGGTTCCTAACCCTGTGCAGATTAATCTACCTGGAAACATGCCGCTGGCCCCACCTGAACGCTTTGCTGGGGACCCCAAACGATTCGCCGTATTCATGAATCAGTGTCGTTTGCACTTCCTATGCAGACCTGGGGCCTTCCCTAATGATCAGACCAAAGTAGCCTTTGTATTGTCATATCTCAGCGGCTGCGCTGCCGATTGGTCAGTTCCACTGGTTACTCAAGATGACCCGATTCTCCGTGATTTTCAAGGATTTCAAGCAAGCATGGAAAGGTTATTTGCTCGACACTCTCAGGAGCAGGCTCTGGATGACGAACTTCTATCCCTGCGACAGGGCAATCAGGACCTCCTATCCTATATTGCAACCTTTAATAGACTAATTGTGGAAACGGGATGGCCAGAGGATAAAAGAGTCACGTTATTTTATCGAGGTCTACGCGGAGAACTTAAAGATGTCTTGGCCCAAGTTGTAAATCCGCCCCAAGAATGCACAGAATATATAGACTTAGTGGTCCAATTGGATCACAGACTTCAAAACAGAAAACAGATCGGTCCAGATTTGAGACCCGGGTGTTGGTCAAGACCCACGCTAACCCCAAGGGAGTTGATGTCTCTGAGTCTATGCAAATTGGAGGGGTTAAAGAACCCTTAACTCAAAAGGAACGTGAAAGGAGGCGGCAGTTAAAATTATGTCTTTATTGTGGGAACTCTGGACACTTTCTACGAGATTGCCCGGCAAAACCGCCCCAAAAAGCGGTAGGAGGCGCTGATAAAAACCATGAAGACTCTGTTTCGGGAAACGACTCAGCCCGACAAGCGTAGGGGTCCGCTTGCCGAGCTTGAAAACTAACTCTCAGAACTCGCATTTCATTGTGCCAATGGTTCTCGTAGATCCAGAAAAGCCTAAGCAGTTGCATGCAATAAAGGCATACATCGATAGGGGGGCTATTGGAAACTATGTGGATCGTGAATTGGCCTCTAGGATTAACCTCCCTCTCCGTCCTAAAACCAGCAAAGATGTCATCACCACAGTCGATGGAACTGAAATTGCCTCTGGACCGGTAACACATTCCACTACTGGGGTGACTCTTATTGGTCCTGACGGCCATCGGGAGGCAGTTGTGTTTGATGTAATCAAGGCTCCACAGTTTCAGGTTATTCTTGGAATACCTTGGTTAGAGACACATAATCCTCGAATTGATTGGCGAGCTAAAAGAATAACCTTCCCGGATTGTGCACAAACATGCTACCCAGAAAACCTGAAGATTAATCTAGCATCTGTAACCTCTGCCTCCATGCAATTACCTCCAAAATACCAGGACTTTCAGGACGTCTTCCAAAAGGAACAGGCCAACACGTTGCCTCCTCACCGATCGTACGATTGCCAAATCGATCTGGTGCCTGGTGCACAACCCCCTTGTAGCAGGATTTATGCCCTTACTGAACCTGAGAACCTGCATTTGAGACAATATTTGGATCAATACCTCGCCAATGGTTTTATTCGCCCGTCAAAGTCCCCGGCATCCTCGGCTTTGTTCTTCGTGCCTAAAAAAGAAGGCGAATTTAGAACTTGTATCGATTACCGCGCATTGAACCAGAGAACGGTTAAAAACCGTTATCCTCTGCCTCTGATTCCTGAACTCCTTGACCAGGTGAAGGACGCTTGCATATACACCAAGTTAGATCTCCGGGGGGCATATCATCTGGTGCGAGTAAAAGAAGGCGACGAATGGAAAACAGCCTTCCGTACAAAATATGGATTATTCGAATACCAGGTAATGCCTTTCGGGTTGTGCAATGCGCCTGCTGCCTTCCAATTTTTCATGAATGATGTCCTTCGGGAACTCATCGATGTTTGTGTTGTCGTCTATATCGATGATATTCTAGTGTACTCCTCTTCGGAATCTGATCACAGAAAACACGTTAGGGCAGTTCTGGAAAAACTGCGCCAACACAAACTATTTGCTAAACTGGAGAAATGTGTTTTCCATACCACAGAAGTTGAGTTTCTCGGTTTCATCCTGACACCCAAAGGAGTCCGAATGGACTCAAGAAAAGTGGATGCCATCCTCAAATGGCCATCACCTAGCTCTGTAAAAGGGGTTCAAAGCATGCTCGGCTTTGCCAATTTCTATCGCAGGTTTATCCCGGAATTTTCACGCATAGTACAACCCATTACTGCACTCTTGAGGAAAAATAAACGTTTTGAATGGTCTGAAGAAGCCGAGCAGGCCTTCCAGGATTTAAAAGCTAAGTTTACCTCCGCACCTATATTGAAACACCCACGTCCAGATCTCCCGTATGTCGGCGAAACTGACGCATCCAGCCTAGCCATGGGAGCAGTTCTGTCTCAAAGAGATCCTGAAACCAACCAACTGCATCCCGTAGCATTTTGGTCCAGAAAATTTTCGGCACCAGAGATTAATTACGCAATCACTGACAAAGAACTGTTAACCAGAAAGTCTGCTTTTAAAGCCTGGCGGCATTACCTGCTTGGCGCTCGACATACCATCACGGTGATCACTGATCACCGGAATTTACAGTATTTGAAAACCGCCAAGGCTCAGTCATCACGGCAGTTCCGATGGGCTTTGTTTTTCGCTGAATTTGATTTCGTGATTACCTATCGACCTGGCTGCAAGAACGGCAAAGCAGACGCCTTATCCCGAATTGGAATGGGAGAATCTGATACAAACTCAGAACCAGTACCAATAATTCCCGAACAGAGAATTCTAGGCATGACTTTGTTACAGACGCTTGAAGACATTCAAGTCAGAGTGAAACAACTCCTGGACCCTACAGTCCTACAGGATTGGATACAAAAGGGATCAGACTTTACCATAGATAATGGTTTACCTTATTTCCAAGGATGCTTATTCCTGCCGCACAAGGATTTACACGAACTAGTTATTTCAGGTTATCACGATACATTAATAGAGGGACACCCCGGTATTGCCAAGACAATGGAAAAGGTGAAACGACAATTCTGGTGGCCCTCTTGGCGAAAAGATGTTAAATCTTTTGTGATGTCCTGTGGTGTTTGCACCCAAAATAAAGGTCAAAAGAAAAGACCAGCCGGTCTCCTTCAACCTCTAGACATACCGCCAGCACCCTGGCACACCCTATCAATGGATTTTATTACGGACTTGCCTCCTTGTTCGGGATACAAAACCATTCTGGTAATTGTGGATTTGTTTTCCAAAATGGCCCACTTCATTCCTTTGAAAGGTTTACCTTCAGCTTCTGTCCTAGCCAAAGAATTCCTTGAAAATATTGTTCGGCTACATGGATTCCCATCTATACTAATCTCTGACCGGGGAAGCCAATTCATTTCCCACTTCTGGCGCAAATGTTGTCAAATGGCACAAATCGACGTAAGATTATCGACCAGTCACCACCCTCAGACCGATGGTCAGACCGAGAGGACAAATCAGACCCTTGAGCAGTACTTACGGTGTATGTTACAGCAATCTGAAAGCAACTGGAAAGACATTCTTTGGATAGCCGAATACGCATATAATAATTCGGTACACTCTGGAACTGGCCATAGACCTTTTTATACCTTGTTTGGACATCACCCTCGAACCTCAAACCTCGACTCACCTCAGAACCTCGGAGTGCCCGCAGTAGAACATCTGCATTCTACCATTACCCGAGCCTTCAAAGAGGCAACCAGGCATTTACAACAAGCCAAGAGAAAATACAAGGAGAATGCCGACCTACATCGGAGTGAAGCACCTCCGTATCAGATTGGGGATCAAGTGTGGTTAGCTACCAGACATTTACCGCTCAAAGGGCCTCGAACTTTTAACCCAAAATATCTGGGACCTTATTCTATTACGGCAATAATTAACCCAGTAGCGGTTAAACTTGATTTACCAGCTAATATGCGAATTCACCCTGTTTTTCATGTGTCACTTCTGAAACCAGTGGTCCCCGGAACCCGACTACTCAAACCTCCAGAACCTATTCAAATAGATGGGGAACCCGAATTCGAAGTGAAGAACATTTTAGATTCAAAAATGTTTAGGTCAAAGCTTTTCTACCTAATTGATTGGAAGGGGTACGGACCTCAGGAGAGGTCGTGGGAACCCAGTGACCATGTGCATGCACCTCGATTAGTCAGGAAATTCCACCGACTCTTCCCAAACAAACCAAAACCCCCGGAGGGAACAACCTTGGGAGGGGCCTTGGGGGGGAGTGCTGTCATGATGCCCACTCCCGGGGAGTCGGCTTAGGCCCTGCGTCCCCGAAAGCGGACATCAAGTCCCCGGGGAAGGTCCCAGCAACCCCTTATAGGGGCCCTTTGGACAGCATCCTGGCGCCTATGGCGCCAGGCTCATAGAAAATGTCAGTCCTGGCGCCATAGGCGCCAGGCTCATTATGAAAGTGTTTGGGTGCACTTACCTGATGCAGACCATGCTGCAGAACCCCGGCCTCCTTGATGAGGAAGGACACATTCTAGGAACTTCTTCCAAGGCTATTTAAACCACACCCGATCAGCCACACGTGCTTCGTGTTGTTCTGCTTCTAGCAGCTGGACGCTCACCGTGTCTGCTCCTGCATCTTGACTTCTGCCACACCTGCCAGCATCCTGAATCACCTGCAAAGGAAGGGAACAAGAGAACAGAAGAAGGAAAAGGCCTCACCTGCTAAATCTGCATCCCAGAGACATTTCGCCGACAATCCTGAAAAGGAAGACATTTATTTTTAAAAGCACATCGCATCGATCGCTGCAGCGCCGCATTCTACTCACCTTTACAGGGCGCCTCCATGTTCAGCAGCGACCATCCGGATTCGCAGTCGCGCCCCCGCGCCTAGGGAGAAAAGGACAAGAACAAAGGTGAGAGAAAGAAGGGAAAAGGGAAGCTAAAACTCCATGTTGGGTCATTCCCTTTTCATTTCGGGCCCGCGCCGCATCCAGGCATTTTCGGACCCGGCCCCTAAGGGGAAAAAGACATCAGCGTTAATGAGTGAATGAAAAGACATTACCAAAACACTCATTAAAGACTTACCTGATTTCCACAAGGATTTCACCGCTCACCTCGCGTCGGTGCCTGTTCCCCGGCATTCCGTACCCCGGCCCCTATGGGGAAAAAGACACTAGCATTAGAACATTAATGCATGGACACAAGGGGAACCACTTATAGAAAAAACTTACCTGGAAGCCAAGCAAGTTTGGTTCTCACCCATCCGAAAATCCAGTGACGTAACTGGATACCAACGCGCCCCTGCATCAGAAGCAGGATGGAGAGCTCGTCCTTCCAGACCCTAAGGTGAGACGCTACGGGGAAGCACAGAAGGGTTTTGAGGAGGGTGAGAGGGGTAAGTGGGAGGCCGATTGCATTACCCCGCAGACAGTTAACCCCCTATTCTCACCTACAGAAGGATACTTCTGCGAGTCAGACAAGCCAGATCTGGGGCCCAGTCCAGTCCGTCTTCCGAACCCTGCGCATCACCTTAGACGAGCTCACAGCAGCGCGAACCAAGCCAGCGCCCCCGTGGGAGTCAGGTGAGCGTTACAATAAAGCTATCTTTGATTTACTATCCATTTCATAATAAATGAAATGTGCCTATTATTTAATTACTCTTTGATCCACCAAGCTGGAAACAAGCTGTAATAAAACCGCTTTTGAATGCCCGGCAGACACTCTCAAGAAATAAGTCGTTTGCATGACCATATAAAATCGGTGTGGAAAGATAGTCCATGATCTCTCAAATTAATTGTATGAGATGATGTAAAACATGTTCCTCTTTCTATGACTATGAATAAAAATAAATTGGCAATATGTAGACCCGTATTGATGTAAATGGACTAAATGGTTACACGAGAATGATTGACTTATATGAGGGATTTACATAAAAAGTCTGATATAAGAAAAAGCACTTAAGAATAAGGTATACACTGTGAATTGTAGTATATATACATACAAGTGTGTAAATGGAGGAGTAGTTCAGAGCTCACAATTCTGTTTATTGTATGAAGTGGAAGGCTTTTAGAAGGAATAATATGCTTCGTTTTTTTTATATAAATAAACAGTGTATAAACAGATAAAGATAAAAAAGTAGTCCATAATTTATATTTGTGAAGTATACGAAGGGGAAGGCGAATACAAAGAATAATGAAATGGAATGGTCCTCTTTCTATGACCATGATCTGAACTATATAATGAATAACAAAGATGGTGCGCAGGAGCAACCAGAAGCCATACCCATGTGCTTATCATGGCACGTCTTCATTCACAGAACTAAGAGGTAACAAATGACAGTCAGGAGTCAGAGTAGGAGTTGTAAATAGAAGTAAATGCAGATAAACTAAGATGGTGACACCTGGAGTGTTCTTGACTTCTTTTTAGATATGAAGCAAACAGGAGGTGCTGAAAGAGTAATGAACCAGAGCCACGTGCAATTATGCAAAAAGAATCTATTAGAGGTAAATTGGAGGAAAATGGATAGGCAATGGGATGAGTGGCATGTACTGATATTATGCAATGAGGATTATGTTCTTTCTAGATGATCATAAGCAATAATGCAAATCAGGTCAAATCAACGGAGGAGGAATGCTGAAGGAATTCATCAGGTGCGGGTTTCTTTGAGTAATCACCATAAAATAGAAAGGAGGTGTGTAATGTATAAGCTAATTATTTGGAAGCATTTTGGCATAGGGTATTATCAGGGTTTGTGTTTGAAAGCCATGATGAATATTGAAATGGAAGATATGGAATTATATATGTTAGAACTTGAAACATAAGGTGGGGGGAAAAAGGGTAAAGCATATTCGATATTAACTGTCTATTTTTGTTTTTTGTCTTCCCTGCTTTGTATGTGAACATGATGTGATAAACCTATAATTTTAATGTGTATTGGTGTTAAGAAATTCACAATTAAGTGTCAATTCAGCCTAGAAGAAGCTAACTAGGGGCTACAAGAAAGACGATGAGACCTTTATGTGAAACACGTGGTGGCTATTGTTCATTTTGAGTTATGTAAGGATATGAGATACCATTGAAATTGATTATTGATTCATTTGAGCATTGTAGATAAGAAGGACTATACCGTCAGTTCTTTAGGAAATGAAGCATTGAAATTAAAAGTTGAATCACTGATCTATACATTCGGAAAGTGTTTCTGTAATTATTAAAGGCGGAACAGGGTGTTTGTGTGTTTTTCTTTAGGTAATAGAGACCTTCAGGTGGGAACTAAGCAAAACTCAGTGCGGCCTTGCAAGGCAATCAGTATTTTGGGTTGTAGTAGGAAGTACATCAATGTATAGATAATTAAAGCACAAGATCGATCATCTTAGGAACCTGAACTAGTATTGAAACTTTTCTCCGCACTTGTGACAGAACTGCCAGGGCTGGAGCCCTGCAGAAAAGAGTCTGTATTCGATTGGGCTTCTCTTGGGTCTTGAACTCTTCAGAACCGTTGCCTCTACCTCTGCCTTGATCTTGAAGTAGGCAATCTTCCTCTTTTCTTTACAATGGGCAGATGGGAAACCTAGCAGTGAACTCTGTTTTATTAATTGGAGCTACATAGTGTACATAACAAAAAAGAACAATTCATAGCAGGCCCTTATGCAATGACTACATACTTAGCAGACACCCAAAGCACTTCATAAAAGCACAGTAGTAGAAATGTGCAGGAAATCTCCATGCAAAAAGAAGATGGCAAAAATAAAGCTAACATGCTTAAGTATAATCCAATCATAAAGTTTGGGATAATATTTAGGCATTTCTTTTTTTTTTTTGGCTCAGAGGATCCAGGTTGTTGTTGTTGGGTTGTGCAAATGACAGATAACAAATATATACTCAAGGGCAGACGCTGCCGTTGCAAGAGCAAAGCAGAACATACTTCCATTCCAGGCGTTACATTATGTTAACTCCCCTCATCCTTTCCGAAGGGTTATTCAGAACTTGCCAGCAGTGGTAAAAAAAAGTGGTAAAAAATGCAATATTCAGAAATATTGCATCTTCTACTGCTCCTCTGAATTTGCGGTATTTTACCAAAATGTTGCATCCCATCAACAGGAGGCCGAAAACATGTGATTTATTTATTCAGATTTCTGCACTTTTTTTAGCAAATATAGATGTGTTGTGGGGTACAGGTATTAATTAGGAATTGGGGTTGGGGTTTTACGGACTGTGGGGGGTCTCACCCCGCATTTGTTTACGAGAAAAAGTGTTAAAATAAACAGACTTTTTTGTGGGATGTTGTTGCATGAGGGAACATTAGGTGGTCATCTTGGTGAATGGCCTCTAGCGCTCCGCCAACTCCAAATCTGCAAAGGTTGATACAAATGTATTTCGCTTGTTGCAATTCCTTTAATTTAGCCTGCTATAAATGTTGCTCCATGAGGCCAACTCTTGTAGATCATGTGTCACTTGATACCAAGTGAGAGACATAGAATTTCACAAGTGCCTAGGACCCTGATTAGGTGACACCAAAAACACCTTGTAGAGTGTAGGCGAAATTGATTGAAAAGACTAAACCTCATGGGCACATTCACACAAACGCTCTAAGATCAACGTTTTCTTTTTCACCTCTGAATCTGTTCATGCACAAAATATGTGGGTGCCTTGGTCAGCCAAGGCATTGCACTAAGCCTCTCTCTTAAAGACTGGCAGATTCCCTAACATTGGCCTCAACTAGACTACCTCATATTTTCACTTTGGGGTGAGCTCTTGTGGTTCATTAATTAATTATATATATATGGGGTAGGGTAAGGGAATAGGTGAAGTGGGGTGTAGGGGTTCTCCCCCCACATTTTAAAGCAAATAAACAACCAAAAGAAATTTGGTAAAATTGGAAAAGATCAACATTTTTCAATCAAGTAGACCTAAACCGGGAAATGTTAAACGGGAAATCATATTGTGCCTCCTTTCTTGTATATATTGACCTAAGCCCAGTCACTCTGCGAAGAAAAACGCGTTGCAAAGTTCTGATTTAGATCGAATTCGCCGCCATTTTTGGGTCATCCGCCATTTTGATTTCTGTTCAAATTTAACTCTGTGTTCTAAAATGGTGGACAGTGTTTCCAACTTGTAACCAAGCCTTTCTGAACCTTGCACTATAGTTAATGTTTAGACTGTCCGTTGGCCGAATGTTTAGGCTGAGTAAAGAGACCTTGTCCCATGCCTGACTTGTAGTCTAAGGATTGTCTGCACCAATAAGTCTGATCCACGGACATACATCAAACACAATGTTAAGCAAATATCGAACGTGGACACTAGCTGAACTGCATTGTGAGGGACATGTGCTAAGGCTTACTGCTAAAATGTGGGAATACACTGTTGCCATTGCGACTTATTTGTATGTAAACTGAATGTAATCAGCATTAATCTCAGCAGCTCCACTTAAGTGAAATTCGCTAGCAGCCATACTGAGGACCACCTCTTCCACCTCTTCCATTTAAAAAGGGGCTGAAAACCGTTCTTTTTGTATAAATTATTTCTGCCTCTTGCCTGATCCTGTTCGTGTTTGATTCATGCTCCGGAGTCATCCTCAGATTCAGTTCCACCTTTCATGTCGTTGCTTTGTTTGTTTGGTTTACGTTTCACAGCACCCTTAAGCCTTAGGGTACCTCGTTGCGCTACATACATTTTAAACATAAACATAATCCGTGCGCATATTGTCGTACAAGCCATAAGTGAACTCGGCACAAACTCTAGACCATGGATTAATAACTTGCAGAGGGGCTGGACATTATTACTGAAAATGTATACAATTCAGGAATGTCTAGATGTCCAGTACTACTCACTACTCACACTGAAGGGCTGGTATTTGCTGTGATGTACTGAGGGCCAGATAGCTATCTGTTTTGTTTCTTTGTAACTGCGCAGTAATAGAATAAAGATCTGTGAATCTTTATAAGCACGTGTTTGGTGTATTTCCTTTTGTGGTACTCAGCCTCAATATTTCCTTGCTTTTACAGATGGCGCGCTGAAGGTTGACGCGGCTATCGGACCATGATCGGACGGTGAAAAAGGGGGCCCCTTTCTTGGATGAGAAGCGATACCTCAACAGTACTACACAACCCGATCCCTGGACGGTGAGCCCGCAGTCCGAGACGGCATCTTGACGAGGGTCCATTCATCGAGGCGGGCAGATTTGATGAAATCACAAACCACGTGGGTCCTTTGAGTCCTTAGAAATCCGATCGGACCTCCTTAGTACTTTGATCAGGTGAGTCGTGACCCGATTCTTAAGTATCCTGATAATTTGTTTTGGCGTATTGCACTTGCAAGTACAATTATTGACCAGGTAACTGATATGCCTGGGAAATTGTCTGCCTGCTTCAGGGCGTTATTCCGCAGTGATAGACAATCTTTGGAATTTGGCTGACCGGCACCTATGGAGGGGTCGCCGGCGTGTGCTATGTACTGTAAGCAAGGCATTGGTAGTATAGTGTTTAATGATATTTGGCACAGACAAACTAGACATGCTTCCGAACTTCAGTGGCCAACCAATGGTAGTTTTGAAATTCCTCGCATTGAATACTGAGAATCTATATTATTAAAGAAAAAGGCTAGACCTGCAGCATTTGATGTATTACAGAATTGGAAAACAGAAGCTATGCAGCAGCTTAAAAGTAGGGAAAAACATGCGCGCCGTCATATGTCCAATATCGAAAAAATGCTGTTATCCGATCAAAATAAACAGTCTGAGTCAGTTAGGAATATGGATAGGGTTTTTTCACTGGGTATTCAGAAAATGTATCCGTCTAAAGACTTTCATGTATCTGATGAGTTGATTGACAAACTTTTAAATGAACGAAGGCCTGGTGCCACTGCGCCACCTCCGTATGTTCCTATTCCTGCTGTTCTGCCTCTTCCTGCTGTTATTCCTCCTCCCGTAGTTTTTCCTGCTCCTCCTATTGTTCCTCTTGTTGTTCCTCTTCCTCCGGTTGTTGTTCCTCCTCTTATTGTTGTTCCTCCACCTGCTCCTCCACCGTTGCCTGCTGTTATGGGTCTGGTAGGTTTGCCTACTGCACCAGTGATAGCACCTTTGTTACCAAATGTACAAGATTTGTCTACTCTCTCTCTTCCAAGTGGTCCTGTACTGCTTGTAGTTGATAAGGGAGCGTAATAAAAGATTGTAACTCGTAATACTGTGTCTCAAGAGAGAAAGCGTGAATTGACTGCATGTGCTAGAGACTGTATGGAGAAGGGTGAACAAGCTGATGTTTTTGCCACACTCTCTAACTTAGACAATTTTCCTGAGAAAAACGTTTTTATTGAAGGGTTGGGAATTCATTTACGTATAATGTGGAACAGATTAGATGATATAGAGCTCCCACAAGGGTTGAGGGATTGAATGTTTTAGCATATTCAAGAGATACTGCGGAGAAAGTACATGAGCACGTCGAGAGGGTTTTTGAGTATAGAAGGGAGTTGGAAAAGTTACGGAATGAATACATTGATGGTGATAGTTTGGACGCTATGTTTGTACAGAAATGGTTCCTTCCTTGTCGTAAGTCGATAAATGAGGAAATGCGAATTTGCACAAAAGATGCGATTAGGTGGATTCCAGACATGTCGATAACTCCCGTAGAAGTATGTGACACGTATAGTCAGTATACGCCAGAAATGCAGAGGAAAGTGATACAGGTAATGGTAGAATACCTGCAGGATGAATGCATAAAAAGAAAGATTTGTTGTCCCACAGAATTATTGAATATCTACAAGAAAGGTTTTTCGTTTGACACTGCTTCAGCTGCTTTAGCGCTCGATTTGGCTTTGTTGCTCAGTAAGCGTTCAGAGTTTCCTATCTCTCAGTTGCCTATGAGAGAGGTTCCTCCGACATTTGTCCCAAACGTTGAGGTTCAAGCTAATGCCAGTGCAGGTGCAGCTGCTCATGAAATTCCTGCACATTATGTGTCGCAGTTTGTTCACGTCCCGTTTTTAAGACAGGAAGTGAACACCATTAAACAATCCATTCCTGATATTAGGAAGAATCTGATTGGGTTCTACAAAGAGATAGAATCTGTTTTACAGTCATCAGTATTTACCTTGAGCGATATTGATTTGTTATTTCCTGTGCTTCTACCTGCCGATTTGTGGAAACAGATTAGGACTGTAGACGATTTACCAGGGTTAGAGGACACATGGGCAAATATAGTTCCATTAGATAGAGAAAGGCCAGCTGGCGAGAGACCGCCACAGGTAATACTGACTTTGCCTGATAGAATAGTTACAAAATTAAAAACTATAATTCCTGAAAGAAGGATTATTTGGGACAAACTTACTGCTTGTGTCCAAGGGAAGTCTGAGGGTGCTACCGAATTCTTTAATCGGTTCGAACAAGTGTTCTCAGATTACAGTGGACAAGATTTGAGCACAGAGTCTGGAAAACGATTATTTGTGGACAAATTTGTACATGGATTGTTGCCTGACATCCAGTCGCAAATTATGTCTTCAGAGAGCGCTTGGCAAGCTAAATCTCAGTCTAAAGTATTGCATACGGCTTAGTACTATGAGAACCGAGTTATTAACGAAAAAGAAAGAATTGAAAAGAGAAAGTGAGACCTGAAAACTAAAGTTCTATTGCAACAAATTGTTAGCGGCCCTAGAGGGGGTAATTCACAACTTAGGGGACAGTATGTTCCACTGGGAAATGCGCCATTGGGTCCTGTAAATGTGAACCAGTGTGCTTATTGCAGACAAGAGGGTCATTGGCGAGCACAATGCCCGATCCTCCAAGAGAGGTCGAATAACGCATTTGGTAACATGGGTAGACGGTCCAGAGGCCGCCCTCGGGCAAGGGGTCCTGGTAGAAGTCAGTTTTCACAAAATTCTCAACCTTTTTCGCAGGATAATCAAGCACCGAGTGTGGATAATAGAAACATTTTTGATCATCCTTCTGCTGCTTACCTCTCTGAAGAACTTCCTTTCGATGACATTCTGTTTCACTAGGATTGCCCGAAGCAGGGCTTGAAACCAATGCCTATTCCTGTAAATTAGAAAGGTCCCTACGTTGAGATGATAGTGGGAAATAGGAAACATCTATTCTTGCTAGATACAGGAGCACAGAAGTGTTCCATTGACCATTCACAGGTTCCAAACATTCCACTGTCAGGGCAAACCAATGTTTCAGTAGGGTTTTCTGGTACACCAGTAGTCTGCCTGGTTTCTTTGCCGGTACCGATTACATTGGGTCCATTCATAGACCACTGTCCATTTCTTTTGACTATGAATTGTGGAGAGAATTTGCTGGGGTTGAATCTGTTGAAGGAATTAAATGCGGTAATTCATTGTTCTTCAGATGGAGTGCGTTTGACGATTTCACCACAGCAACTTTCTGTCTCTCAGTTCTTGACTAGACCTTTGCAGCTGGAATTCAGTGATATTCCAGAGTGTTTGTGGGGAATTGATGATAATGATGTCAGTGTTCTACAAATTGAGCCTGTTAAGATCATTTTGAAACATGGAGTAAAGTTGCCACGTATTCCCCAGTATAAGATTTCGGTTGATGGTGAGCAAGCTTTGAAATGCATAGTCTCCGATTTTGTGCACCATGGGGTAATTGATGAAATACCAAGTAGTTTATGCAATGGTCCGATTTTGCCCGTGTACAAAAAAGGCGATAATGCAATTCCTTTTCGTTTCATTGTTGATTTACGTGCCATCAATAAGATTGCTGCTCCATAATTTCCCATTGTGCCTGATGTGACGACAATATTAACCATGATTTCAGCTTCTGCTACTTACTTTAGTGTTGTGGATCCTAAGAACGCTTTCTTTGGCATTCCTATACACAAAGATAGTAGATATCTGATCACGTTCACCTTAGGGGGACGCTCATTTACCTTTACCCGTGCGCCACAAGGTTACACAGAAAGTCCTAGCATCTATAGTAGGGCTTTGAAAGAGCAGCTTGATACACTCGAGTTGCCTACCACTAGTACACTACTTCAATATGTAGACAATCTACTTTTAGCTGCTGACTCAGAGAGTGCCTGTAAGGAGGATACCGTGTTGTTGCTTATTCACCTAGCAAAGCATGGAGACAAAGCTTCACTTAAAAAGTTTCAGTATTGTCGACAGCAAGTCGCCTATTTAGGCTATCTCCAGTCAAAGGTGGAAGAAGGTTGACGCCTGAGCAGATACAAATCATTTCTAGCATGTCTGTCCCAAATACACAGAAGGAAGTCAGAGCCTTGATAGGAATGGCTTCTTACTGTAGGCAGTGGATCCTCAACTTCTCGTTAACGATTAAACCAATGTTGGCTTTGACAAAGAAGGGCATTTCTTTGCCATTGCCATGGAACTTGGAACACCAGCAAGCGTTTGATCTGCTCAAGACTGCACTGTGTTCGGCACCAGTTTTGGGCACACCAATTTATGAAAAGGCCTTTGTGTTGTATGAGCAAGAACACGATGGATGTGCTTTGGCTGTAATAACGCAGGAACATGGAGGGAAGAATAGGCCGTGCAGCTACTTTTCTTCCGCCCTTGATCCTGTTGCATGCGCTTTGCCAAGATGTTTGAGAGCTGTCGCTGCTGCTGGTGCTGCGTCTGTAAAACAGAGCGAGGGAATGGTCCTAGGCCATGCTTTAACCCTGATGGTACCTCACTCTGTAGATGTTCTATTAAACAGAACACAAACGCAACACCTCACCTCTGCATGATTAACGAGATACGAATTGATCTTGTTTGCTCCGCGCATTAAAATACAGAGGTGTTGCATTCTCAATCCGGCTGAACTTTTACCTTTCCCGCAAGGTACTGCTTGCAGTGACGAAGTGTCACATGACTGCCTCTACCCCACAGAACAAGAGACAAAAGGCAGAATCGATTTGAAAAACACTCCTTTGAACAATCCACAAGGGGAGCTGTTTTGTGATGGCACTTTTTTCAAATTTCCGGATGGTACATCCACGGCTGCTTATGCAATCACCACATTGAGCACGATTGTGAAGACCAAAAGAATCACGCATAACTCCACGCAGGCCGCAGAGATTACAACATTGACTCGAGCTTGTGAACTTTCCGAAGGGCTTACCGTAAATATATATACTGACAGTATGCCTTTGGGGTGGTTCATAACTTTGGTAGACTTTGGGCAGAATGAGGTTTCTTGACCTTGTATGGAACTAAAATCCAGTACGGCTCCTTGATAGTACAGTTACTCTCAGCGCCTGCACTCCCCACTCAGTTAGCAATTATGAAATGCGCAGCACATCAGAAGATGATAGATAATGTGGGAAAAGGGAACACTTTCGCTGACCAGATGCCAAACAGACTGCCACTGATCTCTATTCAGAAATTTATACTTTAAGGGAAGCCACAAATATTTGTACTTTGGATGAGGGTATTGAATCTGTGAAAAGTATTCAAGCTGATGCCACATTAGAGGAATCTAAGAAATGGGCTGAGGGTTTGGCAAGATTGGATGATGATGGGTGTTGGGTGGACAAAGTAGAAGGAAAATGGTTGTTGCCGGACGCGTACATTACAATGATGGTAGCTATGGCTCATGATCCCACCCATATCTGTGCACGGAAGATTACCAAAATGTTGCAAAATGTCTGGGTGAACGATAAAATCTCCAAAGTAGCTGAACACTTTGTCCAGAGTTGTATGATTTGTTTGCAGCATAATATAGGAAAGGGCACATCGACTCCTAGAGGTAGTTTTGGTCCACCTTCTGTCCCCTTTGAGATCATACATTTCAATTTCATTGAAATGGAGCGTTGCAACAACTACAAGTATGTACTAGTGTTTATCTGCGCTTTTAGTAAATGGGTTGAAGCCTTTCCTGTTAAAGATGCCACAGCAATGACAACGGCAAAGACCATGCTCAAGGAATATTTTCCTAGGTTTGGTTTGCCAAGGGTCATCTGGTCGGACAATGGTCCACATTTTATCGCTGCTGTAATTCTGCAGATATGCGCGGGATTACAGATCGATAAGAGGTTCCATTCGGCTAGACATGCTCAAAGTGCTGGTTTGGTAGAGAGACACAATGGCATCATCAAGAACAAGCTCGCTAAGACGTGTGCCGGCACCAAACTGAAATGGCTAGAAGCCTTACCGATCGTGTTGTTATCAATGAGAACGACTCCGCAGACTAAGACTGGGCTCTCCCCATTTGAGGTGGCAATGGGTAGGCCAGCTAACATTTGGGGCCTGCCTAAACCACGATCTTTGCATGACATTGAACATGTACTTCTTTCCGATTACTGGGGCCAGTTAACTAAAAATCGGTATTTGATTTATCAACAGGTGCGAGAAGCATCCCTGTCAAGTACGAGGGCCCAGGTCACAGCATACGGCCTGGCAGCTGGGTACTCATCAAGTCGTTTGAAAGAGCATCCTGCCTCGCACCTCGTTGGCGGGGCCCGCATCAAGTTTTCTTGGTCACATAGACCGGAGTGTGAGTGGCAGGACGGAAACACTAGATCCACGCGTCACACATCAAGAGGATTCCCTTCCCTTTGCCACACGGTACAAAAGATACAGATAACCTTACCTGCGCTGCAACCAACGATCACGTAACATCAAGCAGCATTGAGAGTGCGTCGGAGACTCTCGCTGAGCCCGTGGGGCCTGGGGAAACAGCTGCTTTATCTCCACACTCTCCAACAGATCCTTTTGCACCATTGTCAGAGTCTGATACAAATTTGCCACTTCCATCAGGAAGCAACAACACATTATTTGCAGATCACTCAGTACCAGGAGTCACAAGGTACGATCTGCGCCCGAGGAGTTAGACTTACTGCAAGGTTCGGCTGTGCCATCAGGAAAAATCATTGGAGGGCTTGTCTTTTTGGCCCGTTCTTTTGCACGTAAGGGAATTCTGTTGGCTAGGGTTTGGGAAGGACTAAGAAAACGCGTGATCAGGAGATCTCCAGCAAACAGACTTTGGAGTATTTGTTTGAAGAAACAATGCCTGCAACCGCTCCCACTCGTACGGAACAGTGACCAACCGTAGTAATGAACAATTGAATGCGTGGGCCCCGAAAACGTATTGTTGACTTATGATTATGTTAACTGGCTTCACAATAGTAATTGCTGTAGGGTTTTGGTATTTGGAAGAAGTACATCTGCTTGAAATTCTGTTACCTACTGAAAATGTACCTACTATTTCTACAACCTACGTGCATCTGCACACTCTATCTCCTAGAGACTCTCAGCACAGACAGAGTTACCATAACAAAACTCTGTTACTCATCATGAATGCAACACATGCCATTTTTGACAAATCTAATTGTTGGGTCTGCTCGCATTTACCGCAACACGGGGATAAGGGGCTGGGCTGGTATATTCATCCTTTACCTTTGACTACTGCATGCTATGCTTCTTTAAGGGCACTATTCTTTGGCTGATGGAACGATAACATCTCAGGGAACTACAATGGAACTAATTTGAATGACTTTGAGAAACGTAATCTCTTTGAGAAACGTGTTCTAACGCCCCTGGGATGCTCACTCTTTGCGAATAGGAGCAAGCTTAATGTTGCTTCTATTAGACCTTCTGATAGACTGTCTCGTCCTTTTCAATCTTTGATCTCTTTCAATATGGCTCCTATAGGCAATAGGGATGCCATGCCACCTTCCTACACTGTTAACCACAGCCCCAATTCGGTTTCTTTCTGCATACAGAGGAATGGTACTCAGTCAATGGGTGATTTCAAGGGTTGCACCAATGTTGCAAACTTGACCAGTGAGGACAGACCTTTGTATGTAGGCGAACCTGTCTACTTTGTTTGCGGTAATTAAGCTTTCCCATGGTTACCAAGGGATTGGCAGGGAACCTGTTATTTAGGGATTCTGTTACCTGGGGTATTCATAGCAAGCACTAGAAATCTCAAAGGCTCGTCCAAGGCGGGACGAGAATGGCGATACTTCAGCACAAGTTCTGGGTGACGTAGCTAAATCCTTTGTACTATTTTGGGGGCAAATATTGAATTCTGAAGATATCAGGAGTCTAGCAAGAGTACTGGAGAGGACCATCAACCGGCCCACTGACATATTCTATAACATGACTTAGGAACAAAAAGCAATAAGGTTAGTGGCACTTCAGAACCGGATGGCGTTAGACGTCATCCTGGCTGAGCGTGATGGAGTATGTAAATTAGTGGGATCCACTTGTTGTGTTTTCTTGCCAGATTCCTCCCCAACTATCTTTAAGGCAATACAAAATCTGCACATCCTTAGTTCAGAAGTGCATGTTCCGAGGGAAACTGGGATTTTAGTGCTTGGTTCTGGGACTTCTTGCGATCTTGGGGATGGAAGCTACTTTCAGTCTTCCTGATCATTTTGGGTATTCTGTTGTTTTTCTGTTGTTGTATACAGTGTCTTCCTGGCATATGCTCGCTGTTAGGAGGATGTTGTGCACAAGCTATGGGAACATTAGGACACAAGGTATGCGCCCCTGAGAAAATAACCAACAAATTTGTGTTGAAAGAAATCTCTGTTTCTGACCTCATGGCGATCGATATCTCTGATAGTGATTCAGGGTGTATGGACATTGAGACATGGAGTTACTCGTAAAGTGAGTTTAGCGCTTGGCTTAGGCCAAAAGGAGGGTTTGTTAAATGGGAAATCATATCGTGCCTCCTTTCTTGTATATATTGGCCTAAGCCCAGTTGCTCTGCGAAGAAAACCGCATTGCAAAGTTCTGATTTAGATCGACTTCGCAGCCATTTTGTGATCATCCGCCATTTTGATTTCTGTTCAAATGTTACTCTGTGTTCTAAAATGGTGGACAGTGTTTCCAACTTGTAACCAAGCCTTTCTGAACCTTGCACTATAGTTAATGTTTAGAATGTCCGTTGGCGGAATGTTTAGGCTGAGTAAAGAGACCTTGTCCCATGCCTGACTTGTAGTCTAAGGATTGTCTGCACCAATAAGTCTGGTCCACGGACATACATCAAACACAATGTTAAGCAAATATCGAACGTGGACACTGGCTGAATGCATTGTGAGGGACATGTGCTAAGGCTTACTGCTAAAATCTGGGAATACACTGTTGCCATTGTGACTTAATTGTATGTAAACTGAATGTAATCCATGCGCATATTGTCATACAAGCCATAAGTGAACTCGGCACGAACTCTAGACCATGGATTATTAACTTGCAGAGGGGCTGGACATTATTACTGTAAATTTATAAAATGCACAAATGTCTAGATGTCCAGTGCCTCTCACTACTCACACTGAAGGGCTGGTATTCGCTGTAATGTACTGAGGGCCAGATAGCTATCTGTTTTGTTTTGTTTCTTTGTAACTGTGCAGCAATAGAATAAAGATCTATGAATATTTATAAGCCCGTGTTTGGTGTATTTCCTTTTGTGATACTCAGCCTCGATATTTCCTTGCATTTACAGGAAGGCATCTTGCACTCCAGTGACAGTCTTATGGGTTCCTTGAACTTGGAAGGTTCCTGTGTCTAGGACAAAGTTCTGCACCCTTAGGTTCTACCTAGCATTTGGATTACATCTTCTATCAGCCCTAGCTAGCATAGTCAATGCTGGGAGATTGTGGGAGTTGTAAACCAGAACATCCGACAAGCAACAGGCTGTAGACCCCTTGTCTAGGACTTGGGGGAGGCAAATGTATCTCAGGACAGATCGCTATTTTGTGACGTAGATGAAGATCAAGGTCATTCCAGGTTCCTAGACAAAGGCCAAATATCCCCCAAAGATCTTTAGAGCTTTGCAACTGACACAACAGGGTTAGCGATGTGTAACAGTTGACAGCTGGGCAATTCTCCTGGACCCCTCCACTCTCACTGCAAATCACTATGCATGGTCAGTGTCTTGAGAACTGGCTCGTCACAAGCTTGTTTGTGCTGCTTCAATGTTGACCTGTTCAGTTTTAAAACAAATGCCTGTGTAAAATGTAGTTAATCAAAGCACAGCAAAGATTCCATATTCTATATGTATGAATGAACACCTACAATGCAGTTTTGAGAGCTAAAAATACAAACATCGGTATTCAGCATCAGCAGGGCTGCATGGAATCTTTTTATTAAAAAGCAATGCATGCATTAACATTTTGATTCTAATTATGTAATACAAAGTAGCCTTCAATATCTGTACAAAAGCCTGGAAATGATGTTCTTTTTCACAGGCTAGTTGTGACATCACAACTGATCTGTAATAAGAAAATGTCATCATAAACGAAGAGTAATCAGTTATTACGCTTTGCTTGTGACATCACAATGCCTTCTGCTGGAGCCAGCAGAGAGAATTTCAACTGCCACTGCAGCACTTAAATGCTTGCCGAGTAATTTTCTTTGACATTGCAGCCGTAATTGACAAGGAACTGTTTATAATATGATAGGTATGATATGATAGGTTATTTATAACACATTTAATACCCAGAGGTTTCTAAGCGCGGACCGGGGAACGAACCTGTGTTGCTTTGTGTTGTCTTGTTTTCAGGGCAAGCATGTTGCCAGTGAGCTATCCTCCGGAGTCGATGGTAGAATGTCTAATTTGTGCACTGCTGGAGTTTAACTCATTTGAGCAAGAATGTGCATGTTATTACTTACTTTAAAGCACAGGATGAAAGGGTTTCTCAATACATTTTAATAAACTGCATGATCTATTTTTGCGCAAAACATTAGGAGCTGCATTTTTGCTGTGTTCAATCCAAACAGATTCTATATGCATTTCATGGATCAGCAAATGGAAGCTCTCTTAAGACCTTTCTTGCAGATCCAAAGGATAGGGTCTTCTTCAATGAGGCCAGAGCAGATGAGTTCACTGTAACGTGTGGAGTCCCTCAGAGCTCTTGCATGGAGCAGGTAAACGTTTTCTTACCAATTCCCACCCCCTCACCGCCATCATATTGGAACAGTTGACAAAAAAACATATCTGGGACCCCCTGCATCGTTCCGATACAGCATTGAGTGTAAGAGAGATGTTATGCACTCAGACAGCCGTACAGAATGTACCCTCACACTGAAATGTGGAAGGATGTTGCATGGAAGAAAGCTACATGGAAGGATGCCGCTTGCCAAGTTGTCAGAATGCATCAATGAATATCATGGACCGACGTTAAAAGGGAAATCTGACGAGGACAGACAACATAGGTTCATATACCTTCTTCATGACACCACTTTGTGGTGGTGTCATGAAGAAGACATATGAACCTATGTTGAAACAATATGAAAACATTAAGTGACAATGTAACTGAAGCACTGAGAGTAACATGAACCTAAAAGCTAAAGTAAACATAGATCTAAAGAAGATGAAATAACGTACTGACCAATAACTGTAAATACGCAGTAACGCAAGGTAGAATGACAATGGCCCTCATTCCGATTTTGGAGGTAAGTACCGGTTATTACCAGCATGGTACAAATAGCGTGTCCGAGCTGGCAATAGACCGCTAAAGGCGGCCTATTATGACTTTGCGGGCACAAGCTTTGCGCCATGCCGGTAACATACCTAGCGCCATCCCGCAAAAGGGCCCCAAAAAGCCCTTACCGGCATCAAGCGCACCGTACATAACACTACCGCCACAGAGTAAAGCGGCAATAGCGGTGACCATAAATAGCGGGGACCGTAATCAGCGGTCACTGCTAATTACGGTCACCGTTAAATATCGGAACCGGAAACAGCGTCATCGCACAGGAACGGGAAGGAGCACGGCGGCCATCTTTAAAAACACAATCCATTGCTATCCTCACCGCACAGGACCTGGAGCCATCTAGTGAATACAGACATCGACCATCAACACCAGAATCATGCCGAAAGCACCAAAAACAAGAGCTGCCCGCCTTAGGAAGGGGCGCTTTAGCCCGGATGAGCTCCAGATGATGGTGGACACTCTCCACGAGCATTCAGACACCGTTTTTAGCGGTGACATGCGGAGGGTGACGATTATTAAAAAGAAGGAGATCTGGGCCATGGTAGCACAGAAGGTGAGCACCATGGGCAACACCCCCCGCACCACCAAGGACTGCCGGTAATGGTGGGACGACCTACGGCTGAGGGTGCGGAGCATCCTCTCGGCCAACAGAAGCCAGGCCCTGGAGACAGGAGGAGGGCCAGGTTCCCCCATCAAATTGATGCCGTGGGAGGAGACCTGTGCGGCCATGATAGGCCCAGAAGCCATTGAAGGGGTTGGCGACATGGAGTGCGGGGCAACGTCATCCGTCGATGGAAGTGAGTGTCCAAAGTCAATACTGACAACGCATTTGTAATGAAAGTCACTGCCAAGTGCTGGGCAAGGTGTCACTTCATGGTTGGCCAAACCCCCCCCCTTCAAATAATGCCGAAACAAGTGAGACCCAGGCTAATGCCAGGTGCAAGGCTGTAACCCATATGGCACGTACCACAAGAAGAGGCATATTCCGTGAGGCACACAGGGCAGTTGATGTAAACATTGTGCATGTGAGCCAGCAAAGTACCCGGCCAACATGAGTGACCCAGACATATGCATGCATTTACCATCCAAGCATGGATCAATGTGCCGCTCACCACCCAAATGGCGACAACCCACTAGAATCCCATTGTGATATTGTAGACATGTCCAAATGCTGAATGTAAAATCATCGCTCATGCTGTCTCTCTATTCCACCCCCACAGGCAGCGAGCATGACAGCAAGGACCAGGCGAGCAACCGGCCCAGTACCTCAGGTCCCGCCGTCTACCTGCAGGCAGGAAGACACTGCAAGCCACACCACCGGCTCCCGCAAGGCCCATGGAGGGTGCACAACTCTCACCCCTACCCCACCCTGCACTGGTACAGGACACATGCCCCACGCCGCACTCTGAGGAGTCCAGTGTGGCTGGGGAGAATGCAGCCACGGGCCCCCTCAATGTTCCTGACAGCCCCTCATCTGTATGCGGAGCAACTGAGGACACTGATTTTATTGTCCACACCCCTGACACCCAAAACAACCCCCAGGTGTCATACAGTGACTCCGGTGAGAGTGATACACCAGGGCATACAGGGCAAGGAGCTACACTGGAACATGCCAGTCCTGTATCCACTTCCCTTACTGAAGCAACGGAAATACATGCAAGCCCAATTCCCATCGGGCCAACCACATCTGCCACATTAGCCATGGATGCAGAGCGCTCTCAGCAGCTCACATGCCTCATTAATGAGTTCATCCGAGACAATCGGGAGTCCAGGGAGGAGTGGCGTAATGAACTCAGGACACTGGGTGAGGTCATCACAGTCAGCACGAACCGGCTCTGCAAGGTCCTTGGCCGGATTGCAGACGCCCTGGAGGCTGCACCTCCTGCACGACAGCCCCAGCAGGAGGACACACATTCTCAAAGCTCCTCCACCCAGACCAGCCCGCTCCATCGCTCACAGCGTACATTGCGCCGCCATGACATGGATCCCCCTGGCTCTGGGAGCGCACATTGACAATGCTGGCATACACATGCGGCCTATGTTGTCCTTATGGGACTAGTGTGGGGTTGTTGTGGGGGGAGGGGGAGGGGGTGAGGGTGTGTCTGGGAGTTGTGGGGTGAGAGGGTAGGGGATGAGGGTGTGTTTGGGAGTTGTGGGGGGAGGGGATGGGGTGAGGGTGTGTTTGGGAGTTGTGGGGGAATGGAGGGGGATGGAGGTTTTGTTGTTCATGTTTGAACCTTATAATTCAATACACCGGTTGTTCATCCAAAAAACAACAGAGTGGACATTGATTATTGCGCATGTGTCATTTAATGTTTCACAGTGCATAGTGTACATGTATCCCCACACCCAGTGCCCGATGTCCTGACATCCTCACACCCTCTGCTGACTTGTGTGTCAGAAATATTGTCCAATCAATGATTGCCGCACGGCACGTCCCTCCTGTGCATCGGCACCGTGATGCTGTCCTGCCACTTCTTCCTCCTTCTCCCCTTCATCATCATCAGGTGGTAGCAGTTCCATGTCAGGGGGCAGGGGTATGTTCCGATGTATGCACATATTGTGCAGCATTACACATGCCATGGTGATCTTGGCCACCTTCTCATGGCTGTACATAAGTGCCCACCCGACCGGCTGAGGCAACAGAATCGTGCCTTCAACAGTCCAAAGGTCTGCTCAATCACCACACGTGTACGGCTATGGGAATGATTGTAGTCCTCCTCGTGCCTGTTCTGTGGGTTTCAGACAGGGGTCATGAGCCACGGCTTCAAGGGATAGCCACCATCACCTGCATGAGAGGGGAATGAAGTTTAAGTGTTTGTACATTCATGGCGGACAACTGTGCTAGTCTTACATGGCAGCAGGTAATTTCGGCCCATACACACATGTCCCTGGATGCATTTGCCCCATTTCTGACCCCGCTATGTGTCCTGTGCAATGGGAGGATTGAGTGGGTAGCATCCTCAGGATGGGTTATGGTGTGCAAGCACATCTTGTTGCACATGCATCATATCTGCATGCAGCAGTGTTGGGGTGAAATCATTGCTGTGTTGTGTTCTGTGAGATTTGGTAGTAGGGAGTGTTGGCTGTTGTCAGTAGCATATTGGTACCATGCTGTGGTATCCCTGTTAGGCTCAGTTCAATGCACTCCCAGGGATGACTCTCCGGTATGGTGATATGCTGGAGGCAGTGACATAGTGCATATGCAGTGCATAGTGCTAGATGCCCTTACGGTGTGTGAGGGCCGCTGATGAGTGGTGCATGTGTTGTGGGATGTGGCCTGGTCACCTGTTAGTTATGTAGTGTTAGGTGTCGGCCTTACTTCATCAATGTGGGATTTGGTAGTCATGTGCCGTTTCACTGGCTCTGGGGCACAGTGTTCGGTGAGGTGCACATCGTGCACTGGCGTCAACATTCCCAACCAGGTGGTGTATGCATCTCCCCCCCTTTCCACCGAGGTGGTGTATGCAGCCACTCACCTCATGACCCTGATGCACTGTCATGGGCCAGTCAGGCAACTCACCAAGCAGCCAGGCACGTCGTCCAGCATGTCGCTCCATATAGCATGGTAGCGTGGAGTTCCACAGGACCAAAAAGTCATGAGTTGATCCTGGATATAGGGCACAGCAATGTGTGATGATCTTGCTCGCGTTGCATACCATCTGCACGTTGATGGAGTGGTTTTGCTTGCGGTTGCGATATGCCACCTCCAGGGCATGCGGGACCACCAATTCCACGTGGGTGCAGTCGAGGGCACCTATACAATTTGGCATGCCTGCCAGTGCATGGAAGGCAACTTTTGTATCAAGTATCTCCTGAGGAGTCTGCGGTAGGGATATGTGGTCCCTTGTGTGCTTGCGGAGGGAATCCAGCACTTGGTTCAGTATCCGGGAAAATAAGGATTGTGATATGCCATGAATGTGCCCCACTGTGTGGGGCGTCCAGCTCCAGTAATGCTACTACTATTGGTATCATCTTGGTGTGGGGGGGTGGTGTGTGGGTGTGCTCCTTTTGTGCTGTGCCAGACTCCATTGCCTCCACCTTTGCTGATTGTGTGCACCTGTGGCTCTTGGAAACACTGCTCAGGGTTGTTAACACCTTCTCTGAGATGCCGGTATTTACTCCATGCCAGTAAGGTACTTTTTGGGCTCCAGGAGGCCGTTATTTGCATGTCCGCATTACTTGGGATCAGCTCCGGTTTCCGGCATGCCACTAATATCGGCATGGTGTGTCGTGCACGCGACCGTACACCTCTATTTACAGCATCATACTTTACTTTATGATTTTACAGTGCCGTAAATAGTGGTCTGGTTGGTCAGAATAGCCCGTAGCGGTAAGGGATGCTGGTAATCCTTTACCGCCATCGTTTTTCCCTTACCTCCAACCTCGGAATGACCCAATGTATAGAATCTTGCTATAGAAGAATATATAACGTGGCATGGATGGCCATATCAGGAAAATGGATGCAGGCGCACGTTGAATTTAACCAAGCTACCTCAGAGACAGGCCAAGGCTGTAAGAATCAGGAGACGTGGGAAAACAATGTCATGTGAAGAGCTGACAATGAGTAAAGGTTGGCCCAACGCGAAGATGCTATTTTAAAGGATAAGAGGGAGTACATGGATAAGCTCTGAATGTGGGACATTCTTTATAAATGAAGGAAGAAGAAAACATCTGTGAGAGCCAAACTGTTGGTCAATTAAAAGTGTACAAAGTTCACATGAGATAGAATGAGCAAGTCTCTAGAGGCCAAAGAGAGCAACTGCACCTTGCATAATTAAATCAAATAGAAGTAAATGGAAGGCTGAAATTGACACATCTGTGGTCTTTTCACATGTGACTCAGAAGCCGAAAGCAAAGACTATTCATTAAAGCTTTAAGCTAAGATAATGGTCTGCTCACACTCCTTTCAATGTTCCAGGACAGTGAGCAGCAACAAGGTCAACTACAAACAGAAGATTTTGGCTTGTGGCCTACCGATGAGAGATGATGGACTATTTGGGAAAATGGGGAGTAGTCTGATGGGTTTCAAACACTTAAGTTTTGTTTCATGTACGTGCTGCTAAGAAGCCAAAAGTCCAAGGTTGGGATAATATGCCAACGAATCAGTGGGGTTTGGGGCAACTTAACACACAATATTGCAGGAGCCAATCTACTGTCATTTTATCCACTATAATCAGTACTGTATGCATTTAGAGGTAGTTCAAGGCTTGCCATGCAGACAAGGGGTAGCCAATCAAGCACTAATTCTTATATGTTCTATAATTAGGATAGGATATGATAGGATAGGATAGTTTATTTATATAGCGCCTATATACAATGTGTTTCAAAGCGCTTCACAGCAAGGGAGGGAACAAGGGAAAATACATTCTTGCAAGGCCATGAACAACAAGAATGTGAAATTAACAATCGTTCTCAGCCTGGCGACATTTCAGATAGTGCAAGAGCTAAAACACAGATAGGAAGGAAATGGGAACAGACATGGCGACTACCGTACTAGGCCTGACAACATTTCTGGTAGAGCCAGAGATTTGCAAGAGGTGAGGGAGAGGGTAGGAGGAGGGAGAGGAACAAAACAAGTGACTATCGTGCTAGGCCTGACGACATTTCAAATAGTGCTGGAGTGTAGAAGACAGTTAAGGAAGGGTGGGGAGACAGACATTTGTTGCTATCGTACTAGGTCCAGGGACAATTCTGATAGAGTAAGTGCATAGA